>NC_139041.1:30715155-31117668 GCF_964662115.1 Mustela nivalis
TTAGAAAATTTCATTCATGTTTCTCAACAAAGCACCATTTTGCACTTTTTTCTATTAGGCAAATGTAATATGCACATAGAGTATTAAAAATTAATCCAGGGGCGCGTGGGTGGCTCAGTCAGTTAAGCACCTGCCTTCGGCTCAGGTCATGATCCCAGGGTCCTGGGATCGAGCCCCACACTGGGCTCCTTACTCTGCGGGGAGTCTGCTTTTCTCTCTCCTTTTGCCGCTGCTCCCCCTGCTTGTGTTCCTTTTCTCGTTGTGTCTGTCAAATAAATATATAAAATCTTAAAAATAAACAAACACCATTTCACACTTTTTTCTACTAAGCAAAAGTAATACCCACGTAGAGAATTACAAATGAATCCAGGGACGCTTGTGGGGCTCAGTCGGTTAAGCATCTGCCTCCAGCTCAGGGTCCCTGGGATGGTGACCTCAATAGGGCTCCATTGCTCAGTGGGGAGTCTGCTTCTCCCTTTTCCTCTGCTTGCCCTTCTCACTCATACTCTCTCTCAAATAAATAAAGTCTTTTAAAAAATCCAAAGATGGGGTGCCTGGGTGGCTCAGTGGGTTAAAGCCTCTGCCTTCAGCTCAGGTCATGATCTCAGGGTCCTGGGATCGAGCCCTGCATCGGGCTCTCTGCTCGGCAGGGAGCCTGCTTCCTCCTCTCTCTTTGCCTGCCTCTCTGCCTACTTGTGATCTCTGTCTGTCAAATAAATAAATAAAATCTTTAAAAAAAAAATCCAAAATTATTTTTAAAAATTCCACAATAACCTGTTTTCAAACTGATACAGTGCTTTGTGTCAAATACATTTAAAAAACCCAACATAAATAAAAGTAAGTTTGCAAAAAAATAAAAGTGAACACAGTGCTTGGTTTGCTTTTATATCTTGTTATATGCATATTGTTTAAACCATGAATTCCCATCTAAACCAGATAATTATTCTGTGCAGCCCTGATTTAAAGAAAACTGGATATGGGCACCTGGGGGGCTTAGTCAGTTCAGCATCTGCCTCTGGCTCAGGTCATGACCTCGGGTCAGGGTCCTGACACTGAACCCTACGCCCTGCGCAGTGGTTAGTCTGCTTCTGCCTCTGCTCCTCTCCCCTCTCGTGCTGCCTTTCTCAAATAAATGAATAGGAGCCTGGGTGGCTCAGTTGTTGAAGTGTCTGCCTTCGGCTCAGGTCGTGATTCCAGCGTCCTGGGATCAAGTCCCACACATGGGGCTCCCTGCTCAGCGGGGAGCCTGCTTCTCCCTCTGTGATCTCTCTCACTGTTGCTCCCTCACAAATAAATAAATTAAATCTTAAAAAAAAAAAAAAAAAGAACTAAATAAATGAAGAATAAAAACTTAGCCTGAGAGACTACTGTAGCCGGCACGCAAACACCCACCCTTTCCAGGGTCATTCTTTTTGTCTTGATCACAGAGTAATACATAAATGCCCTTTGGGGCTTGGCCTGGAACAGAACACGATGCCACATCTGACGGTTTTCTGGGGACCAGACCTCCTGCTGACTTCTAGGAACATAGGCACACAGAACCCCAAAGGCTCCTCCTCTTTAAAAATGCAACAAGCTCAATGGTTGTTATTGTTATAGAAGTAATATGCTACTTTAAGTTACACTTAAAAAAATGTTTAAGATGCTAAGTTTTATGCTATACATATCGTACCACAATATTTAAAAAAAAAATTAAAACTGTAGGAACGGGCAGCGCCTGGATGGCTCAGGCAGCTCCAAGGCTGACTGTTGACTTCTGTCTGAGGTCATGGTCTCAGGGTCCTGGGATCGAGCCCCGTATGGGGCTCTCCACTCAGCAGGGAGTCTTGTTCGGGATTCTTTCTCATGCTCTGCCGCGCACCCCACCCTCACTTGCTCTAAGAAATACGTAAATCTTTTAAAAACACCTGGAGGAATAGGACATACACGGTTCTCTGACTGCTTGTATGCACTGCGCGCAGCTGGACCCTGTGGGGCACCTTCCGTGTCAGCAAATGCTGATGGCACTCGGAATAGTAGCATTTTACACAGCGGATGGTCTCCCATTCACGTAATTTCCCTTTGCTGAATATCTGGGATCCCAGAAATGAACACTGTGCGTCCAAGATACGCCTTCTGAAACACGCTGCGAAAGCCCCCACCAGAAAGCCTGTCTAATCCGCATTCTAACAGGCAGTATATCAGGTCTGTGCTTGGTCCCCGCAATCTCACCATCTCATAGGCCTGGCTACTCTACTCTCTGCCCGCTCGACAGTCAAGTAAAGCTGCAGATTTGCAGGGGAGACAACGGACAGGAACCCCAGGCATCCTAGGGGCCGGCGAGGAGGCCCAGAGATCGTGGATAGCGCCAAGCTCACCTCTGTGGACCAAGCTTCCGCTCCCACTGTCGTCCCTGCGCTGTCTCCCGCAGCGTGCCTCGAGAACACACACCCTGCCTTAGTAAGGTCACTAACACGACCCCAGACGAGTCACTTACAACATGACAGCATCTCTCCTCTACCTCATCCTCTCCAAACGGCTCCCAAACTGCTCCCTTATTTTTCTGACTTACAAAGAAGACAGCCTGTACCACTTAGAAATGAGATCGCAAATTCAGTGTGGCAACAGATTAAGAGTTTTGTTTTTTCTTCCTTGTTTTTGAGCCTCCTCCTTCGATATGGTTTCAGTCCAAAAAAAAAAAAAGTAAAGTCCTTTGGGAACAGGGCTTCAAGTCGGTATTAAAAACTGAAGTAAATGCCTGAGTCCATTTAGTTTTGAAAAAATTTATAGGCAAGAGGCGCCTGGATGGCTCAGTCGGTTAAGTGTCTACCTTTGGCTTAGCTCATGATCCCGGGATCCCAGGATCGAGTCCTGTGCCAGGCTCCCTGCTCTGTAGGAGCCTGGTTCTCCTTCTCCCTCTGCCTGCCGCTCCCTCTTGTGCACGCTCTCTCTCTCTGTCAAATAAATAAGTAAATCTTAAAAAAATATATTTACAGCCAAGCTTAGAAAGACTGCACTAATTCTGCTAAAATTAAAAAAATAAAAAATGAATAAGGGGAGGGTGCAGGTGGGCATGCAAACACTGTACTAGGAATTAGCCAACTCAAAAAATGCAAGATGAGGAAATAATTCTTTATGAAGACCACCAATCCCAAGTTTCGGGGGTCCAGGAGTCCTGCTGGAGCGCCCATGTCTGAAAGCATCACGTTCCTAATTCAGCTTTTCCATCCTCTTTTTTATTTTTTTAAGGAAGATTATCAAGTTTTTCTTTTTTAAGACTTTATTTGACAAAGAGAGACACAGCGAGAGAGAGAGGGAACACAAGCAGAGGGAATGGGAGAAGGAGAAGCAGGCCTCCCGCTGAGCAGGCAGCCTGACGTAGGGCTCGAACCCAGGACCCTGGGATCATGACCTGAGCCAAAGGCAGATGCTTAACAACTGAGCCACCCAGGCGCCCCGCTTTTCCACCCTCTTCAAGTCCTGCAGACTTCTCTCGCATGGAACAGGCAGCTTGTTCACCCCCAAGACCTCAGCCCAGCGCTGGAAACTCCCTCTGTGAGCAGTCAGGCTTTATTTTAGCATAAAAAAAGAAAACGCAGCAGCCTGCCACCTTGTGGAAATGACAGGAACAACACTTCGTCTGGAACACAGGCGTAGTGCACTGCTGCTCTACTTCTTTTTAGAAGAAAAGATCAAAGCCTTCAAAATTCACTTCATAAATCAGATGAACAATCCCTAAGAATACAAGAAGGCATATTTTGAGATTCTGACGCTGGATTCATCCTTGGCCAAGAGATGTAATTCTATGTGTACACACAGACACACATACACACACGCAATGAAGCCCAAGCTGGGACTGCGTGTGGGGATACAGGCCGGCCATACGGGCTGCATAGGCTGTATCTTCACCCACTTCTGTCTGTAAAGACGGCATGAGGCGCGGGTCTTACCTTTTCACTACGAGCTTCAGGGTTTTGTGGGAGCCCTTCACCAGGCAAATCGCCTCCTGTCTAAAGCCCGAGAGATCGATGTCGTTGATGCCGACGATCTCGTCCCCCGCCAGCAGCTTGTCCACCGCCGCCGCTTTACTTCCTTCTTCAATCTGCGGCAGAGAAGCACGTCTCGTGAGCTTCCAAATGTGCAAACCCAGTGCTCAGAACTCAGCCAGAAACGACACAGAGGCGATGCGGGGGGCCCACAGGATCGATGATGGGCTTTGGGATCAGCTCGGACCCCTCCTGGGCCCTGATGCTGCACTGATTCCTACCTGGGGAAGAAGGGACACACCCCTCACCCGGGGCTACCATTCGCAGGGGGAATGGGAAAGAGCCCTCGTGCTCAGGAACACTCACAGCCTGGAACCGCAGACCCAGAGACACAGGTTCGGCCCCTGGATCTCTTCTATCCAAGCAGAAAGGGTGGATTGTTTTCATTACTTATTATTTCTCGTACATTAATCCCACACCTAGATTTCTGTAACTGCTTGAGAAAGAACTGAAAAACCACAAAGCTCCCCCATATAAATATACAAGTAAACTTAGTATATTCAGAGAACTGTGCAAGCACCGTGTCCCATTTTAGAACACTTCCCTATGCCTAGAAGAAACCTGGCAGCCGTGGGCAGTCACTTCCTGAGCCCTTTTGGCCCTGGCACCCACCAACTTACTACCTATCTCTATGCATGTGCCTGTACAGACAACTCATATAAAAAGAGTCCTACAGGGCGCCTGGGTGGCTCAGTCGGTTAAGCGTCAGCCTTCGGCTCAGGTCAAAAGTCCTGGGATCGAGTCCTGTGTGGTTCTCTGAGCTCTGCAGCGAGTCTGCTTCTCCCTCTGATCCACCCTCCTGGCCCCTCATGCTGGCAGAAATAAATTAAATAATAAAAAAGACTCCCCCCACACGTGGTATTTGTGCCTGGCTTCTTTCACTCAACAGAGAGCATCAGGGCTCATCCACGTGCTAGCAGCGGTCAGGACTTGACTCCTTTCTGTGGCTGAACGACAGACATCCCTTCCCACGGATTGCCACGTCTGACTTATCTGTTCGTCAGCAGCTGGACACTGCGGTTTTTCCTTTCTGGCTATTATGTTGCTGCGAACAGGGTGCTCGAGCTTCTGGGTGAGCATGTGTCGTCACTTCCCGTGGTCTACATGCAGGAATGAAGCCGCTGGCTCCTAGGGCGCGTGTGGCGAGCTCTGCAGGAGCGGTCAGGCCGTCCGCCTGCATCCAAATGTTCCAATTCCTCCACGTCCCTGCTAACACGTAGCCATCGACTACAGTCCTCATGAGATCATTTCACGCTCTGCATGACTCCGTGCTAAACACGTATGCATGAACATGTAGTGACTCATGCAAAGCTTCAAGGTTGCCCATTTGAGAACTTTAATCCTGAGAAATCAGAATTTTCCTTTTTTTTCAAAGATTTCATTTATTTATTTGATAGAGAGAATGAGCACAAGCAGGGGGAGAAACAGGCAGAAGAAGAGGGAGAAGCAGGCTTCCCGCTGAGCAGGGAGCCTGATGTGGGGCTCAATCCCAGGACCGTGGGACCATGACCTGAGCCGAAGGCAGACACGTAACGACTGAGCCACCCAGGCACTCCAACCCTGGCTTTTCCTATACAGTAATCATCAACTCAGCAACAACAAACCCAGCCCGCTTTCTGTACTAGCACTTAGCCAACTAGGGCCCATGAGCTAAACCCAGCCAGTTGCCTTTTTTTTCCCCCCAGTAAATAAAATTTTACTGGAATACCACCACACCCACTTGTTTATCTACTGTGACAGGACAGAATTGAGTGTTTTGGCCCACAAAGCCTAAAGTATTTACTACTTGGCTTGTTAAAAAAAAAGAGAGAATTTGCCAACCCCGGTTTTAGACCAAAAAACTATTCTCTTTACAAACTGCTATGAAAACTAGTGAAGACAGTTCACGGTTACGAGCCTATCTGTGTACAGCCCGACAGCTCACTGGTCGACTGCTGGCCACACCTAAGCTACGACTTACTTCCACAGCCCTCCGCACCTTCTGGAGCAGTGCGTTTTCCCTGTGTGGCTGAACCGCCGGGTACTGTGACCGACAATGCCTCATTTCTGCAAGTGCACGGCATTTTCCTAAAACCTCTACCTGGATGCAAGGACAGCCGAACTCTTCGGTTCACCAAGCAATTATTCGTTGCAAGTCAACACCATAAACAAAATTAAATGGCTACTGTTCACCGAATGGACTGCTTCGGATTTTTGTTAATAACTGGTTTCAAGAGTCTAGACAATTTTATCCCAAGGTAGTAACAGACAGATTGTAAGGAAGTTGCCACCCACCCAAGATTACAGCCCCGGCTGTGTACGGGCAAGGCGCAGGTTACACGCAGTGGAGAGCCTGGGTTTTGACACGTCCCCTGGGAGACACCAAGGGGCCATCCAGGTGGAGGGTGCAGTGGGCAGCTGGGGGTGGGAGAAGGGCTCCCAGGGGCAGGGACAGGTGGTGCACACATGGAGAGACCCCCAGCAGAAGGTATTTAAGGACGGGAGGGGTGGGGAGACTGAAGGACATTGCTTAGACAGAGAAAGAACCACGGACAGAGAACCACATGGCAGGAAACCTGAGTAATTAGAACTTTGGCAGAAAAGGGGCCAGGTCTCAGGGCAGGAGATACAGGAGGAAGAGTGAACGTCCCAGGAGCCACTGCCACCAGCACCACCAGAGTCCTAGTCGGGGGGACCCCTCGGGGGCGCTTACCAGCAGGGGCCCCTACCTGGAACAGCAGCACCAGTCTCCCACACTGGGACCTGCGGGTTCAGACTCTGCCCAAGTAGTGCCTAGATCCCTTGCATCTCTACCACCCTGCCTGCCAAGCACCAGGCACGGGACGGGCAAGGAACAATCTAGAATATAAAGAGAGCGCACTCGGAGAGTAACTTGGGTCTGTAGGTACTAACGGGTGCCTAAACACTAGCAGTTAAATGCTTTGGTGGGCTGAATGCAAAAAGGCCATCACGTGGGTGAGTTCAGACTTGGTATTTATTCTTCTACTAACGATCTAGAGAGTAAGTCCTCTGTACAAGCAACGGGGCTACATGGGGTGGGGGGGGGGGGGAGGGGTGTCTTGCAAGATGGGAGTTCCTGCCTCCAAGACCTTTCTAGGCTTCAGACACCAACACTTCCCAAACTGTATTGTGCAGACCCATCTCCCAGGGTTTAAAATGCAGATCGGATTCAGCGGGTCCAGGGTAGAGGCTGAGCTTTTGCAATTTTTAAAATTTTTTATTTGAGAGAAAGAGAGAGCATGCAGGGGGGGTGGGGGTTGGGGGTTGGGAGCAGGCTTTTCACTGCGCAGAGAACCTGATGTAAGGCTGGATCCCAGGACGCTGAGATCATGACCTGAGCCAAAGGCAGATATTTCACCCACCGAGCCGCGCAGGCATCATGGCCTGTATTTTGAGTGGTTTTCAGAAATGCACATTTACAATGTACAATTCATTCTGATTTCTCAGGACACAATTTTGTTTTTCCCCTTTAACACTTACGCACTCCAAGTGGAAACCACTGAAAGGTCCATGAGGAAATGAATGCATAATGAAAATGCGGTCCAGCCACACGAGGGAATGTTGGTGGGCCTTAAAAAGGAAGGACGGCCCGACACGCGCTACCACACGGATGGGCCTTGAGGACGTAACGCGCCGTGAGATACGCCACCACAGAAAGACAGGCGCTGTGTGAGCCCGCTCAGGGGGACCCAGAAGAGGCCAGTTCACAGAGACAACACACAGGACAAAGGTCCGCAGGGGCTGGGGCACTGGGAGTCATGGTTTTGCAGGAAGATGAAAAAAGTCCTGATGTTCGTTAAGGGTCGCCCTATGCCAATGTCAACATCACGGAGTCACACGCTTGCAAGTGGGGGAAACGGTTAAGTTTCGTGTTCCGTACTCTTAGCATCATCACACCCTCCTGAGTCTCTAACAAGAAAAGGACTCTGGCCCGCTGGAGTAGCGACCCTAAGTACCCTCTCTACAGGAACTGCCTCCGAATCCGAGTGTTACGAGAAAGTCTGGAGGCAAAACCACTCTGATGAACGCCCTGCAGGGTCCGAGGAGGGACAGGTACCAGGGTCTGGCTCAGCTACCATGGGGTGGGTTTCTTGGTCACACCCCCACTAACCCTCCTAGGAACCAGTTCCGTGAGACCCTCTGTAGCACGGTCGTCTCCGGGGGCTTCGCCAAGAAGATCTTGTGACTTCTTGTCTGTAAATGAAGACTGCGTTGCAAAGCACCCTTCCGCCTCGTCCTGACCACGCTCCACACCCACACTTCCCAGAAAAAACAGGTCTGGGTTGGGCACATAGAGCTGCTGGGTTTTTAGCTCCTGGCCGGCTTCTTTGCCAAGAGAAAAGTTTCTCTTTGGTATTGACTGTGCTTACCGGGGAAGCAGCTATAAGACAAAGAGCAGCCGTGAAAGCTTCCATTCTGTACTCCCCCGCCACCCCGCAAAACAGTTATTAGGTAGGATCCATTAGGCTTGAACTTGGTGAACAATAAACCAGACGTCTGTGCTCGCCACGGAATAGAAGGATGCCGCCTGTCTGCATTTTACAGCAAACCACACACGCGACACGTCTGCAGAACATGGGGGCCACCACAGGGCCACTGTGGCCGGCAGCAGTCAGGCAAAGTCCCTGAGGTCCCTGGGTTCACCTCGGAAGAGCCCTGCACAAAGGGGCAGGCAAGCAGAGACAAACCCTTCCATGCCCATGATGCACGCCCATGTGCCACGCTCTTCACACATCCAGCACGGAAGCCCCAAGTGCCCATGGCAGGCCACACAGGTCGCACCCTGAGTTACCAACCGGCATTCCAGATGGAGGACGCTGGGGGGGGGGGGCCGCCCGTGGTCCCTGGGGAGGCTTTCAAAAATGAATATATGCGCGCACACGGTCTGGAACTAAAATCCAACTGAACGAGTGGCAAGGCGATGATGAGAGTGCGGCGGGGTCAAACTGGCGGGGATCCGGCCATGACAAGGCACGAAGTGCGAACTCCTGCTGCCCCCCCACCCCCACCCCCGTGGACCTCATGCAAAGTATAAGGAGCTAGCGGCGGAAGATCACATACTGCGTGCTCTCATTCACGTGAATTAGCTGAAGTGTCTGTAATACGCAAATCCACAGAGACAGGTGGGGGACCTGTGGCTACCGGGGGCTGGAAGGAGGGGGACTTCTGTGGGGGGCGGGGATGACATAAGGGTCCAGGGCATGTTCTAAGGGGGATGGAGGGCGGTGATGGCTGCCCCACTTTGAGAATACAGTAAGAATCACCTGCATTCACGGCATACTTTGTATACAATGTTTTTATCAGTTGTATACTTTGAAGGGTGAAGGGTACGCTATGTGAGTTTGATCTCACGAGAGCCATCCTATATATTTTCAAGTGAGCTGAGGCTCCCGCTCTTGTTACGGGGGCAGGGGCCGGACTGGGGAATCGATCCGCACTTGTTCTAAGGGATTCGAGATGAAACGTGCGGGAGACCCACAATGTGCAGAACGTCTCATTGTTCTCACGGCACTGTTCTGGCTGGAAACGGCAGGGAGAGAAAGAGCTACCGAGAGTCTTCTTGGAACAAAGTTTCTGGACCTGGGGGAAGGGGCGTCACAGATGATCATGAGCGAAGGCCCACGAAGGCAAAAAAGAGTCTAGTCCGGTAGGGGACTGAGGGCGCCTCACCCACGGCAGCGGGAATGCGAGGGGCATTCTGCCTTGGGGAAGGAAATGAGGTTTCACGCATCAGAAGGGCCCTGGACACGGCTTGAAAGGAGGAGCGTGGGCGGGGGAGCACATTCCCCGGTGAGGTCTCGAGGTCTCGATGTGGAGACAGGGTCAGAGGCAGGAAGCCTAGGCGCAACCAAGGAACATCAGCCTGGCAGGGTGTGAGGCTTTCACGAGGGAGTGTTTGACGATAAGGGCAGAAGGGGGAAGATTAGGAACTTGACCTTGAAACAACCTGGACAATATCCTGTAGGCAGTGGCGGCCCAGAGAAGGCAGGGACATGGAAACAGGGAAGTGACATTATTCAAGCCAATTCTTCTGGAAGATTAATCCTGCAGGCAGACGCAGGATGAATTTCTCTTGCCCAAGAACAAAACGGCAAGGAAGAAGATCCTTTTTTTTTTTTTTTAAAGATTTTATTTATTTGACAGAGAGTTCACAGGTAGGCAGAGAGGCAGGCAGACAGAGAGGGAGAAATAGGCTCTCCACTGAGCAGAAAGGCTGATGGAGGGCTCGATCCCAGGACCCTGAGACCATGACCTG
This sequence comes from Mustela nivalis, assembly GCF_964662115.1. Lineage (NCBI taxonomy): Eukaryota > Metazoa > Chordata > Mammalia > Carnivora > Mustelidae > Mustela > Mustela nivalis. The sequence goes on from NC_139041.1 coordinate 30,725,437, forward strand.
AGCTGAAGGCAGAGGCTTAACCCACTACTCAGCCACCCAGGTGCCCCAAGGAAGATCCTTGACTCCCTCTTGGCTGATGGAAACAAGGACTCACAACAACACAGGGCAGAGAACAAGTGTGAGCAAGGACTCCAGAATCCGTGAGGCCTCACGGTGTGGTCAGACATGACGCCACCCACCAAAACAAAGAGGCCAGTGGTGCCGAGGTGTTGAGCTCCAATGAGTCAGAAAATCACAATGACCAGAGATCAAAATGAAAGAAGAAGGGCACTGAGTCCAATATCCTATTTCAAAGGCCATGAATCACACCTGCGATTTTATCAGTTCTCTCTCAAGAATGCTTCACCGTCCAGACAATAGGCCCTCCACGACAAAGCAAGTCTTTTTCGTTAGACAGGAAAATCCCCTGAAATTATGCTTCAGTTTGCTTAATTTGAATATTTTACTCATTCTCCTCGAGCCCGGTTGCTGCAGAAAGGAAAGCTGACTCACCCAGGGGAAGTATCACGTTGTGAAATAATCTGAGTGTGTATCTATCGTAACAGAGAAGCCCACTGAAAACTGGAAACTTCCACCGAGATGTGTGAAGACTTTCACAGGTAATCATTACCGGCCCCTGCGGCGGGAGGAGCCCCGCCAGCCAGGCAGCCCAGCGTCCAGAAGGCTCTCTCTCTCCAGCATCTCGGCACCTGACTGTCACCCTCTCCACCGCCCAAGATGATGTGCAACAGAAAGGTCAACTCAGGCGGACGGGCGGGGAGGGAGGCTCAGAGGAGATCCACAAGTTGCCGGCTACAACCTGCTCCCGCAGAACAGGGAATGAAGCGAAAAGTCTTCAAAGAAGAAAGTACCAACACGAGGGAAAACAGGCAGAGGGGCTAACCCAGAAACTAAAGATCTGCCTGCAGAAAACAGAGAAACTAAAGCTTGTGCAGAGTCCGGCCTGCAGAGAAGTAGAGTCGGAGGAAGACCCGTCTAAGATCCTACTCATGCTGTGTCTTACCGGCGGGGCCTGTCTCCCAGTACAATGCATAAGATTTTATTCCTATTTCGGAAATGTAAGCTTTTTAGTAGCTCTAGGAATATTTCTCTTTAAGATTTATTTATTTGGGAAATGGAGAGAGAACGGGGGCCCGTGCAAGCAGGGGAAGGGGCAGAGGGAGAGAATGTCAAGCAGGCTCCATGCGAAGCACAGACCCCCTACACGGGGCTCAAGCTCACGACCCTGAGATCATGACCTGGGCCGAAACCAAGAGTCAGACGCTCAACCAACGAAAGCACCGAGGTGCCCCAGCAGCTCTACCAATACTTTTAAGGAGGGAATCCCATCTCGTCCAAGTTAGGTGTAAGTGTTAAGAGATAAACTCATTTGCTGGTTATTTTCTGGTACAACCAGACAAGAGCGGGGTACTGAATTCCGGGAGGCTCTGGCTGTCTGGGGGGTCAGTGTGACATTCCACAGGTGGGGCCGGTACAAAGCACACGACATGGCAATTTGGAGTCACGGTGGAATATTTAACACTTCCTGAACACTGGAAGTTCCCGCTATATTCCCTGCCTAAACAAAACCATTCCCTGATCCTGGCTCTCCCGGTCCCTGAGCACGTGGGTCCAGTTTCCCTACACACTCTGTCACCGTGCCTTGAAAACCTGGCAATCCGAACATGTGTTCAGGACAGTCAATGGTGAACTGCGAGCGAGCGCGATCTGTGATTGAGCACACTATCCACATGGAACACTGGCAGTTGATATGTGCTCAAAGAAAACTTGCCTCCACATTTTAAGCTGGAAAGTCGCCGGAATAACAGTTTAGGAAAGAACCATGGAGGACATCTTCATCTTTTGAGATCTGTGGTATCTGTGTTAAAAACCATACAAAATGAAATGTCCGCGTACAGATCATCAAAACCACCAACAGAATCCCACAGTGGTGACAGGAAAAAATCTTTTCCTCCATAGAGGAGAACCCAAATTGGAAAGCCAGAGAAAAGATAAAACAATGCCCCTCCAAAAGTAACCAAATAAACCACAACCCGCCTCACAGGCTTCCGATGGTAGATAAGCAGGCTGGTGTTTAGTCCTAGGCTTTTAGGAACACGAGGGAGGGTCTGCTCTGAAGATGTGCACACACTCCTTTCAGCTTCTGGGACAGGAATGCTCATCCCGCGAGGCCCTGCCACAGAGAAAGTCCGATGTGGCCCAGACAGAGGGACCGTGGCAACTAAACGGACAGAGCCAGGCCGATGAGACGCAGGGAAGAAGAGAGGACTAGGTGACGGGCCCGTGTGCCAAGGGGGCGCACGGCCAACACAGATGTCAAGGGAAAGTCCATCAGAGGAGGAGGACGAGATCTGGAGGCTGCATGTAGCAGCCCGAGGTCTAGACAGAAAAAGGGAGGAGCGCTCAGGGGGGCATGGAGCAGGGAGAGGGTTTGCACCCGGCAGACCAGCTGGACGGGGAACCGGAGAAGCCTTCCTTCTGAGCCAAGCTCCAGTGCCCGCCTGGGGCAGGGTAAGGCCGAGGTACAGGCCTCTTTCAGACGGGGCAAAGGTCTAGGGCATGAGGCTGGCGTCTGATCACGGCCGCATCACTGCACTGTAGGGGACACCGCCTGTCTGTGAAAGGGGCAGAGTCTGCAAGGCAACATGCAGGGAGCATGTGCCACTGTGCGGCAGGGAGGGGACAAGCCAGGAGGAAAGAGAAGGCTTTGTTGGCGACTGTTCCAACAGTGCGGGCCACTGGCCCACGTGCTGCTTTGGGTCCAGACCTGCCCTTCACCGCCCCGTGTGTGGACACTGCGGCGGGACCCTGCAAACCTTCCCGCTCTGCAGGCCGGCTCCGCCATGAGGGCCCGGAGGAGGACAGGCCTGCTTTCCGCTTGGGCCACTCCCGAGGGGGCCCAGCAGCACGGCGGCTTCCTCGCAAGTTCCAGCGGCCAGCCTCCCAGGGGCGGCGGCAGCATCCCAAGTGCCGTCCCAGGAGGCATGGCCTTGGCATGTCGCCGCCTGGCCGGCTCCGTGGGGCTCTGTGGGGCTCCGTGCCTGTCCCCAGTCCCCACGGTCGGCGGGGAGGGGTGCGCAGCTCCCTGAGCTCCTCCTTCCCCAGTCCTGTGGGTAAGGTCTGCTCCGGGTAAGGTCTGCTCCCCGCAGCACCTGCTGGGCCTTCTTTAAGGTTACCTTCACCCGGGACAGGAAGCTGTGACCACCAGGGAACCGGAGGACTTCTCCGTCACCCGTTAATCACCTTCCACCCTGGGGACAAACAAAAAACCATGGCCACACCATCAGGCACCTTTGGCCCTGGGGGCCCGCAAACCACGCGGAATAGAGCCCCACGGTAATAGCGTTCAAGGGCTCGCGGGCTCCACTTGGCCCAGCCAACACGATGACGTAGACACACAGTGGGGCCGCCGTCTGGCCGGGGTGCCAAACCCCGCTTCAGAGGAAGCGTTTCCTGCTCAAGTTACTGCACGGTCTGTCTCCAAACATGACCTTGACCGGGATGAATTCCGGGTGGTCAGTGTAGTAACACACGCCCGGGGCCGAGCACCAAAATGATACTGTGGGGGAGGCAGGGAAAGCTTCAAAGACGTGAGGGCTGAGGGGCACCTGGCCAGCTCCGTGGGTGGAGCGTACGACTCTGGATCTCAGGGTTGTGAGTTCGAGCTCCACGCTGGGTAGAGAGTGGACTTAAACATAAAATCTTACAAAAACAAACAAACAAAAAAAGAGGAGGTGTGAGACTAGTATGAGTCTTGCCTCCACGACTTAACTACCCGACTTAGAGAAAGTCACTTATTTTTGTCTGTTTTGTCACCTAAAAAAATATTTTTTTCAAAATATTTTGTAAGCTCTAGAGTGTTATACAAGCATATTCACAAACAGTTTCACTTCTAATTTGTTGGTGTACATGGTGGGACGAGCTGGCTAGGCTTCTGGACTCTCAAGTTCAGGGACAAAGGATCCTCTTCTTGGCTTTCATGTGAGGAAGCAAAGCTGAAGCGGTTGGGAGAGTGTTTCATCTACAGTGCTCCACGCTAGTTATGGGGGTGGAATTGTTTCTAAGTCCTTTGATAAGGCCGTTTGGGGGGGAAAAATCCCAAAGTTCAGTTCACCTAGATGTTACCGTTTCCTTTAAACTCAAAGTTTCCTTTCCTCTCTGTTTAGCTATTAAAGCATTACAGAACACTTCTGAAGTAGACAAAGTTGGAATCATAAGTGGGGTGTTTTACAAAAACTTAGCCTAAGTGGATCAGGCAGAAACCAGGCCACAGTTCCCCCATTTAAAAAAAAGCCTTATTTTAGTAGCCATTAAATGCTCAGGGTAAGACCAAAACGCCTCCAGAAACGACTCGTGCTTTAAATGCTGCAGATCTGTCATGAAGCTAAGGGAGAGAAAGGAACACGGATATCCCCAGGTGGCCCTTCGAACAGACAGTAAGTCCAAGTCGGCTGTGTTTGTCGCGAAGGCATCAGTCATGGGTCCTCCTGGTTGAAACAGGAACCACGTTTTCTAGAATCTCTATCTGAGCCGCGCCCCATTCCCCTCTGCCCCCCGACCCCCGCAACCACCACTCTTTCTTTCTTCGACGACTCGGATTATTCCAGACACTAGTGTAAGTGTGACCATGCGGTGTCTGTCATCTTGTCTACTCACAGGACTTCGGGTCCACCTGTGTTACAGCGCGGGACACTCAGCGGCCTTCCCTCCTCAATGCCGTCATATGCCTTCTGTCCACACTCCCGTCTCTCAGTGCACGCTCGGCTGCTTCCAGCTCCGGCCACCCCGGCAGACCGGGTGGGTGTTCGACCCCATGTGGCCACCCACACAGCAGGCTGCACCACCGGAAGCTCAGCCATGCGTCCGTGCGGCACCCAGAGACCCACAGAAGGATGTCCATACCCGCGCCGTCGGTGACAGTGCAAACCCGGGACGACCCAGGTGTCCAGAACGCAAAATCCGGGACCACCAAACGGTCTTGTCACACTGTCTCCGCCTTAGCACTGCCAACCTTTGGGGCTGGAAGATTCTCTGCCTGAGGGGCCGTGTTGGGCACCGAACGTTTATCAGAGACATCCCTGATCCCCTCGTTCGAGATACCAGTAGCATCTGGCACCCCAAACTGTCATACCTAAAAATGTCTCCAGATATGACTCCATGTCCGGTAGGGGACCAAAAAAACCAATCCTTTTTGCAGAAAGGATGAAGTATCCCAGAAGACCATTACCGCTCTCACTCAAAGTGAGCCCCTCCCAAATCTCAATTCAGCGCCCTGCCACGTGAAACGCATTGGGCACGGCAAGAAGCAAGAAGTGGGCAGCCCCACACAGAGAGGTCTCTGTGGTCACTGGCAGCCCCGCAGGAGGCCCGTCAGGCCGGACGGAACCGCCGTGTCCAATAAGCCCATCATCACCATGCAAAACAGGCCTTGTTGTTCTGGGTGCCACAAGTCCCACCCCGACATCACACACTCGCCACTAAGAAGCCTTTGTTCTTTCTCCCTGAAGAAAACAGTCCTTCTTGTCCACAGGCTGTGTTGGCCGGGTCCCCTGCAATTCACACCCCCAGCCCCGCCAGCGACACGGACACACGCTGCCTGGCTTGATCCCGCACAAGGCCCCGATCTCCTCTAGCCCTGGACCACATGCCCTCCTCACAGCCTCCTGACTGTCCTGGGTGTGTCGCTGAGGGCCGCCCCGGACCCTGTTGATGGTCCCCAGTGTAGGCTCCTGGCTTGGCAGCAGGACCAGCACGTCTGCGAGGACATGGCCCAGACGGATCTGCGCTCCTTCCCTAGTCTGGTGTCTGTTCCAAGGCCGCCGGCAACCTTGCTGGGAAGGGTGAGCAGGGAGAAGATGTTCCCTGAAGATCGCAAGGTTTTTGCCTAAGGCCCTGACCTTGTCCTAGGGTCACGGGAAGAGATGTCCACACCACAGTCCTGGTCTTTCCAGGGGCGCTTGGAACAACAGCATGGCAGGCAGGCTCCCCCTCACCAAGCTGCTCGGGCTCTCACCCTGCTCCCAGCGCGGCTGAAAACTGACGGCGGGAGCCCGGCCCGTCCACCTGCAGACATGGCTGGAATGACTGCGTTTTGCACTTTTCAAAGCAGAAAAGCCATCTGAAAGGGCTGATAGGCAATCACGAAACAGGAAAAGGAACTTCTGGACACGAGAACAAAGTGTCCCCGCTTTTCAGAGCACACGGCTGTTTATTTTTCACGGACGTGCCCAGCCTAGTGTGGTTTCAAAGACGCAGCGCTTGCTGCTGCAGATAAGGCCGCGCTGAGCCCGGCGAGGGGGGCTGCCCAAACACAGCTCACCTTTCCTTTGGGGACACCCCAAGTTCCCCGCAAGCCTTCGTCTCTTTCCTGGGAAATGACCGATGACCTCAATCAACACAAGGGCTTTCTTTTAGAAGCCCCGAGGAATGGGATAGCTGCTCTAGCACGAAACCCCACAGAGCTCCGAGAGCCCTCCCGCCCTAGGAGGACACCATGGGGGACGGCCGTCCGCACTGCAGCAGGGGGCTCTCCCCAGCGGCCAGCACCTTGATCTCTGACTTCTGGCCTCCAGAACTGTGAGGAGTAACTTCTCGGATAAGCTGCTCGGCCTGCACTATCTTTGTTACAGCAGCCTAGAAAACCCCAGACAGACGTCAGAGGTGCAGGCCAGGGCTCAGTGCAGCAGGGTGGGGGGTCGGGAGTACTCTGCTGCACCACGCGGGAACTCTGCACACTCGACCCTTTGCCCAAGACTCTGCTGGTGTGCCCACCTGCAGGCCGTCTGTCAGCCTCCGTCAACTCCCAAGTCCGGCAGGCCTGACTGCGTCCTTCGGGGTGATGGCCCCCCCACACTGCTTGCCTTCCGGAGCCCTCCCCACAGTCGGAATCGCCCCAGGAGCGGACAGCCACAATTCCCTGCAGGGACAGAGGGGATGGGAACAGGGGACAGCGGGAGGCTGCAGCAGGGGGCAGAAACATCTGGTGTCCCCGGGGTGCTGCAGCTGCTGGGCAAGCGGCAGAGAAGGACCCAGAGAGTCCCCGCCAGGGCCCTGGAGGCAGACAGCCGGGCCGGGACACAGCATGCAGGACAGCAGACTCAATGGCCTCGGTTGCCCGCTCCTGTCCAGTGCCCGGGGCAAAGTCCTTAGAAAACCAGAACAATTCATCCAGCAGACACGGATGCTTTCGAATGAGCCAGAATTCTTTATAAATCCGGATCATTTATCTTTCTTGTAATTTGAAAATCAACATACAGAATACTTCTAAAAAGCAAAAAAAAAAAAATTTTTTTAATTACAAAAGCAAACAAGGTATGGAGGGGCATAATTTATTATGTCTGAGAAACAGGCTAAAAAAACCTATAATGTCTTGCTTATTAAGACATACTGCATCTGCACCCCCCGCCCCAATCTAGGAGGAATGGGGAATCATTACATTTCTCCTCATCTAAGGCTTGTATCCCTTGCTGACAAAGAAAAATGGTATAAAGCACTGTAACAGAAACAAGACAGATCAACACAAAAAACCTTGGAGCAGAAGAGGGGCTGGTACGTCTAAAATCTGATTGTTCAAACGCAATGGGACTACACGAAAGCAGGTTTTCCTGACACTACACACATTCCTCACCTCATCAGTAATATTATTTCTCCACAGTAAACTGAAGTCAGACTCAAACCCAAATAGCCAAATGATTATCTAACTTGGAACTCTTCTCGGTCACGAAAAAGAACAACACTGAAGGTTTAAGCTACTCTGACGGTGAGGGCACAAAAAAAAATCAGAAACGCTTTGCTGACTTTTTCCAACAGCCAACTTGTACAGGCTCAATCTTCGATCCTTAATGTTATTTATTTCTCCCGAGCTCATTCACAGCTTTGTGGGGAGAAAGGGGAAACATTCTTAGGTCTCAAGAAAAAAAAAAGAGTCAAAGTAAAAGGACTTCATTTCCCTAACACAGCAGAGCCGCGGCCCACTGCCAAGCCAGGCAAATTCGAAGATTTGTGCTGTGGTTTGGGGGCTTGCAACCTTTTCCCAGATCTCAGACCTGGCTTAGTAGCCCACCTCCTCTTTTTCCCAGGTTAAAGATGGAATTATTCACCAGTTAACTACAAACATGGATTTACTTTTATGTGCTTAGTTTACGATAGGCAGACGTGTGCAGACGCAAGGCGCAGACGTGCCGAGAACCCCACCACACCCCTGGGGTTGTGCACGTTGCGGGTGGCCTGGCTTAATTTTGTCTCTCATGCTTTATCCAGTCCTGTAAGGACAAAATTAGATGTATAATGTATATTTGTCTGTTAGGACTAATATAGGACTACTTGGGATTGTTAAATCACTATTCAAAAAAGTAGGGAGGCAACTGTCTCCCATGACAGACTATAAAGAGATTCTATCCAAGGGCTTGGAAAATAAGTCAGCACAGATAACAGCAACAGATTCCAAATACAGCTAAAATACCCAACACAACCGGCAAAGGTTCTCTTCACTGCGTGTGACATTCAGAACAGAAGAAAGAAGTGCGTTTTTTTCCTGTTTACAAAAGAGTGAAGACATTCTATAATTAAGATTTTTAAAAAGCCAGATTTGAAACGTAAGTGACAAAAGAAAAAGCAAACAGTGTTCCTGGTCTCTTCATTTAAAGAAAGGTCCTTGAGGGGCGCCTGACTGACTCAGTCTGTGCAGCGTGTGACTCTTGATCTCAGGGTTGTTGGCTCGAGTCCTACAAAAGCTTACTTCAAAAAAAGGGAAAAATCTTTAAAAAAAAGAAAAAGGAGAAAAAGAAGAGTCCTTGAATAGCTCTGTATCATGTACAACATTCTTTGACAAGAAATGTGGTAAAATTATTGGTGCCAATCAAAATCACCGAGGAGGAATTTATAGTAAGACCGGAACCCCGTGTTCCTATTCATCCTGATTCTTCTCAATTCAGTATAATCTGACTTTCCATAGTATGACCCCAATTTAAGAATGGCCATCCCGGGGGTTCTGGCGGACTCAGTTGGTGGAGTGTGCAACTCCTGATCTCGGGGTTGTGAGTTCGAGCCCCACACTGGGTGTAGAGATTAGTTAAAAATAATACCTTTAAATAAAATAAATAAATAGGAACGCAAATGGCCTTGCCTCCGTGCTTCGAGTTCCTTCCTCACTCTTCCCCTGCTTGGTTCTTGCAGAACACAAACTGCTCATCTCCCGGCTTCTACTTCCACTCCTAAAAACAAGGAGGACCTGGGCGGCTCAGTATTAAGCCTCTGCCTTCGGCTCAGGTCGTGATCCCAGGGTTCTGGGATCAAGTCCTGCAACGGGCTCTCTGCTCAGCAGGGAGCCTGCTTCTCTCTCCTTCTGCTGCTCCCCCTGCTTGTGTGCATACTCTCTCTCTCTGACAAATAAGCAAATTAATTAATTAACAAAAGAAAGAAACAATTGCAGGGAAGGCCAGGCAAGTTTGCCCTCTCTCCAGCTGTCTAGAAAAGCACACCAAAGGCCACAAAGAGAGGTGTCCACTCATTAGGAGTGGGAGGAATGAGTGGGCACCTTTATACAGAGAGAAACTCAGAAGAGAGAAAAGCCCCTGTCTGGTGCTTCGGGAAGCTCGCACCCTGCTCTGGCCTCGGCAGAGACTGGGTCTGGAGGTGGGCTGCAGCCCCAACCACCCCTCAAGGAGGAGAACCCTCTCCCCTCAGAGATCAGAGACTCAAAAGGGGAATGCACAGCAGCCTGACGTAGGACTCAGCAGCCTTCCAAACTGGCAAAGCAATGTGAGATTATGGTGGGGGATATGCTTTAGCATGGCACAGGTCCTACCTGAAATGGAATGAAGGCACGTCCCCTCCGCCCCAGCTCTAATTTAAATACGATTACTGCTACTAAAGCTACCCCTTATACCTATTCCTCACAACAGAGTTCCAGGAAGCCACTGCAGACAAAAGGTGAACCTGTTCAGTCTGAGGTTTTCTTTTCTTTTTTCTTTTTTTTAAAGATTTATTTGACAGACAGAGATCACAAGTAGGCAGAGAGGTAGGCAGTGACAGAGGGGAAGCAGGCTTCCCGCCCAGCAGAGAGCCTGATGCGGGGCTCGATCCCAGGACCCTGGGATCATGACCTGAGCCGAAGGCAGAGGCTTTAACCCACTGAGCCAACCAGGTGCCCCTGAGGTTTTCTTAAATAAAAACAAACATTTAAATACACCTACCATGCAAGCATTAGGTGAATTCCTAACACCTATCATCAGGTGTTTTACTACAGTATATCTGACCTAAAGTGTCGGCAACATCCAAGATTCAAAAGCACAACCGAAACCAACGACAACGTGGACACAGCCGGGCAGGGAAGAAGACCACGTGAAGACAGAGCCGGAGACTGGAACGCTGCGACCACAAGCCAAGGAACACCACGGGTTGCCTGGAACCACCGGAAGCTGGAAAGAAGCAAGGAAGGATCGTTCCCAGACCCTTGCGGACACTTGCTTTCTACCAACCAGCTTCCAGAACTGTGAGACAGTAAATTTAAGCGGCCAGTATGCAGTCCTGGGTTATGACAGCCCCGGGGAACTTTTGCATCGATTTTTCCGCAAGGACAAGGCTGTGATGAAAATGGACACAGGACCTTCTGGCACAGCGACTAAGGGTTCCAGGATAAGACCAGGTTCTGAGCAAGGGCTTTCCAAGGACCCCGCAACAGCGCCCCTACTGGCCACCTGCGTTCCGGAGACCCGGCAGGAGGAAGGCTACACCCTGCCCCACCGTGGCATAAGGGACCTCCCCTGACCCAACCAAGGACAGGCTGGGGGGCTCCCTTATAAGCGCACCCAAGAGACAATCACATGAAGATAGGATTTTTTTCTCTCTCTCTCTTTTTTAAGGGGTTTACTTATCCATTTGATAGAGACACAGAGCACACAGGCAGTGGGAAAGGCAGAGAGAGAGGGAGAAGCAAGGTTCCTGCTGAGCCAGCCAGGAGCCCGACTTGGGGCTCGATCCCAGGATCTGGAGATCACAACCGGAGCCGAAGGCAGGCGCGCAACCATCTGGGCCACCCAGGCGTCCCAGTTTTCTTTTTCTCTTAAAGGAAATCATCTACAAAGCCCAAGAGGTACATTCTCAAACCTTTAAAGATGCTTTCTGGATTGTTTTATATTGTATGCCGGGGGGGGGGGCGGGGGAGGAGGGACAGGAAGGGTGCAGGGTAATGCAGACACAGAGGACTACATCACCCATTGTTTAAAACTCACAGGCTGGGTGCCAGGGACTGAAGAAAGAGCTTAAATGTCCAGCTTTCCCCAGAGATACAAACACACACTTGGATCAAACCAGTGCTCTTTTCTGGGCCTTTGTTTCCTTACGCATCAAAATCAGCAACTCCAACCTGAGTATATTTCTTTCCGCTTTCCAATCTGGAAACTCCGGTTCTACAATCATTCTTGCAGTGGGGTCTAATTCAACAGTTCGTGAGGGTTTGTGCATTACCAAGGGGTGAACTGTGCTCCCAGGGGAGAATGGAGGTAACAGAAAGCAACCCTTTGACAGACCCAGTTCAAAGAGAAACTCAAGGTGGTGGTAGTAAAAAGTAAGCCTCAGATGTTATGAAAAGCCAGCAAGAAGTGAGACAGATCCTTACAGGACAATTGCGCCAGGGGTTGGGGCAACGGAAGGGAATATGTTTGGTACCACCTGAGCTGCCAAGGCACGGTGTGTGTGTGTGGGGTCCTTCTTAAAAGCAGAACGTGGGGGGTGTATGGGGGGGCTCTGGTCATGATCCCAGGGTCCTGAGATGGAGTCCCTCATCAGACTCCCTGCTCAGCGGGAAGTCTGCTTCTCCCTCTCCCACTTCCCCTGCTTGTGCTCACTCTCTCTCATGCTTTCTCTATCATAAATAAATAAAATCTTAAAAAAAAAAAAAAAAAAGAAAGGGGCGCCTGGGTGGCTCAGTGGGTTAAAGCCTCTGCCTTCGGCTCAGGTCATGATCCCAGAGTCCTGGGATAGAGCCCCACATCGGGCTCTCTGCTCAGCAGGGAGCCTGCTTCCTCCTCTCTCTCTGCCTGCCTTTCTGCCTACTTCTGATCTCTGTCAAATAAATAAGTAAAATCTTAAAAAAAAAAAAAAAGAAAGAAAGAAACAATTAGAGCGTGGAAAACCGTGCTGTTAACTGAATACTGCAATCAGTCATCTTTAGTGGAATGTGTTGTCGGGACCTAACGCTGGGTTTTTGCAGACTGCCACAAAGCCTTTTCATGGACACTAACCTCCCGAAAGCTCTGAATGGCCCAGCCAGCTGACAGTCATGCCCTGCCTTCCCACAGATGTCTGTCTGCATGAGAGACTGCCTTTACTGAGCGGGCCTTTTCTACTGGGCCGTAACTCTTGAAAGCAGCAGAAAGAGGAAGCGACAGGTTTCTTCTCTAATTCAGTGAACGCCTGTTAATTCACAACCAGAAGTTTAAGGAATCAAACACACTCTAAGTCACTTGGGGAACGTCCTCCGTTCTAACTCCAGGCTGAACAGTCAATAATTAATAGAGAGTTTCTACAGAGTAAGATTTTCAGCTTTTTATCCTTATAAAGGCAGGACAGAGCAGAAGCTAAAAGCATACACTGTAAGCAAAAAGTGAAAGCAGCAGTGTGGACAGGGCACACTGAAATTCTGTACCTTTCCCCATTTCTTTCTTTTTTTTAAAAAAAGATTTTATTTATTTATTTGACAGACAGAGATCAAAAGTAAGCAGAAAGGCAGGCAGAGAGAGAGGGGGAAGCAGGCTCCCCGCTGAGCAGAGAGCCCGATGCAGGGCTCAGTCCCAGGACCCTGAGATCTTGACCTGAGCCGAAGGCAGAGGCTTTAACCCACTGAGCCACCCAGGTGTCCCTACCTTTCCCCATTTCTACACACGCACCTGAATGACAGCACTGTCTCCACAGAGACACTGCAGGAAGTTCCGTCCGCATGCCCGGGCAAGGAGCTCAAACATCGAAGCGGCGGGCACGGTGCTGCTGGTTCTGAGCCCCGGACTGCGGGACGGCCAGTAAGCACAAGAGGCACGGATCTGACCAGGTAACCCTGCGCTCCCCATCACTCCGGGCTCCCACAGAGATACTCCGGCTCTTGATAGCAAAGTGGCATCTATTTCAAGGATCTAGGGAATTACGGAAACCCCAGGACTGAGAACGGCCCCAAAAGGTTCCAGAGAGCAAAGAGGAGAGCAGGAAAGCAGGAAGCCAGCAGTGGCCTCAGGGCAGACACCTACTGGTCAGGATGTAATGTGTGAACATGTACTATGTACATGAACAGATACGAACGATGTATGCAAAGGAGCAGGGACTACTCCTCGCAATGTGGTGAACTCTTGATACCCTGGACGAATCTCCAGAGACTTAAGTTCAGTGAAAACTGCCAGTCCTGAGGGTATAGACTGGAGGACTGCATCTAGGTACTATTCTTTTTTTTTTTTTTAAGATTTTATTTATTTATTTGACAGAAATCACAAGTAGGCAGAGAGAGAGAGAGAGGAGAAAGAAGGTTCCCCGCTGAGCAGAGAGCCCGATGCGGGCCTTGATCCCAGGACCCTGGGATCATGACCTGAGCTGAAGGCAGCGGCTTAACCCACTGAGCCACCCAGGTGCCCTCTAGGTACTATTCTTAAAATACAGCTGTAGAAGGGTGGGATGGGGCTGGAGTGAAACTGGCATGGATCCTCACGGTGAAGGAAGGGTGCTGGATCTTGACCACCCGCAACAATATCCCGGCTGAGATGCTGCTACTAGAGTTTTGCAAGATGTAACGACCAAGGGAACCTCGATCTTTTCACATTGGCAACTGAATCTACAGTTATTGCATTAAGTGCTTAATTTGGGGTAGGGGGAGACTGGCAAAGACATCACGAGGCTACCAGGCTTCAACCAGGGGCCAGTAAGCAAAGAGATTTCGTTGACCCATAGATGGTCATGGTGACAAGTAGGGGGTCCTCCTGACAAAGCCTAACAATGGGGAGATTTTTATAAGGAAATGGGGGTGCCGTGAGGAAGGGGTAATGTGAGCCACAAAACCCAACAGCACCGACATCCACTGCGCACTTTGGAGGAGATGAGGACTCTCTGTAGCTGAAAAGCAGGTGAGTAACTCACTGTATGACCTGAAGCTACTTTTATGATATTGCCGGGGTACCTGGGTGGCTCAGTCGGTTAAGTGTCTGCCTTTGGCTCAGGTCATCATCTAGGGTCCTGGGGTCAACCCCCCATCAGGCTCCCTGCTCAGCGTGGAGTCTGCATCTCTTTCTCCCTCTCCCCACTTGTGTTCTCTCTCCCCCTTGCTTGTTCTGTCTCAAATAACTAAAATCTTATTAAAAAAAAAGTATTTCCAAAAAGACTACCAAAGTTCCAGAAACATCATTTATTGTCACAGACACTCAGGAGGCTGTCAGCAAGTCACCCATAGAAAAAATTAACCAAAAGTTACAGAGATCAAAGAAACCCCAGGGGCCAGGGGTCTATAGCACACTGCCCACAGCCCCCTTCTCTCATTGTAACAGTGTTAGGTTTCAACAGCATTAAAGGCACTCAGTTTTTATAATAAAGTACATTTTCCAAATTAATTGACAGCTGCACACTAGTATCAATAATAGTTTATCAATGTGAATATGTCTCATTCAATGAAACACAAGACCCTGGGATTTAGATGTGGTGTCCCTCTGAGCTTAATAAGAGGTCTTCTTAGTAACATTATATACATGTGCATACACACACACACACACACACACACACACAGTTTTTTTTTTTAAAGTAGGCTCCAATGCAGAGCGTGAACTCAGGATCCGGAAATCCAGACCTGAGCCGAGATGAAGAGCCGGACCCTGAACTGACTGAGCTACCCAGGTGCCCGTTTAGTAAGAGATTTTTAACTACATGCTCATTCGAGTACCTATTGGGCAGTTTCTAAAGGAACAGGCCTTTGAAGTTGACAAAAGTAGTCCTGCCTTATTTTGGGTTGACTGCTAGTAGGACTCGTGAACAGATGATCAAAAGGCTGAAGTAATGACATATTGCTGGAGTTCGGGACAATTATGAAATGGTCACGTGATAAATCCAAATCAGACCCAACTCCCTTCCCTCGAAGTCTTCATGTAGTACACGGCCTAGTACAGAGCCTAGCTAATGGTAAGCACTCAGATACTTTCTGGACCAAAAGAAAAAAAAAAAAAAAAGATGCATGAAAATAAGACCTGCCTTTCTCCTACAATCTATTCCTTCTCTCACCATGCCCCACATCTCCCACAATTCATTTCTTCTGCCACCATCCTTGACATTCCCCATAAACCATCTCTTCTCCTACAATCCATTCCCCTTCCCACAATCCCCTGCCTCTCTCACAGTCTATTCCTCCAGCCGCCATGTCTCCCATCTCCCATAAACCATTTCTTCTCCCACCATGCCCATATCTCCCACAATTCATTTCTTCTGCCACCATCCTTGACATTCCCCATAAACCATCTCTTCTCCCATCATTCTTCACTTCTCCCACAATCCATTCCCCTTCCCACAATCCCCTGCCTCTCTGTCTATTCCTTCAGCCGCCATGTCTCCCATCTCCCATAAACCATTTCTTCTCCCACCATGCCCCACAACTCCCACAATCCTCTACTTTTCCCACCATGCTTGAGGTATCCCATAAGTCATTGCTTCTCTCACCTTTCCTCAGTTCTCCCACAGTTGGGGCAAAAAAAAAAAAAAAAATGCATGAAAATAAAGCAACACTTGTATAATGAGTGCTCCCTTGTCATTTACCCTCACCTTATTAAAAAACCAATGAGCAATGCCATGTATGAAGCATTCATAAATGTTTGGAAAATCTTTTTTTTTTTTTTTTTTTAAGATTTATTTATTTGAGGGTGCCTGGGTGGCTTAGTAGGTTAAGCGTCTACCTTGGGGTCAGGTCATGATCCCAGGACCCTGAGATCAAGCTCTACATCGGGCTCCCTGCTCAGCGGGGAGCCTGCTTCTCCCTCTGACTGTGGCTCTCCCTGCTTGTGCTCTTGCTCTGTTTCAAATAAATAAGTAAAGTCTTAAAAAAAGATTTGAGACCGAATAAGAGAGAGAACGTGCACACACAAGCAGGAGCATGGGAGGGGGGCAACGGAAGGGGAAAGAGAATCTCCAGCAGACTGTGCACTGAGCGCGAGCTCCACAACAGGCTCAATCTCACAACCCTGAGATCTCAGAACCTGAGCCGAAATCAAGAGTCAGACGCCTAACTCTGCGTAATGGAAGGAACAAAGTCAACAAGATGAAGGACAGACGGTGAGTGAGTAGCAGTCCAAGTAGCGGCCTCCATCAGGGCCACTCCTGCCAGTGGCACGCCCAGTCTGTCCTGCGGCGTGCATGTAAGTACAGAGGACGTGACCTGCTTCCTGAGCCCTCACATGGCTGTGGCCTTTAGCATTCTTGCACTAGCTGCCAAAAAAGCCATCCCAGGATGGTTTAGAGCTGCAGATGAGCCACACTTATGGGGCAGGGACAGAGGCTGCACGGTGATCCCATGCTCTTTCTCTCTCACAAACAAACACAGACACACACGCAGATGGACAGATGGCCAAGTCTGGATGTACTGTTAGCTGTACTATTGGGTAAATGTTGTTGCCCTGAGGATGGTCCTAAGTGGATGGTCCTTTGCTCTGGCCCTTTAGGTGATCAAGGCAGATGCATGGACCAGAATCTGTGTATTCCCAGAACAACAACACAAGACCCTTCACTGAACGGCTCACTTGGTGACACTGGGTTGGGCTCCTGGCATGCACTATGAAACCTTTCCGCATTGGAAATGTACCTAGGAACACCCCTATCTTGGAGATAAAACAGATTCATGAGGCTGAAAAGTTGGCCAAAGGGCAGTTTATTCAGCTCAGAGATATGAAGTCACTCATTCAAGGTCATATATCCAATTAGTGGTGAAACATAAAACATATCCCACAGTCTCCCTCTCCTGGTAACCCTGTAGCGAAAGATTTTTATCTCCTAGAACTTGCCTCTCAGTAGGCTCCAAGGCATGGGGGGTATTAACTCTCTGATTACATCAGCTCCTCGCATCCCTCCCCTACACAATGCGTAAGGAGAAATGCAGCCACAGGCGCAAAGGAGGAAAGAAAAACCATTTTTAAAAGTTCATTCCACTAAAACATGATTAAATCAAAGGGGAGAAATCCTTAGAATCAGCCAGCACTAAATGAGACTGGGGAATGCAGTGCACGGAAGGCAGCACAAGCGTGTTGGCAGGACATCAGAACGCAGGCTGTGAACCCACTCGTGAGGACAAGAATACAGAATGAATCACATCCCAAGTAGCATTCATATGTCCAGAGTGGCTGAGGCTCACCCCACCGACTTCATAGGAACAGCACAGCTGACACTGCTAGACACCAGTCACTCATTCTCTCTAGACCCCCTGGTTCCTTGCTAGCCCCTCCCTTCCACCCATCATCAAATGCCAGTGTGTCTGGACGCCCACTCACCACCGCCCCTCTTGTGCTCACCTGCGAGTACCTGAGTATGTTAGCGTTTTGCACTCGTATCTGGATTCACGCAGCTTTTAGGACAAGATCAATCAATCCCACCTTCCTTTGGAGCACACTGCATTCCAACACGCTGTGGTCACTCACTGCAGGAGCCTTTGTGACTGCATCTCATTCAGAGACCAGGATGGGCCCTGAATGTCCCTAAGATATTATCACTGCCTGAGCACGTTATCTTATGCTTCAGAATGAAGCCCCAAACCTCAGAGGGCCCAACTCCTTGCCCCCGGGTTTGATGGCTATCATGGCTGTATGCCCGGCTTACTCCACGAGGAGATGCGCCTGGTTTCATGAATACTGAGCTGAAGCCAATTTAAACACAGAACAGTAAGAACAGTTAACAGCTTTAACAAACCTAAAAGACAAAACCCAACAGATCAAAGGCAATATTCTAGCAGTTGGATTATCCTCTTAAAAAAATGGGAAGTTGAGGGGCACCTGGGTGGCTCAGTGGGTTAAGCCTCTGCCTTTGGCTCAGGTCATGGTCTCAGGGTCCTGGGATCGAACCCCGCGTTGGGCTCTCTGCTCAGCAGGGAGCCTGCTTTCCCTCTCTCTCTACCTATTTTGTGATCTCTCTTTCTCTCTGCCAAATAAATATATAAAATCTTAAAAAAAAAAAAAAAAGGAAGTTGATGTGTCTTGGAGTCCAGATTCCAAGGATGAAATTCCAGGAAAGGAAAGGAAACCCAGAAGCAGCTAGCATGAATCTCAATGCTGTACTGAACTGGTTACAAGCACCTGTGGGAAAACAGAATCTTCTGAAAGGCTGACCCCAACCACAGAGCAGCCAGGATGAGTTCTAAGGCAAGAGATCTCAAATCTGTGTTCAAGATGGCTGATCTCCAGGGAAGGATGAAAAGGGACCACAAGGAGGTCAAAGGCATGAAGAATTTTCAAAAAGTACCCTGAAACATACACATGTACACACACACACATACCCCTGTGGTTCAGGAGACAAACTGAGTGACCTCCTCTAGCCCCAAGCAAGAACACACATGCATCTGCTACAAGGAAGAGTGAAAAACCTAGACCCAGATGTCCATATGCAGTCCATGTATAAGAACATCAAACAGAGATCAAAGTAATCTACGGTGTGAAAATTTAAGATATAGTATCTTTAGGGGCAAGGCCCAATGGTGCGCTGGAGCCTAGTACATGTAGACAGGAACGTTCTCTCTCTCTTTCTTTGTTTTTAATAAATCAATCTCTTTTCCCCCGAAGATTTTATTTATTTGAGAAAGAGTGAGAGCACACAAGCAGGAGGCTCCGCGGAGGGGTAGAGGGAGAAGCAGATGCTTGCTGCTGATGCAGACCCTGATGCAGGGCTCGAGCCCAGGACTCCAAGCCCATGACCTGAACTGAAGTCAGACGCTCAACCGACTGAGCCACCCAGGTGCCCCAGGAATGTTCTGCTTCTTGATGTGGACAACGAATTACACACCCGTGTTTGCTCCGTGAAGACTCATGCAGCTGTCCTAGCCGCCTGGTCACTTTTCTGAATGCAGTCATGTTTCATTCTCAAAATGTATCTATTAACAAATGAAGGGACCCCACCATTCCCAACAAATCCTAATGGCAACAACATTCAGGGAACATGCAGCAGCCCGTCCCCGAAAGCTCCTTTCCAGAGGGAACCAGCTCTTCCTTGGGGTGCAGAGTGGCACCTCCTTATACCACGGACATTGGAACACTGGTGTCGGGGAGCTCCCGTCTGAGAGCTGGATCTAGCAACGGCCAGCTCCTTCCCTGCTGAGAAGCCTAGGGCCCCTAGAGTCAAGGTTATGCCAACGGATAAAAGGCATCTCGGCAGAAGCATCAGGAAACCAGGATGTGGCCTCCAGTTGTGGCCAGGGAGAAGAAGGCCATACACCAGGGCATCTGGGTAAGGCACAGGGTCCAGACCAGTCATCTCCCTTCCCCGAGGCCGGAGTGTAGCGGCCAAGCATGATGTCCAACCCCTGGGGCAGTGAGTCTGCAGCATGGGGGAGACTGAGACTCAGGAGGGCAGAGAAAAGTAGAAAGGAGGGCGGCCAGGAGCCAGGAAGGGCTAGCATCCAGACAAAGTTCACCCCTGGGCTCTGAGCCCTTTCAACTCTGGAAGCTTCCACCCCCTCATCCTTCCCGACAACTAGAGACAATAAAAGCCTTTGTTTTCAAGAGAAAAAACATCTGGGAGGAGGGGATGCTAGCTTGAAATGAAACCCTGCCGTTTAGGCAGCAGGCTCAGGGGGAGACACTCTGGAGAACTGTGACCTGGTCTGGTGGCTCCGGCCTGTCCCTCAGTCAGCGCCGGCGTGTGGCTCCAGATCTCGGAAACCGTCGAGAGCCACAGAGCCCCTGGTTAGCAGCCCGGCAGATGCCAGGTGCCTGGGAAACACTTGCACATGAACACATCAGACTGTTGTCTCCAGAGGGACTCACCTAGGAAAAAAGCAGAGAAACGAAAGCAAAGATAACTACAAAGCACAAGGAAGAGGCATGGCTCTATGTACTTCCGCAGCTGCGCCAGGGGCGGCCAGGGGCACCGACCCGCTGTCATGGCGGCCACGGGGCTTCGGGGCCCGCCACACCTGGAATGGGAAAGTCCGCTCTTGGAGATCATGAGCCAACCCCCACGCTGCAGAGGAGCACCTTCTGTCGGCCCCACGGGACGAGATCTGCCCCGACGCGGCCCCTCTGCCCATGTGGGGATAAGAGGTTCTCGGCAGCATGTGCACGCCCGGGATGCCCAACAGTACCTGGAGACTTGAAATATTTCAGTGTGA
Organism: Mustela nivalis; assembly: GCF_964662115.1. Lineage (NCBI taxonomy): Eukaryota > Metazoa > Chordata > Mammalia > Carnivora > Mustelidae > Mustela > Mustela nivalis. Next base: position 30,745,754 of record NC_139041.1, read on the forward strand.
AATGAAGGATGAAGGACAGGATGAAGACCAGGAACACGGGGCACCCGCAGCAGGCTCTCCTGCCCCAAAGGATCAGCTCTACAAACACAGGACAGCACAGCAGCACTGATCCCTGGCCGTCCCCAGCCCCCAGTATGCATCTGCTGGGGCTGCCGTAACAACTTCTGCACACAGGGCGGCTTCCATAACAGGGATTGATCTCCGCACAGTTCGAGGCTGGATGTCCAAGATCAAGGGGTCAGCAAGATTGCTTTCTCCCGAAGCCGCTGTCCTTGGCTTGAAGACAGCCACTTTGTGGCTGTGTCCTCAGGCCGTTCCTCTGTCCGTGCCAGAATCACTGGTGTCTCTCCCTCTCCCCAGGAGGACACCCGTCAGGATGAGTTAGAGCCTCATTTAATTTTGCTACCTTTTTAAAGGCCCTATCTGCAAATATGGTCACATTTTGAGGGACTGGGGATTAGGGTTTCAATATATGAATTCTGGGGGACAAAATTCCGCCTATACCACCACCCCAGCTGGACAATTCCAGTGAGGAAAGTTCCTTTGCCAGAAAGCTTCAAAAGTTAATTCATTGATTTCCCTCCCCTAAAAGTGTCAAAATTTCCAAAGCACAGAGGTTGTAAAAAAAATCTTAATTTCTAGGGGCACCTGGGTGGCTCAGTGGGTTAAGCCTCTGCCTTCGGCTCAGGTCATGATCTCAGGGTCCTGGGATCAAGCCCTGCATAGGGCTCTCTGCTCAGGGGGGAGCCTGCTCCCCGCCCTCTCTCTGCCTGCCTCTCTGCCTACTTGTGATCTCTCTCTCCTTGTCAAATAAATAAATAAATAAATAAATCTTAAAAAAAAATCTTAAGTTCTAGAATTAAGAAAAGTTGGAAAAATCCAAGTAAAAATCATCACGCTTAATAAGAATGGTGCTTTACGTCTGTGGTCTTCCTCCCAGAAAACCAGAACCTTGGGCCTCACCATGACAGAAATATCAGACAAATCCCAGTGAGCAGAGCAGTGCTGACGACAGCCAACCAGCCCTGCCCCACATGGTCAGGGGCAGTCAGACAAGGGCATCTGCGAACGAACAGGTCGCTATCAGGGAGAGCCCAAGGCAAGAAGAGGACAGGACACCATGTTGCCACCTTGGAGGAAATCCCGCAACAGAAAAGGAGATCGGGGGAAACTCAGGAGATCTGACCAGAGAATGAGCTTATTGATCATTACCAATATTGGCTCCTGGACCGGGGAAACTTACTGTCGTAACGTCAAATCCTGATCGCAGGAAAGCTGGGTGTCCCGTATCTGGGAATGCTCTGGGCCAGCGGTGAAATGTCTCTATACATCACACACTCTTCCGAAAATACAACTTTTATTTAAAGCAGCCACAGTGCACTGCGTGTGCCCAGGCCGTGAGCAACTGGCCCCAGGAGGGACCAGCACTCTTCTCCTGTGTTCCTGAGAAGGGGGTGACAACAGGCCACGGGTGTTCTCCAGGGCACATGGGGTTATGGGCTCCCGCCAGGCGGACAGAGGGCACCCCGCATCACTGACAGGCAGGACAGGGCCGGAAAAGATCATAGAATCACTGGGGACAGATCTCAAGGTTTCTCTCTCTCCCTCCCTCCCAAGAAAAGCCCCATCCACCGTGCCTAGGACAGGGGGTAGGGAAGGGATAGGAAAAGAGAGGCGGGGCAGGCTCATCTAACCAAAGGGCAGGCCTGAAACACGTCAGCTCCCCTTGTCTTCACAAACCCTGAACCACAGGCATCTGGCCATCAGATTAGGTGCTCGCTTTAGACTCAAGGACAGTAGGTGGGGAAGGGTCTTTCTTTTGATTCAGTCTAAAGAGCCCACCATGTTTATGACTTGAAGTCAAAGTCATCCAGCCACCATGCCCAGGGCCGTGTGAATTCTCTCACAAGGATTTAAGGAGGGTCCATGTGCCCATCGTGGTTCAAAGGAAAAATAGGAATACTTTAGAGAAATCCCTCTGAGTCCCACATGGACCCTCAGAAATTTCTCAAAATCTATTCCTAAGTATAATAGGTTAAAAGGGAAACGGTCCAAACTCCCCAAGTTTACATAACTTTAAGAGGAACTGAAAGAAAGAACTCTCAGGAAGTCATAAATAAGAGAAATTTACAACACAGAACGCTCATGCCGCCAGATTACAGAAGCCCAAGGACACACACACCCCCCACCCCACCCAGCATCAGAACATTTGAACTCAAAGATCGCATTCTGTGGCCTGGTAGAGAAAACAGATCATGTTTGCACACAGCGCCTTCTGAATGATCTCTGGGGAGTGCCAGGCAATGCTGGGAAGAAAGAGCCCACAGACTCGATTCTCACGGCTGCCCAGGACAGGAGGCAGGGGGACCCGGAGCCGTTCGGGTGATGAACGACGCAGCCAGCATCTCACAGCAACACACTGCTGCTCTCCTATCCCCGCCTCTGGGATATTCTCTCCTGCCCCCTCCCCTCTCGCTTTTCCTGGGGATTCAAGATGGCCCGAATCGAAAACCCCACGGGGCTGTCTCTGGTCCTCACACAAGCCAGAGGGACAAGGCATGAGTCTTATCAGAAGGTAGTACGATAACTTAGACACTGTTTTATGCCTCATACAAAGCCTGGCACATGTACTATTTTACCATACTCACTGCAATGGAGGCTACAAAGAATTTGTAAAAGAAATAAATCTTTAAATCTTCAAAGAACCCTAGTTGGAAAAGTCAAGATCTGCAAAGTTGTATACAACATTCATTTTCTTTTTTAAAAATACTCAGTACAAAGGAGTTTTACACTGTATAAAAGCATAAAGAAGTGTATGTGTGGCGGGGTGGGAAAACACTCACCTACATTCCCTAACTAAAAAAATTTAACATCTTGATGTATTCAATTTTTTCTCTATGTCATATATGCAACTTTAAATTATAAGCATTTGCCCTCCTATAAACTCCCCAAATAGCAGCTTGAATTGCTGTAGGATATTCACAGTTTGAATAATTTCATAGAACACTGAATCTGTTTTCAGTTAGCGACTGTGGAAAACAGCAGCAATAGATCTTAACCCTGAAGTTAAACTGAACTTCTTGTAGTCTAACCTATGCACAAGAATGCAGGATAGAAACTAACGCTACATGAGAGTTCAATTCATAGAATTTTCTGTAGAAAAGATGATACAATTTTATGTATAAAAGTAATATACACCCCTTCAAATTTTAAAAATTAGCATTGCAAGGGGGCTTAGAAATGATACGTGGAAATTAAGGTGTGCCGGGTTCGTGGAGAGCGGAGTTCTCTTTCTAACGTGACATCATACCCCGTCATCACCAGCCACCTTCCCCTGTCCTCCTGGTGATGATACAAACAAGGCCTCCAAGGACTTCAAATCTGGCAGAAAAAAGGTCTTATCTCAACTGGGAAAGTCAAGTGAAGGTTGAAGTTAGAGGTCCGTGGCATGTGATATAAATATGAGAGTCAGAAAAGACACAGGCCCCCGCCCCCAACCCATCAGCCTGGAGAGGTACATTTGCAGAGAAGGGAGAGGGTCTGTTCCCCTGTGGGCTCTCCTTTCAGTGATTTCCTGAAAATGAGCCTCTGAGAGTAAGAAAAAGAAAGAAGCCCACCAGCATCTAACACATGACCTGCCAACGCAACACTACGCAGGGAGACAGGTGTGACGGGCGTATTCGACAACACGTCGCTCATTCTGAGCAGGAGACGCCAGCCAGACACACAAATGCTCACTGCCACCCGCCCCCCCAGGACTCCATTCCTAGGGGACTCCAGAGCAAGCACACGGACCTGCAGTGACAGCAGGTCGGGGCCGTGGCTGGGGAGGTGGTGGAAGGAGACGTGACAAAGCAGGAGGAGGACACTTCCAGGGTGATGGCTGGTGTCCCTCCCTCGAGCATGGGAGGTTTCACAGATACATACATAAGTCAAAACCTCACTGAACTGTTCAGCTCAACTCTACTCCTTAAAGGCTCAAAAAAAAAAAAAAAAAAATCCCTCTCAAACAACTGTGCAAGGGCTCATGGTTTGGTTCTAAGCAGTTAAGAACTGCGTGGTGGGCAGCGCGGACCAGGGTGGTGCAGCGGGCTGAGGGTCCGACTCTGGTTTCGGCTCAGGTTGTGATCTCAGGGTCCTGAGATCGAGCCCCGAGCTGGGTTCCAGGGTCAGCATTGAGTCTGCTTAATATTCTCCCTCCCTCTCCTGTTCACGATCACTCTCAAATAAGTAAACAAATCTTTTTAAAAAAATCACCTAAGTCTGTTAAGAAGAATTTCAGTTAACAGTTTTCAAAAGCTCTCAGTCACTTGTTTTCTGGAGGGCTAGGGGGTGCCAAGCCGCTCTTCACCTTCAGGACCCGCCATACTAACGAACGTTTCCCCCCAGAGGGGGTAAGGACATGTGGGTGACAAGACAAGGCCACCAATCACTCGAATAGGCCACACCCAGAGCACAGGTGCCCCGAGGAGCCCAGCCTCCTCTTCCCACACCACCGGTATAGAAACCCAACAGCTCTTGGCTCACAGAACACACAGCACACACAGAGGTTGCTGGGACCAGTACACCAGTCAGGAAGGGACCGAGAACATTTGGCGTATACTGGACCCTGCTCCAGGACGTCTATCAATAGCAAGAGCCACGTGGTGAAATTTCAGTCCAGAAAACGATGCCACAATTTAGCACATGCAGCCCCGTCGTCGGGTGTCCGATCTCCTTCCGTGGAAGGCTGATCACTACACCTTAGTGGGGGCCGCTTGGGCCCCCCTGTGACAAAGCAGAGGCTGGTTCAGGACAAAGCACCCGCCCTTTGACCCATGTATGCAAATGTTTTCCAAATTAAGTCGGCATCCAGGGGAGGGTCTCTTCAAGTTCTCTTAAGTTTCCTTTTGGCTTGTTTAGCTGCAGAGGGCTTCCAGCTGCAAGTCTGAGAAGAAACAAAGGATCTAGCATGAGGCGTTGCTTGCCATTCTAGATGCTTCCGTGCAAATCACTTTGACTCCTAGTAGTGAAGACGTGATCTGTGTTGTGGGTGCGTGGATCCCCAGGCTCCCGCCGAGACCTGCAGATGGCAGGAAGACACACTGCTCCTCCCGGCCCTGCCGGAAGGCCGCCCTGCATGAAAAACTGCCCTTTCGTCAGGCCCTGCTCTAAGCAGGTGCAAACGGCGGGTCAGCTCTGGTTCTTCCAGCGATCAATGGGGACACCCCCCTCTCCACCTACAGCGGCCTACGACGGCCAACTGCTGAGCCCTATGCAAGGCACTGCCTCCTAGCCCGGGCCCCGGGAGGACTTAGGGGCCCTGCCGTACCCAGGACCCCGCGAGGAAGGAGCCGGAGCCCCAGGGGCACAGGGCAGCAAGCATCTGAACTCCTCATTCCAGATGCACCCCGCAAAGTAAACAGGGCACCACAAAACGCAGAGCTCGACCCCGGGACATGGCCCACCAGCACATAGAGCGCGGAAGCCTGTCCCCACCGCAACAGGGCTTCCCTTGCTCGGGTCAGTACACATTCCACGCTTTCACGAGGGCAAGACGAGGCATGTGCGCACCACACGTTTTCAGAAAAAACTACATAGAGAATATGCCTCCTGAAGCCGCTCTCCATTTAGCTGTCAGTTTGATAAAGCTGGGGATTTTTCTCCACATGACAAGAATTTAGAGTTACTTCCTGAGGTCAGCGAGAAAAGACACGAGACACATTTTTCAGATATTTGGTTTATTAGATTTTCTAACAATCCTGATATATGAGGAGAAAACCCCCACCCCTGCTTACAAGTGATGGAACGGCTATTCCAAAGATTTAAGTGGCCCATCCCCCCAGGACACAGAGCCGGGCCACCTCCCTCAAGTGCATGGGAAGGGGGGGTCCACCTGCATGGGAGCACAGGTAACCAGCAGCACGACGGTCAGGGGAACAGACACACAAGTGTCGTCTGGCCACACATCGGACCAGGACTGGGCAGGAAAAGGAATGCAGAACCGAGACCAGACGAGGGCCGGGATGAGCCTTCACACAGTATCCTGAGTGAAAGAGGCCAGATACAGAAGGCCAGAGCGGGGCAGGACTACCATCGACAGGAAACCCCCAGAACAGGCCAATCTATTGAAGACAGAAGATTCGAGGTCACCTGAGGCAGAGGTGGGAACAGGGAGGGACAGAGGGTACAAAGGATCTCCCACGGATGATGGAGATGGTGGAAAAACGCAGACTGTGGTGATGGGACGCGTAAGTCTGAGTTTACTAAGTCCCTGAGACGCACACTCCGAATGCGTGAATTCAGACACTTGCCGAAAACTAAGACAACGGGGCAGGGGTAGCAAGTGGGGAGGGAGAGAGGAGGAACAAAGGGAGCAGACAGCACAGAGGACAGGGAGGAGACACAGACTGCTCGTCATTCCCAGCCCCCTCCGCTGAGGCCCATCCGCCTGTCAGGCCCTCGGACCCCGGAGCAGTGCTGCAAGGCAGGGCTTCCCAGCCCCGTTTGCAGATGAGGAAACGCAGGCCAACAGCGGTTGGATTTTACCTGAATCACCAGCCAAGAAATAGATACAAGGGATGGAGGAAGCGGGGCGCTCGGGGAGGAGGAGCAGCTGCGAGGGAGGAATAGGGGAGGCAGGACTCCCAGAAACCATGGGCCACACACCCCCACGTGTGCCTGTACACAGCACCCCCTCCTTCCTATCAGCTTTGGGCCCTCTCCTCCAAGCCACAGGGAAGCACAGTATAGGTCAAGAAAAAAAAAAAAAAGTGGCAGCTCACGTCAAATTTCCTGACACCCAGCTGTAAAGCAGGAATATGAAGTCACCATGTTTACAGTAAATATTGCTATTGTGTTTCTCCCCACCAGCCAGCAAGCCATTTCCAGGGTTAACAGGATAAAAATCTACTTTCCAGAGCAGAGACAACCTTGACGAGACAACCTTGACTGGCCAATCAGGGGGCAGGAGTGGCACACCTGCTAGAGCAGCCACCTGGTGCTGCCTGAATGTCAGAACAGATCTAGCTCAAAGCCACCTGTCTGTCAGCTCGACCCAAGGAGGAGCAGGGAGCGCCTGGCTCCCGGACCTCCCCAGGCTGCAGGGCAGGATGTGCAGGGCCGGCCTGGCCGCGCATCTGCTGGTGGCACGCTGGCGCTGGCGCTATCCGCGTCCCTAGCGGGGAAACCAAGCACCCCTGCGCCCTCTGTCCCAGGGCTCCCTTTTCTCTGCGGATGATTGCCATCGTAACCCCCTCCCGAAGAGGCTCCGAAGGCCGTTTCAGGCAAACCACCCACATCACCTGCCTGTGTGCAGGGGACAAGAAGTCCCACAGAAGGTAAAGTACAAGAACCCCGCCAGCACAGCAGGAGGACATTCCTCTCGGACCCTTCGCACACAAAGGCTCCAGCACGGTCTGTCCTCCGTGTCTCGGTTCCACTCTCCTTTGGCTGCTTCTCCAGTCTTCATTACCTGTTCCTCTCCCTGCTGTGGCCTCCTTCCCTCTCTGCTGTCCCTCGCCATCTTCTCCGATCTAGCATCTCTTTGTTTTGTTTTGTTTTTAAGATTTTGTTTGTTTATTTGACAGAGATCCCAAGTAGGCAGACAGGCAGGCACAGAGAGAGGGGGAAGCAGGTTCCCCGCGGAGCAGAGAGCCAATGCAGCCTTACTTGATCCCAGGACCCTGAGATCATGACCTGAGCTGAAGGCAGAGGCTTAACCCACTGAGCCACCCAGGCGCCCCAGTAATCCAGCATCTTTAAGTAGCAACTTAGCACCCAACTGGACCTCTAGCCCTTGCCACGCCCCCGAACCCTGACACCTCCTACGTGGGCATTTCACAGAGATTTCACAGGCAATGCTGTCTACCAGATGTGCAAATGCAAACTATATAACCACAGCCCAGTCCACCCCCCGCCCCTGCCCCAGCCTCCACGCTACGGTGTGGGTGGAGCTGAGGAGCAGGAGGGCCTGGCAGGTGCCTCGAGCCCAGACCAACTGACAGCACAGAAGGGAGGGTTCCACGGGACAAAGATAAAGACAAACACGACACAATGATGCACCGATGCACCGTGGACAAGAGAATAAACCCGGAGAGGAGGTGTGGGACGCTGGAGAACAGAGCTGTCAAGGCAAGGGGTGATTTAATGAACAGTCAAAACGCGCACTGAAAGGACTCGGGAGTAGGTTTTGCATCTCACAGAAACCTATTTGGTTAAAACCTCTAATGCGTTTATGAGAGCGTCTTCTGGAGTGATCCTTGTTCAATCCTGACAGCAACTCTCATGGTTGTGCAAGTGGTCCAGACCAACACAGGGGATCTTTGGAGATCTGCAGCCTGCGCCCTGCCCCCCAGAACGCCCACATTACATGGTTAGAACCATCAGTGAGCACAGCGGGCCGGGTCCGAAGGACACAGGATCCGGGATGCGAGAGCTTGGATTTGCATCTAGCACGGACCGGCTTACAGCCTTGGCTCAGCTCCAGCTTCCTTGTTTGTAAATCGGAATGACACTACCTAACTAGGGGTTGCTGTGGGATTCAGTGCATAACTGAGGTCCTACACTTGGCAGGGAATCTGGAATATAAAATTCACTGCGTGATACTATTTAGGGGTCATCATTTTCAGAGATCGTGTGCAGGACCAAGTGTAGACTGTAGAGAAGCCACTCACCATTCCGGGAAGGAGAGCAAAGAATTGTCACATAAAAAATAAAAAATATATCAGAATTTCATGCTGTAGGTAGTAACATAAAACCTTCTTTCAGCACTGAAGAGAAAGGAACTGTCAAACCATGAAAAGATACGCAGGAACCTTCCTGCAGAGCGCCCAGTCGACTGAGGAAGCCACACACGGCACGCCGGCAGCTCCAGGACATTCTGGAAAAGGCGGGACTAGGAAGATGGTGAAAAGGCCAGCGCTTGCCAGGAAGACAGGAGAGGGACGAAGACAGAGCCCAGAGGGTTTTGAGGGCCCTGGGAATACACTGTACGGCATCCCCACGATGGATACGTGTTCCTTCAAATGCACAGAAGCCGCAAGCCCGGAGGGAATCCTGAGGTAAACCGGTGACTCTGGGTGATGACAAGGGGTCCAGCTGCCACAAATGTCCCTCTCCATGAAGTATCTTGGGGGAGGCTGCGCGTGTGTGGGTGCAGGAGGGATGGAAAATCACTCGACTTTCCTCTCCATTTTATGAGAAACCTAAACTGCACATCAAAAAGTCTTAAAAAATGTTAGCCCTACAGGGGCGCCTGGGTGGTTCTGCGGTCAAGCATCTGCCTTCGGCTCAGGCTCAGGTCATGATCCCAGCGTTCTGGGATCGAGCCCCACAACCTGCTTCTCCCTCTGCCACTCCCCCTGCTTGTGTTCTCTCTCTCACTGTGTCCCTGTCAAATAAATAAAATCTTAAAAAAAATTTTTTACCCCTATGATTCACATCATCAGCCCACAAAAATTCTAATTGGAAAAAACACCATGTGGATAAGGAAAGCATTTATTTCGCATTGATCTCTGGAAGTCTGGCCGGAATGACTGTAAAACTCAGTATTCATTGCCCTTGTTTTTATGACTCTTAAGATGTAGCAATTTTATAATCATTCACAGTAAGTGTTTTTAAAGACACAGCCCATGGGGCGCCTGGGTGGCTCAGTGGGTTAAGCCGCTGCCTTCGGCTCAGGTCATGATCTCGGGGTCCCGGGATCGAGTCCCACATCAGGCTCTGTGCTCAGCAGGGAGCCTGCTTCCTCCTCTCTCTCTCTGTCTACTTGTGATCTCTGTCTGTCAAATAAATAAATAAAATCTTAAAAAAAAAGACACAGCCCGAAACAGACCTTAAGGCCCTGAGGTTCAGTTAGATATCATCGGGTCATAGACCAACTGTGTGACCTTAGGGAGCGTTCACCATGTCCATGGACTTCAGGGTTTTCTCCCTCGCATGAGGGGGTGTGGCAGGAAGTCCCTGCTGGCTGTGACGTCAGGCTCTGCAGAGGACATGAAGATGGGCAGGGCTGTAAGCTCCAGAAAGGAGACCTACCTCTAGGGAAAGAGGAGCGCCAGCACAGTGACAGAAGGAGGGAAAAGGTCTGCCCAAGCAGAAGCCAGGCGGAGAGAGGGAGCTGGGAGGCATGCTCACGCACAGGGAGGAGCGGGTCCTTCCTGCACAGGGAGAAGCGGGCCCAGGACCCCAGTCAGCAAGGGCTGCACTCCCCCGGCCCGATCTCCTCTAAGCTCCGGGCTACAGCCAGAAACGCGGGGTGAGCCCTCCCTGCTTTCAGTTCCAGATGCCTGGAGGGCTCGCAAACCTGTCAGCAAGCGCGGATGGGACACCTCTGTGACTAGTCATCCCTGTAACTGGTCCCAGGAGCAGAAACCAAGTGCCTTCAGGGGCCCACACCTAGTGTCTAACTCGCAAGGACGCTTGTCTGCCGGCATTCCTTCCTCTTGAGGAAACCAGCTCGCCCTGGCAGGTTTCCCCACCGCTCTCCTGCTTCCTCCGCCCCACTCCCAGCAACCAGGCTGCACCACCAAACCTGTTCCAGGGACCACGGTCCCTGCGAACAGAGATGGCTCCAGGGCCACCGCTGTCTGCGCAGAACTATGGACGAGGGGCGTATCATTCTCTGTGCTGGGGCGTCCTGTCTGCTGCAGGCTGCTGAGCCCTCCCTGATGTCCACCCCCGAGATTCCAGAAGCCACCTATCCCTGCCGCTAGAGCAACCAAAATGTCTCTAGACATTGCCAGGTAGCTGGAGGCAAACTCACGCCCAGCGGCAGTCAAGAGGACATCTGTGGGGCGCCTGGGTGGCTCAGTGGGTTAAGCTGCTGCCTTCGGCTCAGGTCATGATCTCAGGGTCCTGGGATCGAGTCCTGCATCGGGCTCTCTGCTCAGCAGGGAGCCTGCTTCCTTCTCTCTCTCTCTGCCTGCCTCTCAGTGTACTTGTAATTTCTCTCTGTCAAATAAATAAATAAAATCTTAAAAAAAAAAAAAAAGAGGACATCTGTAAGGCTGCCAGGGCCCAAGGATTCCCCTCCTTCCAGAAGGCAGGCCTGTGGAACCTAAACCCAGGGCCACCCTTCAGGTCGCCAGGCGGAAACGTGCTTGAGAATTAAGCCAGCAGAAAAGAGGCAGACAGACCGGCCTGCCCCATGTGTATGAGCGCCGCCCTCCCCCCATTACACCAGACACATCTGTGGACCCAGCAGTCCCTTGTACAACCAAAATGGACCGGGGTCTCTCCGTTCTCTGCTCCGATCACCACACACAGAGGAGCGTGGGGCGGGGTGGGGGGTGGGGGTATCTGTTCATTGCAAGAAATCCTTGGTATTTAAGGTCTTAGGGAACAAGTGTTCAGTTAGGATGTTTGTAATAAGGTCCCTGGGGAGGTACAGGGGGGTGGGGCTAAGAACTAAAAATCAACAGAGATTCACAACTAAGTGAAGCAAAAGCCATTTGCAGGGGCACCTAGGTGGCTCAGCCTTTGGGCATCTGCCTTCGGTTCAGGTCATGATCCCAGGGGATCGAGCCCCGCATCAGGCTCCCTCCTTGGCGGGAAGTCTGCGTCTCCCTCTCCCGCTCCCCCTGCTTGTGCTCCCTCTCTCGCTGTCTATCTGTCCAATAAATACATAAAATCTTCAAAAAAATAACTTGCAGATCATCTCCCAACATTTTGACCTAGGAGGGGAATTTCAGAAGGGTTAGGAAAACAGGGAATGGAATTCTCAGACTTGCAGAGGAAAGGCCATGCCGTGATCTTAGGAGGAAAGCCAGAGAGACGTCCCCAGGGCACAAAGAAACTGCTAGCAGCACGCCCACCGCCCCCCGACCCCCAAGAAGGTCCCACTTAGGCACAGGAGAACTTGCTGGCACCCAGAGACCGTGAGGGGTGCGAGGTGACGGTTTCTTTAGGGTGGCCGTGAACAGAGGCGCCCTTTCTCAGCACAGAGCGGGTAAGGATGGGCCGAAGGTCTCCACCACCAGGACAACGGCGGAACACGTTTGTCAGTGAGTAGGAAGAAGCCAGCCCCAGTGGTCCTGACAAGGCCCTCCTGTCCCTGTGCACAAGCACAGCCCCTGGAAGCCGTTCCATCTGGCCACCTGCTTCTGCAGAAACCAGGACAGTAGGTCCTCACCCTCCCTCTGAACCATTACAAGGCGGGTGTCTGCGGAGGCCTCAACACAAGAGACATCAAACAGCGGGCGTCTGGACTTGGCCAGGGTAACGAGCATCCGATCAATCTGCAAGCCAGGGAGCCACCAGCTAGAAGCGGGTGACCCGGCCTCCAGTACAGCGCGCGCGCGTGTCCGGTCGGACAAGCCTCAGAGCTGGGTCAGTCCGCCTGCCGCACCCAAGTCCAAGGCGTGGAGCCCACGTCTGCTCTGGCTCCTGCGGCCCCTCTAGCGGCCACACAGGCCCTCCGGCTGGAGGCTGGAGCTGCGCCCACCTGTGACCGAAGGCTCCCTCCAGCTTGGACGGCCTGTGCCAGCAGGCTCGCTGTCGGGGCCAGCGGGAGGTAAGGGACCCGCACGGATGTGTGTGCTACAGCGTTCCTAACCCCGGGGTCTGGGATTCTCCCCCGTCACGCTCACTCGACTGTGGGCACAAAGCGGCTACCTTGCCTCTTCCAGGTCTGAACCCTCAGAAGGACCTGGATGTGCCCCGGGGAAAAGAGCTGGAGATTTTCTGAAGCCCCTGACTAGCGAGCTTCAACAAGGAGGGGCTGACCTGTTCTTGAAGCTGAAGCAGATACTTAAATCCTACCGCACCAGCTCTGAGTCCCTGGTTGTCTCACCCTGAAAACATGCACCGTAACTAGCCTATCCCAGTGAGACCATCGTAATAAGCCCATTCTGGTCACCATGCTGGGGCAGGTGTGCACTGTTTCTCCAATCTGAATCATACTTTCTATCTCAGATGTTAACTTCAGAAAATACCTTCATGATTCATCTTCCGCCGAAGGCAATTTCTCAACCCTGAGATTCTTGGCTAGGTTTTCACAGAGGAAAAAGGTTTCTCGAACTAGGACTGGCTCCCCATCTTCCAGCCCTAGAGCCTGCAGCGCATTCTTGTCCCCCTGAGGCCTGGAGGGGAAGTGAGTGCGCATCGACGTGCGTTCTGGACAGACAGGGGTCCTGTTGCTCCATCTTGGACACTGGACATCCCCGGGATTCCACGGCCAAAGGATGCCTCCGGCCCCAGCCATCACCCGCCCACGGCACCCAGTGTGAGGACACCCACCCGCTACAGGGACTCGGACTAGTGCTGCTTGTAATACCGACATCAGCAACAGGCACGGATCGCTTAAACGTACACGGAACACTACCCATTGCACAGAGCTCCCTCTTAGTCTCCCAAGTTTGCACTCAGGAAAACCACCCAGAGTTCCAAAGATGGTCCGAGGTCAACACAGGAGGCGCCGTCAGCATCTGCTTTCCTGACTCCTACAGGGTTCTACAGCCTTCGCACCTTGCTGAGGTTTTTTGTTTTCCTGTTCACATGGAAACGAGTACTGCTCTGCCGTTTGTAGAGCTGTGTCTGAGTAACACACAGACACGATGTTAAGAAAAACCCGAGCACCACAGTCCTGAATAAGGTAGAAAGGAACCCCTCCCCGGCCCACCCCTGAGTCCAGATAAGCACTTATTTAAAAGCTAAACGTCTATTCAAACTAATTGCTAGCCCTGCACTTACAGACCTTCTATCTCCCCTGGTCTGTTCTGGAAGGAGATGCGTGGGGGTGAAGAGCTTGGACTCAGGGGCTTCCAAAGGAGAAGCCCCGAGTCCCGGAGCCTACCTCCAGAGCCGCAGGGCACCTGGCCGAGCCCTGTCCATGGCTCTGCCATCTGCCAATTCTGCCACTTTAAACTGAGATGCCCAGACTTCAGTTTCCAACAGCCAGAGCATGTAGAAAGCAGGAAGCACTCCCTCAGAGTAGATCTAAGGAACCAATCAGATGATGCACACAAAGCCGAGGTTCCCACAAAGCGGCCTAAAATCTGGATACGACGGGCTTAAAACAGCTTGCTGGGCCCGGGGGCAAGGCCGACAGTCTACATTGTGACAAGCTCCTAGAGGCGACTGATGCTAGGGATTCAGAGACCCCACTTCGATGATCCTGGCAACAAAGCATTTAGCGTACCACCTGGCAGGTCCACAACTGAGAGCCATACCCCATAAAACAGGTGATCACCCCACATCTTTGGCTTTAAAATCCCTCAGCTCCAGCTCAGCATACAGGCTGGCCGCCAAAGCTCAGCCACAGCTTGACCCTTACGCTGGCGCAAAGGGAACCCATGTGCTTTCCTTGGAAAACACACTAGTGCATAGTGCAGGGCACCCACGGAGCCCTCCAGCCAGGTGGACTGAATTTTGTTCCAGCTCTACAGACAACTCTTAGATCCTGATTGTAAACCTGCCAGCAAGAGTGAAGGCATAAAGGTAAGACTGTGGTTCTCCACCTTGATTACACATCTGAATCTCCGGGGGAGCTTAAACATCACCGATACTGGGGCACCTGGGTGGCTCAGGTCATGATCCCAGGGTCCTGGGATCGAGCCCCACATCATCTGTTTCCCTGCTCAGTGGGGAGCCTGCTTCTCCGGCCCTCTGCTGCTCCTCCTGCTTGTGCACGGTCTCTCTCTCTGACAAATAAATAAAATCTTTAAATAAAATAAAATCACTGACACCTGGGCCCACCCTGTGACCCTGACTGGTCTGGGGCGTACCCTGGACATCAATAGTTCTCAAAACTCCCCCAGGTGACTCAAATATGCAGCCCGGGACTCAATCCCTTGTGTCTGGGGATATGGGAAGTCATCTCCCTTCTTCCATCTACAACAAAACCTGCCGTAACATTTGCAAGAACCAGTTTTCAGCGGAGTTTTAAGGCTCAGTAGAAGGCTCGCGATGGTTCACAACGGAACACCTTTTCAAAAGCATTTGCGCCTCTCACTCAGCTCCCCCAAATCCTGCTCCTCCTGGGCAAGGAACGATTTCATAGAGTGACTTTTCTTATTGCTGATACTGGTTTTTCAGTAATCAAGAGCTGAAACTAAAGTTACTCTTAGAAACAGATTTTTTAAGAAAACAATACCTATCAAAGGAGTATGTGCAACGCCACCTAGATGGCACAGTAACGCCCTAATTCCCGTCTGCGTGGTCTGGGTCACCCGAGTTTGGCACGGACGGAGAAGGCTAGGACTCATGAGAGACGTGGCTTTGATGACCACGCTGAAAACCCAACGGGCCAAAATAAATAAACTCCCGTTGAACCTGACAAAGGTTGTTACCTTGCACATTCACCGTGGACCTATCGTGCATGAGGCGCTGGACAGTGCCGTGCGGATGCTGATCCCGGGGGAACCCGGGCCCGTGGGGTCAAGCCCTGCAGTTGCTGGTGTGGGAAGCTTGTGCTAAAGGGACCAGTGCAGCCCCAAGAGGATAAAGGCCAAGGTCAATCACCCGGGAGCTTACACTACAACCAGGGGGTCTGACAGAAAAGCCACCCGAGCACCTGCCCTTCCAGGGTCCCCAGGTGTGTGGCATGCACAGGGTGGAGTGGTGCTGGCTGAGCCAAGCAGCTCTTCTCTCTCTCTCTCTCTCTCTCTCTCTCTCACACACACACACACACACACACACACACACACACGCCCCGCATACCGTGCCTTGCACCCAGCATGCGCACGGTGTCTAAAAGAAGACAAGTGTTACGGAATGCCTGTTTCCCAAGGACTGTGCACACTGTCCTCTCATCCACACGCCCGGAGAACGAGCGGGGCCAGCGAGCGTTTCAGCAGTGTGCGTATAAACACAGGAAGCGTACCGGAAGTTAACGCACATAACCTTCTCGAAGATGCCAGCTTGTTCGTGTTCTCATCCCCAGTCTGGTTTATGGGAACAGAACCCTGAAAGATTCTCACCATTGTATGAGAACCAAAAAGCTTTAAAAGTTAAAGGAAATTTCATGCTGTCATGGGATTATGTACAAATACTGTTTCTAGATGCAAGGATTAATTATACTATGAGCATGGCCTCTACTAGGGAGAAAAAGCCACGGGGCAATTACCCCAGCAAACAAAGTAGGCTTAACACACTCTGCCTGCGATTCCTTCCCTCTTTTTATTTTTTTTTTAATACAGAGCAAAGGGAATTTTTTTTAAAAGTTGGAATTTTCTAGAGTCCTTTAAAACAGTATCCTAAGTACACATTATTCCAAAAACCATTGTATTTTGATATTAGGGCTTCTTTGTGCAACGCTTCCTATGTAAGAACAGTCCACTCTTCTCCAGGAGACATCTTTCCTGCCATTAGCCCATCACATCTGAAAAAGAGATAGCCCTCTAAAAGCAGTGAAACACTCCTCTCCCTGAGGCAATCCTGAGAATCTTGGGAAGGTGGCGGTCCTGGTGACTGTCTGCCCATGCTGTGCCCCAGGGGAGACTTCTGGGAACATTTGGCTTGGAACGTCTCTTGCCTGCACTTCCCAGGTTCTGAACCAGAATGCAGGCGTCCTAACCGGGGAAATCAGCCACACTGACTGGGCCTGCTCAGTGAGACCCTGCACAGTTCAAAAGGGCAGAATTCTTGTGCGCTGCGATCACAGAAGCACAGCAGGGGTATTGATCCGCTAGCTGGCATTCCAATACCCAGAATGTTCCTCAGGCTTTCCATCATTGTTCCCCTGCTTGAGCTCTGAATTCCCTGAGCTAGCTGCAAAAAGGGCTCATGCAATTACTTTTGTCCAAATACATTATTCCTGGGGGATGGGGGAATCAGTGGAAGATTTCTGGGCTTCTGTATCCCAACTCAGATGTTCCTTTCTCTTACTAGAAATCAATGATCTTTTAATGTTTAAACAGTTGAACTAAAAAGATGGGAGGGAAAACTCAGAATGTAACTACCCTCAATTACCTAAAACCTAAATGTTGCTTCTCCGTTAAAATCTGACACGTGATTTCAAAAGTAGTAATCACGTCATCAGTAATTTTTTTTGATGGTGGTGGGGAATGTGAAACCAGGTCTTACTAGGTAACAGAGTCATGGAGCAAGGGTGGTAGCCCACACCCTTCCAACCTGGCTCATACAAGGTCTGCTCCCCTCAAATCCTCTGCCTTACAGATCCTGCCTCTGAGAAAAGTAACTAATGAAGAAGTTGTTACAGCACTCTATATACTCTACATGAACCCAAGTCATTTCTACAAATACAAAATCTCATTACTTATGAGGGTAATTCGAATACAATCTTATGATGATTAAGAACAACTTTATTTTTGGTTAAGATTTTATTTGAGAGAGAACGAGAGAGCGCGCCCAAGCAGGGGAGGGGCAGAAGGACAGGGAGAAGCAGGTTCCCCGCTGAGCAGGGAGACCGAAGGGGGACTCGATCCCAAGACCCTGGGATCATGACCTGAGCCACAGGCAGAAACCTAACTGACGGAGCCACTCAGCCCAAGAACACCACATTTTTAAGAAGCATTGAGAGGATTTATTCGATCATATAACCAATTCTTATGCTACAGTACAATTAATTTGGCAGTAGTCCCATAACCAGAATGGTTATTAATCTACGCAAAATTAGATGATTCATCTGATGAGTTACAGTTTCGTGGTGATTAATACTATTTACTAATAGCTATAGCTTGGGGCTGAATTACAAGGGCAGGTCTGGCTTTAAATGCTACTACTGAAATTGGGTCCCCAAAGTTGAGTCAGCTCAGGCCAGAGCTCCACTCTAAGCGCAGAGCCAGACACGGGGGGCTCCATCTCACGACCCCGAGATCATGACCAGCAATCATGAGTCAGACGCTTAACTGAATGAGCCACCCAGGTGCCCGCAGAGCTGTCTGATATTCACTGTATCTCCCAGTGAGACTTAAATTTCAAAATACCTTCTTCTCGGGGCACCTGGGTGGCTTTTGATTTCCGATCCGATCATGATCTCAGAGTCATGAGATCAAGCCCTACGTCAGGCTCAGCACAACATAGAGTCGGATTGAAGTTCTTTCCTTCTCTCTCTCTCCCCCTCTTCCCACTTGTGTTTCTCTCTGTATTAAATAAAACCTTTAATAAAAAAATGAAATAAAGGGGCGCCTGGGTGGCTCAGTGGGTTAAGCCTCTGCCTTCAGTTCAAGTCATGATCCCAGGGTCCTGAGACTGAGCCCTGCATCGGGCTCTCTGCTCAGCGGGGAGCCTGCTTCCTCCTCTCTCTGCCTACTTGTGATCTCTCTTTCTCTCTGTCAAAAAAAAGAAAAAAAGAAAGAAAGAAAGAAAGACAGACTCTGATCCTGCTTTCAAGAGAAGCCAACCCCATCTTTCCCAAATGTCTGTGACATCCTTATTTTGGCCCGTGTTTCATAAAATGGAGAAAATTTAGGTTAAAGTAACTGAAATGATTGAGCTAGACAACTACTTTTTAATAATTCTTATTCCTAAAAGGGAATTTTTTCCAAACAGCTGCTCCTTTCCTCCAGAAGCAGGGCAGTGCATGGAAAATGCACTTCGGAGCAAAGCAAGCTAAATGCTTGTTGGGAAGTGCTGGGAAAGGACAGCGGCCTGTGTGGAGGGCCCCTGAGCACACCTGCTCGTGGCTCCAATTATACCTGGACAAAGAGAAGGGCCAGGTCTACCCTGGACCCACCTATACCCTCATGGAGCTTCCTGGAGGCCTCTCCACTTTTAGGAGCTGCGACTCGGCAGACTCACGGCCCTGCTCAGTCCCAGCTGCCAGCGAATAGGTTTGAGAGGGGCAGATCACCTGCACCCACAGTCTTAGCTCAGGGGCTACATCCAGCAACTTCCCTCCAAGCACCAGTTGCAGGTGGGACCCCCTGTGCCTTGGGGGTCCCTCTCAGATCCCCA
Source organism: Mustela nivalis (assembly GCF_964662115.1). Lineage (NCBI taxonomy): Eukaryota > Metazoa > Chordata > Mammalia > Carnivora > Mustelidae > Mustela > Mustela nivalis. The sequence continues at coordinate 30,764,591 of NC_139041.1, forward strand.
GACTTCTCCCTACTGCCGCCAGTAGCTGAAAGCTTCCTCCCCCCACCCGTGAACCCACTTGCCCTTCTGCTGCCAGAGTGACCCGTGCTACCCCAGCTGCTCTAACACCTTCAGTGGCTCCCACTGCTCTTGGAGCAAGGCCTGGGTTCCTGCCTGCCTCGCCTCCCACACAGCCTTCCCCACTTCCTCTAACTTGCAGGAAGAGGCTCTCCCAGCCCAGGGGCCTCCCGGTGGTCAGGAGTGAGTCTCCCTGAAGAGCAAATACTGATGCTCTCCCCAGGCTGTCTGCCCGTGGGCCAGACCCAGGACCAACAGAGGAATCCGGTGACAAGCACAATGTGGGGCTCTACCTCTACGGAACTGCCCAGAGGATGGGACTTTCCCAGTTGGCCTCCTGGCAATAAGTTTTTGCAATTCAAGAAGACGCCTGAATGCCCCAACCCATTTCCTTTTATTCAATAACAGCTTTATTGAGCTATAGCTCACATTCCATAAAATCCACCTTTCTAAAGTTTACAATTTGGTGGTTTTTAGCACACTCAGTACACTTGTGTAAACATCATTATTCTCTAATTCCAAAACATTTTCATCACTCCCCAAAAGAAAACCTCGAGCCCATTCGCAACCACCCCCATCTGCTGTCTCTATGCATTTGCCTATGCTGGACATTTCCATCAATGGAATCAGACAGTATGTTCTCAACCGGCTTTTATTTCAAACACTAAGTACGCATTAGCAAATGTGGTCGGGTATGCGACAGTTCTGCTCAGAAGGTCTGAGTCTGAATTCCAGAAATGCCTGGCTTTGGGATACACATGAGGTGTTAGAAATAAATCCACTTCCTGGGCTCACCTGTTGCTCCCTGCCCCCCCCCCCGCATCTCCTCTACTGATCCGGAGAAGTGCTGTTTTAGTAATTCATTTCTTTTTAAAGATTTTATTTATTTGAAAGACGGGGAGAGAGAGCGAGAGACCACAGGCGCACAAATAGGGGGATGAGCAGAGGGAGAGGGAGAAGCAGACTCCCCGCTGGGCAGGGAGCTCGACGCAGGGCTCTATCCTCGGACCCTGAGATCATGACTGGAGCCCAAGGCAGATGCTTCACCAACCGAGCCACCCAGCCACCTCAAGACCCTGCATTTCTAACAGGCATCCAGGTGATACTGATAGGGCTAGTCTGAGGGCCACACTCTGATAAACCACGGCTTGCTGGGGAAGGCAACGCCTCAACCAGCATGCCAAATCCCGCACACCACCTGCTCTTGTAGATAAAGTTTTATTGGCACCCAGACCCTTCATTTATGTATTGTCCATGACTGTTTTCATGCTGTAACTGCAGAGAATAGCAGTCTGGGCCACAAAACCAAAAATGTCTACTCTGGCCCTGTGCAGAAAAAGTTTCCTAACCTTAGCTTGTGGAGAAAGCTCTAAATATTAAAACTATGAACAGTTCTATCACCAAGTTGAGATTCTATTATTTTATATAGGTTTAGGAGAATGGGGGCACTTAACTTTATAAAAATCCTAAGGACTCTTACACTTAAAAAAAAAAAAAAGATTTTATTTATTTATTTGACACAGAGAGAGAGAGATGACAAGTAGTCAGGAAGAGAGGGGGAAGCAGGCTCCCTGCTGAGCAGAGAGCCCGATGTGGGGCTTGATCTCAGGACCCTGAGATCATGACCTGAGCCCAAGGCTGAGGCTTAACCCACTGAGCCATCCAGGTGCTCCAGGATTCTTACACTTTAAAAATTAACCTCCGAATGCCTGGGTGGCTCAGTGTGTTAACTGTCTGGCTTTTCTTCCCCCGGCTTTTTTTTTTTTTTTTCCCTTAAGATTTTATTTGAGAGAGCAAGTGTGAAAGCACAGAAATGGGGTATGGGGGGAGATACACATCCAAAGACTCTTGATTTCGGCTCAGGTCATGATCTCAGGGTCAGGGTCAGCGAGGAGTCTGCTTGAGATCCTCCCTCTCCTTTCCCTCTGTTCCTCCTCCCCCTGCCCTGCACTCCTGTGAGCCTATTCTCGCTTGCAAATAAATAAATAAGTCTTTAAAAAAAAAAAAACCAAAAAAACTCAAAAAGTGTTTTTTAAAAAAGTCTCACAGAAAGGGGCACCTGGGTGGCTCAACTGGTTAAGGGTCTGACTCTTAGTTTCGGTTGAGCTCAGGAGTTGACTTGGGATTCTCTCCCTCACTCTCTGTCCCCTCTCACGCGTGCTCACTCAAGCTCTCTCAAATAAATTAAAAAGAAAGAAAAAAAGAGAAAAAAGGGCCGTTTAGTTGAGTGGTGAAAGGTCCCGGAGGGCTGGAGCCCTGGCTCTCCCAGCCAGCTCACGGGACGGGCGGCAGGAAACCCAGGGCCTTGCCTTCTCAGCCTAGAGCACACACAGCCCTGCCAACCTCTGGGCAGGCTTGTTACAAAACAAGGGGCAAAAGAAAAGCGAAATAAAATAGTTAACAGAATACGATGCTATATGAAGATAGTTTCAATGTCCCCAGCCCTGGAAGTCATGTTTATTGAGGGACTCCCCTACAGTCTGGGTTCAAGAATGGAGGTTTTCGTTTTCATCTGAAGCCGTACCACTGCAAAGAGGAGAGTGGATCAGGACCATTGCCCCCAGGAGCGATGCCTCACTGATCTGTTACGGCCCGTGGCCATGGAGTGATGCTGCGGGGGGTCTGCGCGGCAGAATCAGCCCAGCAGCAAGGCGCAGGGCACCCTCAAATGAAGCCACAGTGGAATGGAGGTGGTCATGGCGTCATGAAGGAGAGATGCTCCCCCAACCCCAGGAAGGTCTGTCTGCAGCCACCAAGCACTTGGCTCGCAGGCTCCAGACCCCCACCCCCGCCCCCAGGGCCCTGCACACCTAGGTCGCAGCTCCCCAGGCAGCGGCTGGTGCGGTGGGTGCAGTCCTCCCTTTAGACAAATCTCTACCCTCGGCTGCAAGATGGGAAGTAATAGTGTCCACCTCACGGGGCAGCTCTGAGATGCTCACGCTCAGACAGCGACAGCAGCAGGCACCCGTGAGCTGCAATCCTCAGGACAGAGAGGACGCTGGGAACCCTGCACACTGTGTCTCGGCTATTCTAAGGGCCCAGGTGAGACTGCGTGATTTCCACAGCAGGGATCCACATTCCCTCTCGTGTCATTAAGACAGAAGCCTGTCATAAGTTTCCAAAAACTATTCATCTGAAGGTTTTTTAAAATGTAAGATGCGGGGTGCCTGGGTGGCTCAGCCGGTGAAGCCTCTGCTTTTGGCCCAGGTCATGATCTTGGGATCCTGGGATCGAGCCCCGTATCGGGCTCTCTGCTCAGCGGGGCCTGTGCTTCTCCCCTGGTCCCCGCCTGCCTCTCTGCCTACTTGTGATTTCTCTCTCTCTGTCAAATAAATAAATAATCTTTAAAAATAAGTAAATTAGGGACGCCTGGGTGGCTCAGTTGGTTGAGCAGCTGCCTTCGGCTCGGGTCATGATCCCAGCATCCTGGGATCGAGTCCCACATCGGGCTCCTTGCTCGGCGGGGAGTCTGCTTCTCCCTCTGCCTCTGCCTGCCATTCTGTCTGCCTGTGTTCACGCTCTCTCTCTCTCTGACAAGTAAATTTAAATAAATAAATAAATAAATAAATAAATAAATAAAAATAAGTAAATTAAATTGTAAGATTCAGGGGTGGCTCAGTCAGTTAAACATTCATCCGACTCGATTTCTACACAAGTCAGTCGGTGGTGGCCAGGTGAGTGCCCAGGACAACCGTGCCCCTGCCATCAGGCCTGTGCTCTTTCAGGTCCTCAGGCAGGTGTCATCAGTGCGCAGGTATACCTGTCACCCACGCTGCTCTGGCGGCTCTTGAGTTGGGCTCCTGCCTGGTCTGCTCTTGCCAGGCCACCCCTCCCTAACCTCCTGGTGACAGTCACGTCGGCTCACAAAGGGACTCAGCGGTTAAGATAAGAAAACTTGCAGCCCAGAAGGGCAGGGAAGGAAACTCAGGGCAGGGCTTCCTTTCCACGTGTGAGCGCACCTCTCCGGACAGAGCGCACCCACCATGCCGGAAGCCATCTGGAAGAGAGGAAAGAACAGGTCACTGTCGGCTCCGGATTCTAACACAAACTTGTGGTCTCCAGCATGTACCTCTTGGCGGGCTGGGGGCCTGCTCTGCACCCTTGTGGCCAGGAACCCTCGAGGCTGGGTATCCTGGCTCTCTGTCCTCTGTGGAGGGCCTGATCTGAGTTATCCCACACTGCTAGGAGGCCGAGGCAGCGTCCTTCTGTAGCACTTTACTGACATGCACGATCCTGTTCTTTAGAAGCACTGACGGTCCGCGTGGTCTCCCCAGACCTGCAGCCTCCCCACGGGCCCCGGGCCCTGGCTCATGGAAATGGGGCCCCGTGGGAACTGTTTGGTCCTGGGCGTATTCGAACCTTCACCGCCAAGGCCGACACCAGGAGCAGCAGCCCGATGCTGGCCCGGTTCCAGGCACGAGCTCCTGACCAGCACCTCCTTACCACGCAGGGGCCAATGGACTGGGCTCCCGGGACGAGGGACATCCAGTCTCCAGTCTCAGGGAGGTCCCAGTCGATCGGGCTCAAGGAGGCCGCAAGGTCCCTCACTGCCCAGGGCCATGAAGAGCCCCACATGCATGCCGTGCCTGGTGGGGAGGATTACACAGGGGCCCCTTCACATGGGAGGGGCCATCTGAGCAATGGTGGGGACGGGGAATAAGGGAGGGAAGGTCTGGGGACTGGACACCGCAGCTGGAGATGGGAGAGGCCTCGGCACACACCGGCTCTGGCAGGGACGCGCTTGAGCTCGCCTAGATGAGGGAGGAGACACGGGGGGAGAACCTTCCAGACAAACCAGCATCGCAGCAGACGATGGCAAAGGCCAAGAGCCAGTTAAGGCTGTTTGCACAATGGACAGAAAGAAAGGCAGACACAGCGTGTTCCTGTGAGTACGACACCTCTGTCAGATGACAACTGCGACCCTGGGAATGCTGAGGACTGAACTCTGAAAAGCTGACCAAGCTCCCAGGGCACAGGAAGGGGCACCCTCAGTCAAGAGCAGAGAGTGCAGCATGCACCGTGGTGGCATCAGGTTGTAATTCTTTTCTCCTAAACACCAGCCACTGAAGATGGGAAGGAGGACGGAACTACCCCCCCCCCCCAAAACCCTGGAGGGAATCAGCTGGGACATCCTGGGATTACACTAGCACAAAGTCAGTATCATTAGAGCAGCAGCAGGCCTGTCCTTCCAAGTCCAGAGGTTTCCTTTCCTAACTTTCATTCAAGATTCAGGACATCTAGGGGCAGCTGGGTGGCTCAGTCAGTTAACGGTCCAATTCTGGATCTCAGCTCAGGTCATGAGTTCAAGCCCCACTTTGGGCCCGATGCTGAGCCAGCGTGGACCCTACTTTAAAAAAATAAAAAAGGTCCATGGGATGGCTCAGTGGGTTAACCCACTGCCTTAGGCTCAGGTCCTGATCTCAGGGTCCTGGGATCAAGCCTTGCATCAGGCTCTCTGCTCGGCGGGGAGCCTGCATCCCCATCTCTCTCTGCTTGTCTCTCTGCTTACTTGTGATCTCTGTCTGTCAAATAAATAAATAAAATCTTTGAAAAAAAAAAAAAGGTCCAGAACATCTAAACATGAAGAAAATTTAAAAGAAGGGACGCCTGGGTGGCTAGGTAGGTCAAGCATCTGCCTTTGGCTCAGGTCATGGTCCCAGGGTCCTGGGATTGAGTCTGGCATCGGGCTCCTTGCTCAGGGAGGAGTCTGCCTCTCTCTCTGTCCCTCACCCCCAGCTTGTACTTGCTTTCTCTCTGGCAAGTAAATAAATACAATTTAAAAAAAAAAAAGAAAAGAAAATTAAAAGAAAAGCTTATGCGTACCAAAAAAACCCCCACACAGTTGTTTTAAAGAGTGACATATTTGACTAATATAGTCAGTTTCCCAGAAGTTAGGGCTTTTGAAAAAATAGGCCTGCTTAGAAAAAAACTAATAAAACTCAATATATTCCACAATAACAAAACATGTCACTTTCAAAATTCCAAGTGGCATACACAAAACTAAGCTTCCTCTAAGCTTCCCCTGATTCCCAAGATGGACGACAGTGTAATTCTTAGGAGAATTACCTTCAAGCAATGAGTAAGTAGATTACATGGAGCCAAGCAAAGAACTCCAGAGACAGGGAAAATCAATCAGCACAGCCACACCACCAGAAATAAGATTATTATATGTTTTGGGCTACTGATCAATCATTTCCTTTATTTCCACTTTTTTCAAGATGATTTTAAGGATTCTGCACCAAAAAAGCCATCACTATACTTAAAAATTTATAAGCATACGTACAAAGAGCACAGATAAACATCTATGTGCTTGAAAACCTACAAACACGCACAATTACCCTAAACAGATGTGGCTTCGGTTTCTGCCAGCCGCAGGCAAGGAAGCACCTTCCCTTCCCCAGAAAGTCAGGGGGGCTACCCACCCCAAGGCTCCCGTCCCTGTCCCGCCCTGCCCGCCACGCTCCCTGGCTTTCCTGGCCCCCAAGCAGAAGAGACCCTTGTCCTGTCCCTCAGATCTGTCGTGCAACAAACGGCACCTCCCTCCTGACACCACCCGCTGGGACTCTGCACGCATCCTGACCTCCCTTTCTTCCCATCTAACTCATGAGTCTACGTCCCATCCCCTAGAGGGGAAAAGCAGTCCGCCGTAAAAAGATTATAATTCATCAATCTGATAAGGGCAGCCCTGCTAATGAAGACTTAATGTGTAACCCTCCTGGCCAACGTCTTCTGCACCTGAAGCATGGCGGTTTAGGAAAGGGCGATTCAAGTAGGAGGAAGGTGGGAGCCCTGACATCACACCAGCGGCCGGGCCCCTGCCCTGTCCTCCGGCCAGCCCTACCCAAGCGCTAATTACCTAGACTGGGGATTCTCCTGCCTCTGCCTTCCCTCTCCCTGGCTTCCAGGCAATCATCTACAGGGAGAAGGCAAGGCGGGTGAAAATTAAATTACCGTCTGAGAGGAAAAGCTGAGGTGGAAGGAAGCCAAAACGATGGCAGGCAGGCCTCGTATGTAATAAAGGTGCGGGGAAGAAGCCCGTGCTAGTGCTAATTGGGTGCCCGCAGTGATGCTTTCTGCGAGGTCCATCATCTTTCCCTCCCATACGCATGGAAGCTGTCACATACTCGGTCTCCTACAGCCAGGTGTATTTGTGAGAAGGAAAACTGTGATTTCAGTTGCTAGAATGGCCTCTCACAGAGAGTGTGATCCCAGGAACGTGTAAGGGCTCACGCGCAGCACGGGCTCACTGCTCGCGGAGTCCCCATGTCCGGGGGGGGGGGGGGGGGCAATCCTGCCGCGGGCAGCTGCCTCCTCCGCCCTCCAGGGACCTGCGCTGACCGGGTTCTGCCCGAGGCCCACCTCTGCTCCAGACAGCCAGAAGAGGGAAGGGGAGGGCAGGCTGCAACCGCAGACACCACCTCCCCTGCGTCTGATGGGGCAGAGCCGTCACAAGGTCGCGCCCAGCAGTGCAAAGCTGGGAAACGCAGTCCCGCCGGTCGTGCGGGAGGAGGAGAATTGGACCACTGCGGTGAGCAGACGGCGCCCCGGCAAGGCCTCCAACTGCCGCAGAATGGAGCAGTCCCAAAACAGAGCCTCCTGTCGTTGGGATCCTCAGCCTTCATCTTTCCTACTACTTGCACTTCCCAAGGCACTTTGCTAAAATCCTGTTTTTCTGAATATCACATTGATCTGAAAGAGCTACCCTTCGTTAGTATCAGGAAAACGAGAAACACTATTAATAAAAACAAAAAACAAAACCCTGATAGATGGGGCACCCGGCTGGCTCAGTCAGTGAAGTGTGAGAATCTTGATCTCAGGCTCCTGAGTTCGAGCCCCATGCTAGGTATAGGATTACTCAAAAATTAAATCTTAAAAAAAAATTATGGAAAAGAAGAAACAATCGCTTCCAGTGTGGTGTAAAGAGCACAACCAATGTATCATTGTTGGGCAATAGATGTGCATTTTAATTAAATGCCTTCCTTCAAACACCATACTGAACTACCAAAATCAGTAACAGAATCCTCACGAGACAATTAACATGTTGCCACACAAAATCTAGATTAAAGTCTTTCCACAGTGAATTGGTGGTTCAAATTTTTTAAAAGATTTTATTTTCAAGTAACTTTTATACCTAACACAGGACTCGAACTCACAACCCTGAGATCAGGAGTTACATGCTCCACTGACTGAGCAATCCAGGCCCCCCAGTTTTCCAACCCCCCCCCTTTTTAGGATTTTATCTATTTATTTGTCAGAGATTGGGAGAGCGGGTGTGAGGGAGCACAAGCAGGGGAAGGGGCAGAGGGAGAAGCAGGCTCCCTGCCAAAGAGGGACCATCACGACCTGAGCCAAAGGCAGCCCTTTACACAATAGAGCCACTAAGGAGCCCCACAGTCGTCCAATTCTTTTTTTTTTTTTTTTTTAAGATTTTATTTATTTATTTGACAGAGATCACAAGTAGGCAGAGAGAGAGAGAGGGAAGCAGGCTCCCCACTGAGCAGAGAGCTGGATGTGGGACTTGTCCCTGGACCCTGGGATCATGACCTGAGCTGAAGGCAGAGGCTTAACCCACTGAGCCACCCAGGCGCCCCTAGTTGCCCAATTCTCAATGAAACAGAATTAAATAGTGCAGAGGGAGGAAGGGGAGAAGATAAGGAATCTAAATTTCCTACAGCTAGTTTTATATTTCACCTCCTATAATTCCTATGATATTGTAACAGAATAGGAACGACCCTGGTTTGACAGGCTGAGGATTGGAGACTGAAAAGGGTAACAACAGAGTCAAGATCCAGCCTGAAACACAAGCATTGCCGCTTAACGCCAGTGACAACCTTCCCCACACACTGGAACCTCTGAGGCTATCATACGGCGGGCAGTGGCGACCACTCCCACTGGGCTGATCACAGCAGGCATCCCCTGAACTGGCGTACCTCACAGCAGCCTTCAAATCTGTCCTATACTGGAAACTCAATTCCAGTCGAGGTAAGAGTTACCGTCTGACAAAGACAGGATGGTCCCAGAAAGAAATCTCGAAGCTATGGCCTTACAGGACTCCCTAGGGAAGCCGCCTCAGCGGCCCTCAGCCACACGCCTGCAGCTCCCAAAGAACGCTTGGGTCACCTACTCTTAAATACTGCCAACGACAAGGGTCACGAGACATTCAAGGACAGCCTTCAACAGGGAAGAGAAAAGCCCAAACAAAAAAGCAGCAGAGCTCAGAAACTCAATCTATGCAGAAAGAAGACTTCAAAAAAAAAAAAAAAAAAAAGGCAGCTTAATTATCCTCAATTAATAATCCTATCTTCTTTAAAAGAAGAACCCTGAAATAAGATCAGTAAGAGATAAAAAAGGAACATTTGGAACAACAAAAACTTTGGAATTTGAAAAAAACAGCATACATTTAAAACTCAATGTAAGGTCTGAAAGCTAAGGCTATAGAAAACTCCCCAAAAGAACAAAAATATGGGGCGCCTGGGTGGCTCAGTCGGTTAAGCATCTGACTTCAGCTCAGATCATGATCCTGGGGTCCTGGGATCGAGCCCTGCTTCCAGCCCTGTGTCCAGCCCCTGAAGTGTCCAAGGTCGAGCCCCATGGGCTCAGGGGAGAGTCTGCTTCTTCCTCTCCCTATGCCCTTCTCCCTGATTACATTCTCTCTCAAATAAATAAAATCTTTAAAAGAAAGAAAAAAATAAAAAGAAATGAAATATAAGTCAGAAAAAATGAGCACCAGTCCAAAGAGCAAGAAACACGAAGGCCTGCTGTCCCCACAGCAATCCTGAGCATTGATGGGGAGAACGAGCTCAACAGAAACTTCTCCACCAAACGATCCATTCACTGTGCAGATAAAACGCCGTTTTCAGAGAGAGAAGGTTGTTAAAGCCTACCCCCTGTGTGTTGGAATATATTAAAAGATTTTTCACAATTGGGGAGGATTTGGAGGCTGAGTCAACGAGAAGTGTGGAAGAAATAAAGCAAAGAAACAAGAACCTTGGTGATTGGAAAACTTGCACAGAAAAATAACCAGTTTGTACCACCAGGCTCAGCATCGATAGCACTGGCCGTCAAAATAATGCAAACACCGAATACTGTTAACTCTGTGGTTCTCAAAGGGGGTGATTTTGCCCCCCCCCCCAAAGAGACATGTGGTAATGTCCAGAGTCAGGTTTGGTTGTCACAACTAGAGGTCAGGGAAGCTGCTCATCTTACAATGCACAGAGCAGCCCCCCCAAACAAAGAGTTGCACTTGACCCTTAAGCAACACAGGGGTTAGGGGCACTGATGCCTCATGCAGTCAGAAATAAGTACGTAACTTTTGACTCCCTCGAAGCTTAACTACTAATAGGTGACCGTTGGCTGGAAGCCTGTTAACATGACCTTGGCATGTTTCATGTATTATTACATACCATATTCTTACCATGAAGATAGCTAGAAAAAAGAAAGTATGATTAAGAAAATCATAAAGAGGGGCTCCTGGCTGGCTCAGTCAGTAGAATGTGCGACTCTTGACCAGAGGGTTGTGAGTTTGAACCCTGTGCTGAGTGTAGAGATTACTTAAAAATAAAATTGGAGGGGTGGTGCTGGGTGGCTCAGTGGGTTAGGCCTCTTCCTTCGGCTTGATCTCAGGGTCCTGGAATTGAGCCCCGCATGGGCTCTCTGCTCAGCAGAGAGCCTGCTTCCCCGTCTTTCTCTGTCTACTTGAGATTTCTCCCTCTCTCTGTCAAATAAATAAATAAAATCTTTATAAAATAAAATAAAGTAAAATTAGAAAAACATAAAGAAAACCATAAGGAAAAGCTATCTATAGTACTTTATTGTATTTATTGGAGAAAAAAAAAAAAAAACCATATGTAAATGGACCTGCATAGTTCAAACCCATGTTGTTCAAGGCTAAACTGTATTTGACCCACAATGTCAGTGGAGCTCAAGTTAAAAAACCCTCTTCTAACCAAAGATTCTAACTTCAGATTTGAAGTGTGGGGTGGATGGTGGGCAGGTGCAGAAAAAGGCTAACTCCTAGTTTCCCTTGTGGTGGGAAAGCAACAGTCAGGAACAAACAGAAGTAGCAGCAGCAGAGAATGTATGCAAATGTCAGAAGCCGGCAGCTTTATAAAAAGCTTCCGTCGCTGTCTCCAGGGAAGGGGAAATGGCAGTGGGGAGCTGTTGGTATGATAACAGGTCCCGAAGAACTATTTGATTATTTACACTGTGCCAGAACCACTTTGATATAAATGAAAACAAAACTCAAAAAGATACACTAATATTTTGTTCCTTTCCTTCCACAGTAAGTAAAAATGTTGCCTTGACAGCACACAGAATCTACCAGGCCTGGAATATTATTTGCCTTTGATGTGAACGTGTTAGTCCGCTCCGGCCAAGAGAGAGAGAGAATCCCAACCCTGCCCAGCGGGTCTGAAGCACAGTTCTCCCTTCCCCATCCCAGACGTGGAAAACGGTCCCTGACAATGCCCTTGGGATTTAAAAAGAAGAACCCAGGTTAAAAATTGTTACTGTTCTGCTACAATTCAGAAAATCCTGCCCAGAACCATCATATTTGTTTGAACCTGAAACTAGATTAGTCCAATTATTTTTTTTACCCTATTGTCTTTTTAAGACACATTCCCCAAAGAGAAGCCATAACATTCGCATCAGTAAACAGAAAAGGCTCCATCTACCGCAAGACAATGCAGACTTTTGTTCCAAAAAGGTAACAGAAAAACAATTCTTCCCGAACATAGCAATGTTAGATGCTGCTTCTGTTTTAATAAGACCAAAGAGAGTAACATGGGACCCTCAGCTCTTTCAAAGTCCTTCATGTGAGCACAAGTTTTTAGCTTGGAACAGGGCAGCTGGCAGAATTTCTCCTCCAAGTGTTGCCCCACTCCTGACCACAGTGTTTCAAAGGAAAAGAAGACTTGAATAAAAAGTCCATTTAGCCTTTCAATCCTTAAATTATCTTGCTGAATGTTTACAGGGCTCCCTGTGTACAAGAAGAAAAGCCCCAAAGAGGCCCTAAGGAATCCACAAACCCAGGTGTATTTGCATTCAGACACAAAACAGCTTTGGCAAGAGGGCAACTCCAAGCTGCTTTCCAAATAGACAAACCAGCCCTTTCCCAGCAGGGGGCCCAGCTACGTGGCAGTGGCCGTGGCCGTTAGAGAGAAAGGTAAGTTAAGGAATCCCAGTTCACTGAGACAAGGTGAAAACGACTATTTTTAAGAACACTTCATTATCATGCTATGCTACATTTAGCTCTCCAGCAAACCAGCTTTCTTTTTCCAAAAGACTAATGTCAGGACACGTCAGGAAATACAACTGCATCGGGAAGTGCAAATCCAACATGGTGTGGAAGTGTGGCGCACGGCTTACGGTCACCGCTTTAACCGCACAGAAGCCCACATGGGGGTTTACAGATGATGCTCCGGCTCAACTGACATCTAGAAGAATCCTCGACCGACTGAACCTCACAGGCACCAGACCCGGCGGGGTGATGTCACACTGCCCGACCTCCCACTCCGGCCCCCAGCGCACCTGCGGAGGGCCAAGGAAGAAGTGGACCGCCTGTGGGAGGCAGAGACTGGGACAGGGTGACACAGACACCAGGGAGCGACAGCTGGCAGACCAATGGAAAGGGCTTTCAGCACATGCAAAAGAAAACGCACCTCTTTTTTGTTTTTGTTTAACCATACTAATGATTCTGAACATACAAATGAGTCTTCAGAATTACAGTTATCTCAACAACGCCAGTCGGCCGCTGGCCTCAGCAAGTGTCGGGGCTCTCCCCGCCAGGAGCTGCCACAGCCACCAGCACACCCCCGGTCCACGGGGTCCCAGCCTCGGTGGGCAGTCAGCCGTCCAGGATCCTGGAGTGCACACACTGTCGGGCTTTCACACAGAGATCGAGCAAGAGCTACAGACAAGGACACATCTGCCAGCTCCAAATCCCCTGCTGCGTTCATCACATCCCTTGTTTTCAAAATCTTTACTGATCTCTGACAAAGAACTCGGCTGTTGGGGACAAATACCAACAGGTGAGGACAATAACGGGTCCTGACCAAGGCTGCGACTAGCTCCAGGCTCTGAGGTCACCTATGACAGCGACTCAGCCAGGTCCTGTAAAATGGAGCCCCTGTTTGAGCCATTAAGGAAGGGACCTCCTTCCTCCTCCGATGGTGCCCAGCGCCTCCCACCCCCACCCACACCAAGGGCCAGTCTCTGCGCTGGGCCTTGGCCGTCAGGAGCTCTGGCTAATGGTTACACAGGACATTTGCCACCTGGCTGTGTAACCTCCATTCAAAATATGTGCCCTGATTCCCTTCCACCCCACCCTCAGTATCCAACTAGAAAGGACATTTAAGGACTTTGTCTCCTATCCAGAGAAACGTTTAAATGGCCTGAAAGCCCCCAAGCGGGAGAGTCAGGCTGGGGGCATCTCAAGCCACAGCCCCCCTGTCCTGCTCTAGGACAGCAGTGTTCCTCACAGGCAACCCCAAAGTCAGCGGCTGCCCGAAGGAGCCACCCATGGGACCACACCAGGCCCAAAGTAACATCTTCCTTGGCGCTGCTGGCGAGGCTCTGGCATTCTTCAGGGAGGGACTTGGCGAAAAGGAGGGTCTGGAGCTTCATTCCTTCCCCCTTGAAGAAACATTCCTCGGACGGCAGGGGGCCTACTGACACCCGGCTGGTGCACAGAATGCTCCCTAACGAATCCCTAAGGGCTCATTTGAAATTCTAGGCCCTCCAGTGACATTTTAGAGATCAGCCCCCCCCCCCACCACTGATGTTTCTTTCACGTTTGCTGAATCGATGGAGAAAGGAACAGCGACCACATCCATCCATAGTATCTGATTATCCGGGTCCCGGACTAAACCCACATCAAAATGAGGCCTTGGAAATACTAAGCAGTCAAAATCTTTGTGGCCTCTTAGGACACCGACATCCCTTGGGCTCACTCTGGGACAGGAGCACGGAGAAACAGCAACATCGTGTTCTGTAGCCCCAGTAAAATGTCAAAAGAGAAGCCAGCGTGAAGGTGCTGAGCAGATAGAAATCTGGGTGCCACCTCTCAGCAGAGGTCTGGTGGGACTTCACACATGCACTTCAAATTCCAAGAATGCCACTCCTGGGAGGGTAAGTATCCCTTTCGACTTCAAAACTAGACCCAAAGAAAAGACCGTCCTTACCCAACGGCCCCACTGAAGGCTCATAAAACACAGCACTCAGGAGTTCCAGCTTCATTTCCTTTCTCCTGCTACAAAAATGCAGATGAAGCAAGTATTTGTTTGAGTTTTACTATGTAAATAAAGCCTATTATCAGGGTCAGCACTTGGGAAGAAAACAACCCCTCAGGAAAACCTTTCAAAAGGCCAGTGTCTTCACAAAGAAAAATTAACTTGAGTTTTAAAAGCTAAAATCCTTTTAAAAACTAAAGTGCTGACACCGTTAATCTAACAAGGCCAATTTGGCCCGCAGGTAACACCTGACAGACTCTGGAGACTTTTGTTGGCTGTCACAGCTGGTGTGGGGGTACCGGGGGCATCAAGTGAGTGAGTGGGGCTAGGGAATGCTTCTAAGATCCTACAAAGCACAAAACACCCCCCCCCCCAACAGAGAATGATGCAGACGAGCAAATCAGTAGTGCCAAAATTGAGAAATCCTCCCGATGGATGTGATACAGTTACTTCACACGACACTGCAAGTGTTTGCAGGGGACAGCAGATGGAACCGAGTAGAGGGGAAGTGGGGACATTTGGGATCAAGAGCTGGTCCTTGGAAGCCTTCTCATGACCTGCCAGGTTTGTGACCTCAGCGCACGTCATTTCACTTCCCTTTGCTTTAGCTGTTGCATCTATAAAATGGGCTGATAAAATTTCTTGATCTGTAGATCACGGGTTAAATCAGCCTTGTTCTTGGCATTGCTTACAGTTCTAAGATGTGCACCCTATGATGCTTCCAAGTCAGACCCCTATTATCATAAAGTGTGTCACCTTACAGTCATTCAAGCTACCCCACATCAGATTCTGTTACATAGAAAATGAGTTGTACAATTTCCCAGGGGTCTTATATACAAAATATTTAATTATGTTTTTTTAAGCCAAAAAAAAGTCCAATTTTTTTTTAAAAGCCCCCCAAAGTCCTATTGGAAAAATTATAATTTGAGTTCCACATAACAACAGCTGTTATAATGCGCCCCAAATATTTTTTAGTAGCTACCAAGAGAGAGTCAAAACTTGGATTAATCCAAATTCTGCAGGTGGAACAATTTTTCCTAGCCTCTATTCCAAAAGCGTATGCCCATTCTTTAAGCGATTCTAAATGGACACACTTTCCTTCACCCTTTTCTAATAATGTGACAGTTAATTACCAGCTGTTGGAGTGTAAGCAAGCATAATTGATCATTTAATCCAAGAGAAAAGACAGGCATGTGAAATAGTGCCAATTCCATGCAATGCGGAGTTCAAAATCTATAATACACACGTACATGAGTATTGATCTCTGCACACATATACAAGTGTACATGCAAACTCAGTACAGAAGGCCCAAACTACCCCGAGTCCTTTTCTAAACCAATCAAAGAAATCACCAAGTTCCAGTCACTTTGCAGCATCTTGAGAAAATAGCAGCAGTTTAAGGAACGGATGTACGGGCCTCTTAGAGAAGAACCCCAAACATTTTTATTCCTGCAAAATTCTACAACTCCATCTGGAAAGGCAGAGAGAGCACTTACGCTGGTAGTAGCCTACCCACAAGCAACTTATCCAAAGAAAAACAAAACAAAATAAACAAACAGACCAAAACACCTTAGTAAGTACCATGAAAGCCAACCAGCAGGCCAAATCAGGAGGCGAAGGGCCTCACATGCCCCCAAAAGGCCCTGATACGTGTTTTCTGGGTTTTACTGCCCACCTACCACACTCTAGACTGGGAAGAACAGGAGTTCACAGAGTGAACAGGAGGCCACTAGGATGTTTAGAACCTGGAGTACCCAAAGAAAGGAGGAGGTGCTCTGGGATCTACTTCTCCAGCCTCTGGCTAAACAACTGAATTTCAGAGTTTAAAATGACCTGCAACTTTCTTATATGGAGTAAAGACAGAAGGCACGGTTTCACCTTAACTAATGTTTTGCAACTTATTCCTTCATTTGTAATAAGTCTGAGCAAGATACATTGAATTGTGTGTACACCTCTTTTTAAAGGAAATACATGAAGCGCTAAGGGTGTTAGTAATTTACCTGCTATCTTTTAAACTTTTACTATCAGGAATGTCCTCTAAAACCTTTATTAAAAAGGCACAGGGTAATACACTTTAGTACACATATACGCAGAAAACTAACCTCCCTGGGCAAGCTGGACACACTTTGCTCACCATCTTTTCAAAGAACCCAATTTGTTAATGGGTTACACATTAAACTTATAGCAACGACAGCCTCTTTCCCCAGTCAGTGCACATCTAAACAAGCCTCCCCTCAGAGTCTCTGGTTTTGTGAATACAAAAATGATAGAAAATACAGAACAGAAAAGTTTGGTATCTCATTCGCTACCTCGCACAACAAAGCCACACCACTTCCCAAATTCACGGGTGGGGTGAGTTAGGAGTGATCTTACACTTTCCTCCCGGTAGTGAAGCAGGAAAGTAGGGGAAAAACCCGGCAAGTCACCTTCAAACTCCTGTAGTCCCCAAGAATTTCTACATTTTAAAGGGAACTTTGTCCCTAGGAAAAGCCTGGCCCAACCATCCCCAGAGAAACGGAGGCTTTTAACCAGAAGAAAACAGGATGATAGGTTTGTTGTTTTGTTTTCAGAGCTCTGTGCAAGTTCAGCTGGTCAATTTCAAGATCGATTGCTGTTTATATAATTCAAAGTCTAAAGCATCCACCTTCCCCTACCACAGACAACGCAAAACATTTCCTGATGAGACACATTAGAAACTTATTATTGGAGCTCAAATCCCCCTTTGAAAAAGGACACTGAAAGTTTCAGTACGTGTCTGCAGGTCCCAGAGCGCCATGGATCTAGGGCTGGAAGCCGAAAGTCAGTAAATATTGATGGGCTGATGGGAATTGAGAAGCTGAGTTGGCGACAGCTGCTCGTCTGGGTTTCCTAGTGATAAGGGAACGGACTGGTTTAAGGGGGTGCAGAACCAAGGGCCTACGGTGACAAACACAGGTGGGGACGGTTCTGTCCACCCCCCTGGCACGTGGGACTGTTCCTTGGGCAGCCCCCAGGTCAGTCCCACAGGTGCAGACCGCCGCCGGCAAAGCCGGGAGTGACAGGGGACCCAGCCAGGCCCCTTCTCGAAGGGGGAGGGGAGGGGACCCGGAACAGGAGCCATTTAAACTCTATGCGGCGCTGGGAATCAGCCGCCGCAGAGCAGCCGGAACCACGCACCTTTGCGTGTCCTGGGGACCCCGTCCCCGCAGGTGACCCAGGCACACTAAGGCCCCCGGATTGGGGACACGATTGGCCCGCTCCTCCGGCGCACCCCCACACCCAACGAGATCCTCCGCCCCGCGCCGACCTCAGGGCTGTCATCGTGAGGGTCCCGCGGCCGCCTCACCTTGGTGATGACCAGCGGCTCGCCGTGCTCGCGGCCGCCCTTCAGGGTGAAGCCCCACGGGGCGCCGCCGCTCAGCTGCACCTCCACCAAGCGCCCGCCGTCGGGCGCCCGCGCCTCGGCCTCGGCCGGGCGCTCCGGCCGCGCGCGGGGCTCGGCGCCCTCCATGGCTCGGGACGCGGAGCGCGGAGGCGGCGCGGCCGCTCAGCCCCCAGGGCCCGTCCGGCCTGCGCCCATGCACTCGGGGAGCCCCGGCCAGCCGACGGCGAGGGAGGGTTAGGGCGCTCCTGCCGGCGCCGCCGCCGCCGGCCACCGGCAAACTTGCGCGGCAACTTGGGAGGAAAGTGCCGGCCGGGGCCAGGGAGGGAGCTGGGCGCGGGCGGCGCGGCGCGCGGGGGAGGGCGGGCCGGGGAGGGGCGGGGCGGGCGCGCTCGGGGGCTCGGGCTGCACGGCGAGCTGGGGGCGGGGCGCGCTCTGGGCTCCCGGGGGCTGCCCGGAGGCTGGGAGGGGCGGGAGGAGGCGCTCGCAGAGCCCGCGCGGCCTCCAGGGGATAGAGCGGCGAGAGGCCCTCGGGGCAGGGGCGTACGCTCGGGGGGTCTCATCTGAGGGGCCTGGAGGGGGCACGCACTCGGCACCCGTGCGGCGGGCCGGGGAGGGGCGTGCGCGCTCGGGACTGCCCCACTGGTCACTCAGAGGGTGGGAGGGGGCGAGGGCCGGCGCGCGGTCCGGCGCGCACACGAACCTGAGCGGCTCGCCGGATACGGGAGCGCGCTCCGCCTCCGCCCCCGCCCCTGTTGCCCGGAGGGTGGGAGTGGGCGGGGCACGCGCTCGGACCACGCGCGGAGCTGCGGGGTCTGGGGGCGGTTGGGGACCGCGATGCGATGTCCGGCCCTTTCACCCGCGCCAGCGCCGGGCGGCCCTGGGAGGCTCGGGCGCGCCAACCGTCCGCTCCGGGAGGCCGAGTCCCGGCAGGTGAGGTGGCGGAAGCGCCCGCGCGGGGCGGGCAGGGGCGGGGCGGGCGGGCGGCGGGCCGAGTCCCCGGCGCCCTCCATCTTGGAGCGCGCGACCGGCCCTGCGCCCCCGCCTTTGTTCGCGCGGACCGCGGGCTGCCGGAGGCCGCCCAGGTGAGACCGGAAGCGCGGCGGGCGGCCCGCACGGGTCCGCGTGCCGCCAGCCTGTTCTGGCACCGACGCGCTTTGCCCCCAGGCCCGGGCTGGGGGGGGCGGTGTCCCGCGTACCCTCCACGCACCCGAACTGCTCCGGCCCCCCGCGAGAGCCGCCTCCGCCGCGCGGCCGGGGACAAAGCGCTGGCCATAGGAGGGTGCTCCGAAAGTCGCGGCAGAGGGGATGGCGCCTGACCTGTTCCATGAAAGACTAACCATCCTCCAATTCCCTGCTGCGGCGCGCCCCGCAGATGAGGAATCGGCTGCTTCTTGGCTCTTCCTATAGTTCCGGTCCAGGGAGTGTTTGCGTTCAGTCCGAGTTCTCACTTTGGTGGAGCAGTGCCACGAGGTCTTCCTGCCCCACGTCTGCGTTACCTGCAAAGGAGAGGTGGGGGTCCGGAATTACTGGAAGGGTGTGCCACCTATGCCTGCCCCTTTTCAGTTTATGTAAACGTTCGGTGTGAAGAAATATCCGCACTGCTGGGTATTCGCACGCTTTGCCCCAAAACCACAATCCTTTATTTCGTTTGTAGTTAACGGAGCTGGATGCTGGTGATCGCCGGTTTCTTCAAAGCAGCTCCTCCGGGGACTTTGATCAGGTGAATGGGCCGCAAGAGAAAGCTCGGAGACCACTGGACAGAAAGAGTGCGGGGTTCCAGTCCTCGTTAAGGAGGGGCAAAGAGTCGCAACTCTGGTCTCTCTGCCTTCAGTGGTCAGGTGAGGGATTTCCATTCTGTGGTTGGACCCGTTTGTGTCTCACCCGGGGTGCAAACTTCACTGGGCACTTGTCGTGGCTCTGAGCACTGGTTACTGCCCATGAGTAATTCCAAAGCTACGGTGCCCACAGTGTTTCCAGTCGGGGAATGACGTGAGTTTTTTTCTTCGTAAACAGAGACTTAAGAAGGGTGCCTGTTAGAATCCACCTTAAGCTATCTTCACTGTCGTGGGCATGCGGGTCTACACACATTGATTAAATTGCACGGACCTGAATACACAAGAGTGCGCGTAAAATGAGGAAATGGAAATAAGCTTCGTAGATGGTGTCAGTGTTCATATTCTGACTGTGAGATGCAGGTGCGGAGTATGTCCCTGTATTCTTTTCAAAACCACAATGAATCTGTAACTATCTTGATAAAAGTTGAATTAAAAATCTGGACAGACATGAGAAACCCAAAGGGAAAGGACCATACAAATGCACCTAGAAGTTTTTTGGAAGTTCCCTGCTTCCAAAACAGCTCTCCCACCCCTGCCTGGTGGTATTAACTGAAATCTCAGATCTTAACTGGGGCTGCAATTCAGACCAGGAGTCACCAAAGCATTGTCTCCTTAAATCACAGCTAGAGTCATCTGTAGTGTTTTATGTTGGTTATTCAAGATTAGCTATCTGCCACTTAAAGAAGTTCTAGTGTTCATTCCTCAAACGTAGGTGGTTTACATTTCTCCTTACTAAATTATCATTTTCCTGGTTTTTTTCTTAATCTTCACAGTAGACATTTCTCCCAGCTTAGCGTTATTTGAATATTCATAAGGCTGTTTATATGGATGTTAATAAATACACCGGAAGGGACTGGACCAAATCTGTGTGCTCTGTTTTGAGGTAGATGCCCTCCTCTCATACCTTGTCACATTCTTTCACTGACACTTTTGGGATTATGTAGCTGAGCATACCTACTATCTCACCTAGATTTCTGTATCATATCCATTATATCCTTTTTAGACACCGTCATGTATCTTGGAAAATACCGATAGCTTGTGACCGAAAAGCATTGCCCCAGTGTATTAACCCTGCTCCCCTTTTGAAAGTGTTCAGAAAGACACCAAACCAGTGTGGACTTAGAGTGATGATGGCTTTCTTTTCTGAGAACTCCACTCAGCCAGATTTTCCACGGATATATATTTATCAACATCTAGCTTTTTCTTTTGGAAAGCCAGGGCCAGGTAGCTTCTGGATATTCTCAGCTTCTCGCATCTTGGACATTCAGCTTCATTGCTCTGAAGACCCCAGGGTGAGCATATTCTCTTGAGGACCTGCAGAGCACGACCCTGTGACCATCTGTACCTCGGCATTCCGTAGCCTTGGGTACATAAACCGCATTTTCAGATCTGAGGCTTACTTCCCTTGATAAAAGAGGAGATAGGTGAAATTAAAGGGAGTTCTTTCAGGCACCTGGCTGGCCCAGTCCATAGAGCGTGCATGACTCTTTATCTCCGTTGTGAGTTCAAGCCCCGTGTTGGGTGTGGAGATTACTTAAAAGTAAAGGTAGTTCTTTCACTTCATCAATGGTGAATGAAGCCATCAATGAATAGAAAGCAGATTGAACCAACTTTTCAGAGATTTAATCAGTGGCTAATCCTTTTTATGAAATAGAGTTCAAATTACCTTAGTTTTTTGTTCTAGGGAGAAAAGGGATTTATAATTAGAAAATGTCCTGGAGGATGGGGTTCCAAAATTTTGCCTTTACCTTTGAAATTAGTAACTCAGGATAATCAAGCTTTCTAGAACATCTGTGGCAATTTTTGAAAAGGCAAGTTTAGCCGTTTTCTACTTAAGCCTCTGTGTACGTGAGTTGGGGTCCCTATGAATTTAGATGGTGGAGAGTCCATCCAGATGAGAGAGCACACAGGTGAGCTAAAGGAAAACATCGGCTGAGTGGCTTGCTCCTTCATCGCCATCACCATTGTCATCATCTCGGTTTCTACAGGTGATTAGTGGAAACACGGATATTTCACTTAACTGCAGATCTGGGCCCAGTGCCAGAAGCTGAATGCTGCACAGGTGCGCCCCATCCCCTCTCTCTCTCTCACCTCTGGGGGATTTTACTCTCGCTGTTAGGATATTTACAGATTTCTCAGGAGAGACTTCTCTCTGTGCAAGAACGGGAAACTGCAGGGACTTTCCTCATAGCTGGCACCGTTGTCCTCTCCGTGGACTGTACGTTGTGAGATTGCATCCTTGCACCCAGCCTTTAGTTGAGGAAGCAAGAACTAGCAACCGGATAGATAGTGACCACACTCATAGGGAACCTGCCTTGGACCAAGTACATGACGTAAATGGACTCTGGTCCAGAGCTTCTTGGAGCATGCGTCACCCCATTTTACAGAGGAAGAGACTGAGTGCCAGAGGGGCTTAACACCCTGCTAGAGGTGGCTGAGCTCAGTCTTAAGAAGGACTCCTTCTGGGACGCCTGGGTGGCTCAGTTGGTTAAGCAGCTGCCTTCGGCTCAGGTCATGAGCCTGCTTCTCCCTCTGCCTCTGCCTGCCATTCTGTCTGCCTGTGCTCGCTTTCTCCCCCCCGCCCTCTCTGATAAATAAATAAAATCTTTAAAAAAAAAAAAAAGAAGGACTCCTTCTTCCCTTGCAGGGACCAGTGCCAGGCTGGATGTGGCGGGACAGTTGTCACTGAGCCAGTGAGTGGGCTTTCCTCTGTAGGACATTTAGACAGTGAGCCTCCTTTTGAGGTTCCCTTGATCCCCAAACAAAGGCTGAAGCCTCCTGTGTGGAAATTTTGCCTATAAAACTGAATGTTAATTTAGGTTTGGTTGAGTTCCAGTCCTGTTTCCTTGGAGACCTGTCTTTAAATTATACGTAGGGGCGTCTGGGTTGCTCAGTAGGTTGAGTTTCTGACTCTTGATCTCATCTCAGGTCTTAATCTTAAAGAAATATATATGTATATAATAATAATACTTTTCAAATTGGGAATACTTAGCCACTGTTTTAAAAGTGTTTATATTTTAAAATGCAGTTTGAAGAGCGCCTGGGTGGCTCAGTTGGCTAAGCATCCAGCTCTTGATTTTGGCTCAGGTCGTGATCTCAGGGTCATGAGATCGAGACCCGCATTGGGCTCTGTGCTCAGTGCAGAGTCTGCTTGAGATTCTCTCTCCTCCCCCGTCCCTCCCTCCCCTCGTCCCTTCTGCTGCCTCCTGCTCCTCACGCCCTCTCTCAAATTAACAGAATCTTTAAAATGTAGTTTTAGAAAGCCACTGGCTATTTTGCACTTTTTATTTCTTTGTAAAGTAGCCAACAAGTACTTCTTGAGCACTTTTAACTTGCTCAGCACTGGGGAGTGGTCGCTAAGGAATGTGAGGATGCAGGAAATATGAAACATCAAGTCTAGCCAGTGAAGAAACTAGAACAGGAAGAAAAAACAATCAGAGTACAGTTACGTGCAAAATGACTTGAACTGTAAAAGTGCCAGCAGGAGAGAAACCAAAGTAGAGAAGAAAATAAAAACAAGTGACCACAACCATAGGTGAACTTTCTAAATTTTTCTTTTCTTTTCTTTTTTAATTGTGGAAATTTCAAATGGACACAAAAGCAAGAAGTCTTGTTTCATCCCCCCCTGCCTCCCCCTCAAGTATTTCAAAACACATCCAGGATAGAACGGCTGAGCTGTCTTGGAGGTGGAGAGGAAGTGGAGCCAGGAGTTCGCTGGGTGGGGATCCTGTGAGCAGAGGAATGTTCTTTATAGGGAAGTTGAAAGCATCAGGACAAAAAGGCTGAGACCTTGTTAAGGAATGCCCCAGTCCTGCTCCTTGGGAGTCTGTGCTGGGCCTTCACTTCCCCGTCCTGGGGAGTGTGCACCCCTTAGGCGTTGGGGGAGTGACTGGGGGCAGGGGGCTGCTATGTGGAGATTGTGACAGGAGAGCAGATGAGAGGCAGTTATGAGGGCAGGTTGAAATGAGAAATGCCCGTGGGATACCCTATGAATTTTCTAAGACTATTGTAACAAGTTAACATAAGCTGCTTAAGGCCCATTTTTTTTCCTTCCCAGAGGCCAGAAGTCTGAAATCAAGGTGTCAGCAGGGCCATACCCCTTCAGAGGCTCTAGGGGAGAATGTGTTCCCTGCTCCTTCCAGGGTTTGGTGGCCACTGGCATTCCTGGGTTTGTGATCCCATCAGTGCAGCCTTTGCCTCTGTGGTCACCTGGCCTTCTCTTCTGCCTGGGTCCGGTCTCCCTCTGTTACCTCCCTGTGTTGCTCTCTTATAAGGTCACTGTGATTGCCTTTAGGGCCCACCTGGAAAACAAGGATGCTCTCTTCATCTCAGAATCCTTAATTCAATCCTGTGTGCAAAGACCCCTTTCCCAAGTAAGGTCCCATTTGCAGGTTCCAGGGTTTAGGACCTGTTATCTTTGGGGAGCGTTAGTCATCTTACTGCAGATAGGCCGGTGGAAATCACTGGGGTGTTGCAGGACGGTGAAGGGTCTCCTGTCCTTAGTTTGGAAGCATTGTGGCTAAAGTGCCGCTGTTCCTGCTGGTAGTTCAAGGGCTCATGGGAGCCACAGATCTGCCAGTCCCGAGGTCGGGGGGTGGGGTGGGGTGGGGAGAAGGCTTGTCCCACCCTCAAGCCAAGTGAAAACTGCTCCCAGGAGTCCCTCGTAAAGATTTGGGGTATCTACAGGACAGAGGCTGGGATCTCACTCTTGGGTGGCATTTCTGGAAGTGCCATTGATTACTGTTCCTTGTGCAGACATGCACAGAGGGCAGCAGAGGGACAGAGGGCTCAGCATGTGTGTGCGCCCTCCCAGTCCACCCGGAGAATGTTGCCACATACCCGATTTTCCTGAAATTGACCAGCTTAGGGGGCAAACTCTGGCCTGAGCCAGGACTACTACTCAGGCTGACAGGTCCCATTTGCCCAGATCCAAGCAGGGATTTTCAGTGGTGACTTCTTTGCAAGAGGCAACAGTTATACTTAGGGAATGGGTAGTGGGGGGCATAAATCATCTGTTATCATCATAGTTTGTGAGATGTAATCAAGGTCTCAAGGTCTGAGTAGCTCCCTTAGTCATGCAGATGTGTAGGCCCCCAAGTCTAGCTCTCATTTCTCTCTCCCTGGGGTGCCTGTATGAGGTGGGGGATGTTGCTTTCTGAAGAAGCCAGGGGTTTCTGGGAGGGTAGAGATCAACAGGTTAACCCTGTTCCGAAACTCAAAAAAAAATTTTTTTTTAAAGATTTTATTTATTTATTTATTTGTCAGAGAGAGAGAGAGAGAGAGGGAGTGCGCGAGCGAGCGAGCGCACAGGCAGGCAAAGGGGCAGCAGAGGCAGAGGGAGAAGCAGGCTCCCGGCTGAGCAAGGAGCCAGATGCGGGGCTCCATCACAGGACGCCGGGATCACGACCAGAGCCGAAGGCAGAGGCTTTAACCAACTGAGCCACCCAGGCGTCCCCGAACTCAAAATTTTAAGGAGAGTTGATGAGAGGAGGAAAAGCGGGGTAAAACGGAGTTCCATGTGTGGGCCGTGTCAGCCACCCTCCATGGGAGCTGAGGTCAGAGGCAGAGTGCTGGCTGCCAGAGATCAGAGCTCAGAGCAGGGCCTGGCGTACACCGAGGGAATGGGAGTTTTGACACCAGCCCGGCAACCTCACCTTCATTTAAAACATTGTATCTGGGGAAGATTCTTTTCAAATCTCAAACACCTTCCCTGACCCAGCCTTCTTATATTTGCCAAGGACATTGCAGGATAGAAATATGATACCTGAGTCCCAGATACTGTCTGAGTGGTTCTAGTGAAAGCCAACACAGCAGTTTTCAAGCAGCAAAAAATAAGTCTGTGTGTGAGATTTCAAGACATCCTTGGACATACTCTCTTTCCAAATACAGCATAAACCTCCCTTGCTATGATATCGTGTGTGTGTGATTGTGGAATGTCTTTTTATTTTGGACTCCACATTTTGAGAGAGAAAAACCCAGAGTAGGGACGCCTGGGTGATTCAGTCTGTTAAGCATCTACCTTTGGCTCAGATCATGATCCCAGGGTCCTGGGATTGAGCCCTGTGGGACTCCCTGCTCAGCGGGGAGCCTGCTTCTCCCTCTGCCTCTGCCGCTCCCCCTGCTTGTGCTCTCTCGCTTGCTCTCTCTCTCTCTCAAATAAATCTTTAAAAAAAAGAAAAAGAAATACCTGTTACTTCTGCGAGGCTCTCAGAGAAAGCACAGGGGACTTGGATCTTTGTAACAAGGTCCTTCACAGGGGTACCTAGGTGGCTCAGTGGGTTAAAGCCTCTGCCTTCGGCTTAGGTCATTATCCCAGGTTCTGGGATCGAGCCCTGCATCGGGCTCTCTGCTCAGCAGGGAGCCTGCTTCCGGCTCTCTCTCTGCCTGCCTCTCTGCCTACTTGTGATCTCTGTCAAATAAATAAAATCCTAAAAAATAAAAAACAAGGTCCTTTGCAATGCCTAGGCAGCCCCTCCAGGAGCACACTTGGGGGGCAGTGGCATAAAATAACAGCAGCCAGGGAAGTCACACGCTGCGGAGCTCAGTAAATGTTCCTGCGTTCCCTCCCTCTCACCTGCCAACATGGCCGCAGCCACACAGACATGGAGAAAGGGGCCATCTGTACTTCCTTAGAGCTGGGATAATTCAGCTGTGGGAAGGAGGGGCCTGGAAACGGAAGCCACTGCGTCTTTGGTGTTGGAGGGACTGTTGATTCGGGTGCGGGAAATTCCGTCGCTGGCCACGGGCCAGAATACTTGTTTCAATTGAATCTTTTCACCTGAACTTCAAGGAATGTAGACGTCTTTGCCCAGCAGCAGAAATAACAGGAAGGACCAGAAGCCGGCTGGCTGAAGGGTGTTAAGAGTTTTTACTACAATGCACAGATGTCTTCCAGGCAGACATGGGAAGTTTCTAAACACTTTATTGGTCGGGATGGTTCCTCTTGCGTAATTATACATGTTGGAAGGGCCACAGGAAATACTGTGTGATTAACTTCAAAAGTAAATTCTGTTGGAACAATCTGAGGTTTCCAGAGAGGTTGCAGAGGTACTGCACGGAGCCCCTGCGTCCCCTTGACCCAGTCTGTTTCTGGTCACTGAATTCCTGTTTGAATTTCCCCAGCTGGCACGTGCGTGTCCTCTTTTCGGTCCGCAGGGCTCCACTGTGCACTTAGTTTCATGGCCCCTTTGGTCTCCATCATCCCTTCGTTTTCGTGACCTGGAAGTTTTGAGGAGGACTGGCCAGGTGTTTTGCAGAATGTCCCCCAATTTAGGCTTGTCTGATGTTTTCTTGTGACTAGACTGGGTTATGGGTTTGGGGGAAAACACGTACACAGATGATATGGCCTTCTCCGCACACCACGTCACGGACTCTGGACAACTACATGGCTTGTCGCTTGTGACTGTCACCTTATTACATGGGAAAGGAGGTGGCTTCCAGGTTTCTCACTGTCAAGCTACAGCAAGAATTTTCCCTTTCCTGGCTAACTCTTTTAACAGCTTGGGTTTGGGGCACCTGGTGGCTCAGTCCGTTAGCGCCTGCCTTTGGCTCAGGTCGTGATCCCTGCTGGGATGGAGCCCCACAACAGGCTTCTTGCTCCGCGGGGAGTCTGCTTCTCCCTCTCCCCTGCACTCACGCTCTCTCACGCTCGCTCAATCTCAAAAATAAATAAAATCTTAAAAAACAAAAACCCAAGAACTTGGGTTTGACAATGCATGGGTGTTCTGTGGGAAGTCACACTGATTCTGTGGTATCGACCACATTCATACCTGGACAGGCTATCCTTAAGACCAAATAAAGATGCTTGATCAAGTCAACGTAAAGCACATTGAGAGCAATGGAGTAATTGTGAAAGAGACCTTACAGCTTGCAAAGGCAAAAATGTGTAGGGTTTGGGCCGCTAAGAATCAATTTCTGATTCCTGTGATGGACTAAAGACATGTCCTAAGTTTGGGAAACTCGGGGTATACACATGGTTTCCTCTGGATGTTCAACCAGGGGCAATGCAGTGAAACCCAAAAATACGGCAGGGGGAGAGCCATTGCATTTAAATGATCAGAGTCCCCTCAGAGGACCGGCGGACCCCCGTTTTCTATGTTAATGTCTTTCAGCCCTTCTGAAACTGACACACGTGCCGTAGCGTGGGTAGCAGACAGATGTTTCCGCAGCGTTCACGGCCAGGTTGACGTAAGGGTATATTATCTCCCAGCACACTGTGTTTCTAACCACACGCCGAACCCTTGAGGTTAATGTGGGTTTCCTATTCCCTGCCCGTGGCCACTCGAGTACCAGTGAAGCAGTCATTTCAAAATTAGCCCACGTCTGAGTGTGTTTCTTTCTTTTTATTAAATATCCGCAATTGACACTCTCATGTAGATGAAAGCCGCAGAGCATGTAATAGTCCTCCCAGAAATGATCGTCCTCTCGTTTCGCTGTATCAGTATAATGTGCTGCGAAAGAAACCTCAGATTTGATCTAAGTTTGAAATAGGTGACATGTACCCATATGTGTACATCCTCAGCCGCCCCCCGCCATACTTCCTTGCAAAGTGCAGTTATGGTCTCATGACTTCAAATTTGGCCACCTGTGACCTGCCTCCAGCTTCTCAAACACCGACTCCTACTTGCTTCAGAGTGGTGGGGTGAGAAGACGTCTTTCCGTGGTCCGACTGGTTCGTAGCCGGTCGTGGCTGACTGTTCATTCCGGTTCCCCTCCAGAGGAAGTGCTTATGGTGTAGTCTGCCTGGATTTGATTGTCACTTCTACGGCCTCCATGACCTTAGACAAGTTTCCTCACCTCCTCTGGTGCCTTAGGTGTAAAAACAAGATAAAAAGCTGAGCCACAGGGTGGAGGTGAGTGAGAGTTAAGCAAGACCTTGAGTACTTAGTGCTGTGGGTTGGGGAAGGCAGTGAGGTAGTACTAATGCTAGATGATTTAACTTTCTCTTCTCAGAACACAGACCCCACCCCCGTCTCCCACAGCACAGTCTGGTCTCCTCTCTTCTCCGGCGGAGACCACATAGCTCAGACTCAGTCTGCCTGTTGCAGAACTGGAGATGTGCTCTTAGACACTCTTTCTCAATCTGTGAATTCCTGTGTTTCTGTCAGAGGAAAGAGCAAGGTTCCTTCAAGCCAAGACTCTCCTGGTTTCGTCAGGGGAAGTCCGTACTCTACCTGGCAGCAACCACAGAGCAGGCTCCTTGGGCTCTACACCTGGGTTCAAAACCCATGCATTGTGTGGGGTGTGGCGGATAGAGAAAGGGGTTCAATGTCAAGGTGTAAGCCACTGCAACTCTTTTTACTCTCTTAAAGCTTTATAGCCAATCCTGAGCATTTTTGTTTGTTCTCCAGGGTCAAATTGAGCAAATTTAGTTGTGGATGGAGGGCGAAGTCATCTTTCCAGCCCGCTAACACATTCTGTGAGCTCCAGTGGGCAGCCTTGCGGCTCTCTGAGGGAGGAAGCCCTCAGGTGGCCGACACTCACTCAGCCAACGCTCTTGGAGTGCCCGGGAAACCAGACGTTCCTAGGATTTGAGGTGCCCACCCGAAGGATTTGAGGACCGCCCTTCCTGGTTGCCTGACAGGAGTGGGTGCTCCATTGTTCTTGTGTGGTCAGATAACCCTGAGGGGTCGCTGTGGTGGACAAACATCAGGATGCCCTCCCAGGGCACCCCGCCTGCTGGCAGCCACACTCTGTGTATTCCTTCCATTGGGTGCGAGCAGGACCCATGACCCACTTCGAAGCCATAGGATGCGGCAGAGGTGACGGGACATCCGCTTGGTGATTATGTCGCAAAACATTGTGACTCTCACTTGGTGGGGTTCTTCTTGCTGGCTTGCTGGCTTGAACGAATGAAGCTACCTTACTGGAAGCTGCCTCGTGGAGAGACTCACGTGCCAAGGAATGGAAGGTGGCCCCCGGCCAACAGTCCATGAAGAGTGAAAACTCGTCACTGAACATGTAAGCACGTGCTTGGAAACCAACGTTTCCCCGCTTGAGCCTTCAGGTGAGACTAGCCTAGTCAGCATCTTAATTGTAGTTGTTGAGAGATCCCAAAGCGGGAGACCCAGCTAACCCACACCTGGACTCTGAAGCCACAGAAACTGAGAAAATAAGTGTGTTGTTGATTTCCCATCTGGCACGTAAGGATTTTACACTCACCGCTTCAGCCTAACAACCAAAACCTGAACGAGCCAAAAAATCATCTCTTCGTAGATCTGTTAGTGAAGCGAGGTCACAGAACAAACTGTGGTGCGCCCCCCCCCCCGCCCCGGCAACTGAAAGGACAGGCAGATGCAACAGCCACAGCTTCCTGAAGCTGACACCCATTGGCTGAATCTTCTACAGGAATCGCTGCGGAGGTAGGAAAGTGTGAACTGTAACTGACTGGTTGCTGGAGGCTCAGTGTAGACGTCCCCACGCTTTTGTGAGTTTCACCTCCTGGGGCTCTACCAGGTTCTCCCAGTGAAGACTGGAGAAAAGATTGCTTGGGCATCCTGCAGAGAGGGGAGAAGGGCCATTTTTAAGTCTGCCGGAGCATTCTGTTGTTCTGAGCAGGACCTACCCTCAGGAGAAACTTGACCCTAACCACCCTGGGGGAAGGAAATCCCCAACCCCAGTCTCCTGAGGTCCTGGTGGGGGACACAACAAAGAGTCATTTACGAAGTTCACAGCCATGGGGCGGGGGGGGGGGGGTTACAGACTTACTACAAGACTGAGACCTAATCATAAATTGCCTCTCCTCCCCGTCACCTCCTGACGACCCCACTAACGGTCTGTTTATCCCGATTCTTTCTACCCAGCACATTATGATATGTCCAGACTTTTTTTTTTTAAGGGAGTGAGGAGCAGATTGGGGAGAGAGAGTCTTACGCGGGCTCCACAGCCAGCGAGGAGCCTGGGGTGGGGTGGGGCTCAGTTTCACAACCCGAATATCGACCTGAGCTAAAACCAAGAATCAGCCCCTTGAGCCGTCCAGGCGCCCCCATGTCCAGCTTTAAACAAAGAGCTGCCAGGCATGCTAAAAGACAATAAACACAGTTTGAAAAGACAAAGCAAGCATCTGCTCTGTACTTGGGGATGTTGGAATAAATGTCTGTTGCTTTCGGCTGCTATAATTGGGTCATTTGTTACGTAGTGTGGATTACTACAACCACAACCATTTCTGCAAGTCCTGTGGGATGGAACCCAAGTCACCCTTCACAGGACTTCCCTTGACAGCAAATCTGTGCTTGGTCCCCCTTTCAGGATCACATGGTTCTGCCCCTTCCTGCCTTTCCCTGGAAACTTCCCCATGCATCCTCACCTCGGGGTCTGCGTGACAGCTTCCAGCCGCTCCCACAGATACCTGCTGCCATCTTTGCGCACGTGTGCGATGTCAAATCTTTCTATGCATCTTACATCCTTAGACGCTAAGACTGCACATCAAACTTCAGAAACTGTCCCTCCTGGTTTCTAACCAGGTAGTTCTTTGGGGTTTTTAAAAATGACTTTATTTATGGATTTGAGAGAAAGTGAGAGAGCACAAGCAGGAGGAGTAGCTGAGGGAGAAGCAGGCTTCCTGCTGAGCAGGGAGCCCGACATTGGGATGGATCCCAGGACCTTGGGATAATGACCTGAGCTGAAGGCAGATGCATAAGCAATGGAGCTACCTGGGCACCCCAGTATTGTCCTTTTTTTTTTTTTTTTTAACTTGGAGATAAGACATTCAAGAACATGTATACAGTCAAGACATAATTTCAAATTGGAATGGATTTACTAACTTTTGATTGGATAAGTCATTTCCAATCGTGATTTTAAAAGCACAGATACAGCTTTTTTAAAGTCCAATTTGGCTGCCAATCAAGGGTGTGTAAAGCTTTTACACTTGTTAAGAGATTATCAAGAGATAATCTTGAGTGTGCCTTTAATGTATGTGTGTGTGTACTTTGAAAGCCACTCCAAAGACAGATTTATGTAAAAGAATTTGCCTTTAATTGCCCTTGTGTGTTTGTCAATTCAAATACACAGCTGAGCACTGGGCCTCAAATTTATTACATTCTTCTTTTGGGCATTAGAAATAGTCATTAAAAAGAATTTTCTCTTTTTGAGCTGAAAGGCCTGAATGTCAGCATCTAGAATCCAGTGAATTGAGCTGAAAAGCTAGTATTCCTAATTATAAAGAGTGATACAGAAATGTCTTCAGACATGTAAATGCAAGGGTAATTGTTTCTTACATGAAGAATTGTAGAATTACTTCTGCTTGCATGCACATCCCAAAAAAGCATATAAAATGCTGCTATGGATGGAAAACACTGCCCCTGACTTAACTCACCACCGAACTGTCCTTACTAGTTCATGCCTGTCCATTTACCTGTGGCTCCATTCTTTCAGTTACTAAAACTTTTATTTTAAAATTTTCTTTATTTATTTGAAAGAGAAAACACAAGCAGGGGAAGTGGCAGTGGGAGAAGGAGAAGCAGACTCCCCGTTGAGCAGGGAGCCTAACATGGGGCTCTATTCCAGAACCCTGAGATCATGACCTGAACCAAAGGCAGCCAGGCAGCTGAGCCACCCAGCTACTCCTAAATATTTATTTTAAAATCATAGTGTTTGTGGGGCGCCTGGGTGGCTCAGTGGGTTGGGCTGCTGCCTTCGGCTCGGTCATGATCTCGGGGTCCTGGGATCGAGCCCCGTGTCGGGCTCTCTGCTCTGCGGGGAGCCTGCTTCTCTCTCTCTCTCTCTCTCTCTCTGCCTGCCTCTCTGCCTACTTGTGATCTCTGTCTGTCAAATAAATAAATAAAATCTTTAAAAAAATAAAATAAAATCATAGTGTTCGCTACTCATCTCACAACAGGTTCACATACATTTTTGTTTTCCTTTTTCCTGGGTGTTCAATCATCAGTGTCAGTTACAGCTTTCTCTATAGTTGCAGCAATTCTCTACAATTGCTTTTGGTACATTTATGGCATCACACTGTTCACAAACAGTTGTATTTTCTTTGCAGAATGGCTGTGCTCCAGCACATCTAGCTGTGACTTGAAAAGTCAGGGACGCTTGGGGGGCTCTGTTGGTTGAACGTCTGTCTGCCTTTGGCTTGGGTCAGGATCCCAGAGCCCTGGGATCAAGTCCCGCATTGGGCTCCTTGCTCAGCAGGGAGTCTGCTTCTCCCTCTGCTGCTCTCCCTGCTTGTGCTCTCTCTGCTCTCGCTCTCTGTGTCAAATAAGTAAATCTTAAGAAACCAAAAGAATAATCCAGTATCTGTGAAGCAAATCCCACTTGCCTTCTACTTGAGGCTTACTTAACAGCGGGTTAGTAGGCTTTCAGAAGACCGCATTTTAGATCGTGTTTGAGGAGGTGGGGTCGTTTGTGATAAGATAGGCATGTCTGAAGACACTGAATCGCTCACCTAAGCAACACAAGCTTCGAGCTAGAGCCTCAATAGGCGTTGTCAGAACCCTGGCCTCCAGACCAGGGTGGATAGTCCTTCTAAGCTTCTACCTGAGAACCTTGTCAGGCCATTCTCCCTTCCTCAACACAAAATCACTTCTGTCTGTCTCTTGCCGTCCTTAGGCATCATCTTCCTCTCCCGTTTGCTACCCTCTCTCCCCAGCATCCTGCCTTCTGTTCCAGGTGAGTCCCAAACATTTCTCAGCTCTGGGGCTTTGGAAACCAGAAGGACGGCCGCAGCTCCTCCGTGCACACCCTCCGCTTCCGTCCCTGACTGGCCATTTGCATTCAGAATGCTCTTCGGCGACACTGGATGTTGACAGTTTTCTGCTATTTTGAACCAAGTCCTCCCCACATTTAAACGTGGCCTGGTGGTTCCTGTTTTTAGGTTGAGATACAAGCCCTAGGACATTGCTACTCAAGTAAGAGCCACGGAGCAGCAGCACCCACATCTCTGGACACTTGCTAGAAACAGTTTCGTGAAACGTGGGGCCTCGCCCAGCCATGCAGACAAGCAGAGTCCGGTTTTCAAGGAGATCTGCAGTGGGATGCTCACTGCACTTGATACGTTTTATTCCCAGCTTTGAGATCATGTAAAATTGTTTTAAGGTTTTACGTATTTATTTGAAAGAGAGATAGAGGTCACAAGTAGGCAGAGAGGCAGGCAGAGGGAGAGGAGGAAGCAGGCTCCCTGCTGAGCAAGGATCCCGATGCAGGGCTTGATCCCAGGACCCTGGGATCATGACTGGAGCCGAAGACAGAGGCTTTAAACCACTGAGCCAACCAGGTGCCCCATAATATTTTTGGGTGTGTGTGAGTACAGTTCCATTTTAAACCATACTCAATCCCTATCTCTTTCCACCCTGCACCACTTCCATTTCTCATTAGTTCGTGAGGCATGGACAATGCCTTTGTCCTTTGTGTAGTCTCTCTCTCTCTTTTTTTTTTTTTTTTTAAATATTTTATTTATTTGACAGAGAGAAATCACAAGTAGTCGGAGAGGCAGGCAGAGAGAGAGAGAGAGGGAGGCAGGCTCCCTGTTGAGCAGAGAGCCCAATGCGGGACTCGATCCCAGGACCCTGAGATCATGACCCAAGCCGAAGGCAGCGGCTTAACCCACTGAGCCACCCAGGCACCCCTTTGGGTAGTCTCTTGATTAAGGCCTGGTAACACCGTTATTCAGTGGATACAGCCTATCTCTTGAGCTCTCCAGTTTGCACGTGGCACTCAGTAAATTCCTGTTGAACTGAAATCATTTGAAAGGCCCTGATGCTGCTGGTCACCAGACGGACCCCAAGCAGGGCTCTGGCTGCAGCAGCCGAGATTCTTCCATCAGGAGAGCAGATTCTTAGCCTGGGGTTCTTAGAAAGCAGAGCTTGAGGCAAATTTTGTTCTATGGGAGAACATCCTGGGATCCCTGGACAAAAGGGCAAAGCAGGAAAGGAGGAAGAGCAAATTAAAGGTGGCGCATTTCTGCATTTCTGAGTAGACCATCAATTCCTAAGAAACAGCTGGTTGCTAAGGGCTGTATGTAGCCTCTGCTCAGAAACTTACACAAGGAGGGAGGAACTAAGACCAGTTTCTCCGCCCACAGCTTCTTGCTTCCCATCCCTCATTGGCTTGTTTGCCCGCCCCACTAGGTGTTAACCTTCCTGCATTTTGGGCTTAGGCACCCAGCCTTGTGGGGCAGCTGCTGAATAAGCCAGGGCCCCTGTGGGTAGACCTACAGGAGCCGAGATATCTAGGTCTCCACTGGTTTTGTAAATAAAGTTTTATTGGAACACAGGCATCCCCATTAATTTACATACTGTCCACAATCAGTTTAAGGATCAGTAAAACCCACCTGCAAGGCTCATTCCCTATATTAAATAAGACAATGGGGACACCTGGGTGGCTCAGTGGGTTAAAGCTTCTGCCTTCGGCTCAGGTCATGATCTTAGGGTCCTGGGATCGCCCCGCATGGGGCTCTCTGCTCAGCAGGGAGCCTGCTTCCCCCTCTCTCTCTGCCTGCCTCTGCCTACTTGTGATCTCTCTCTCTCTGTCAAATAAATAAGTAAGTACTAAATAAATAAGACAATGAACGCAGAATGCAAAGCATAGAGCCTGCCCACTGGTGGGCTCTGAAGACAGTGGGATTTTGTGAATCGCCCCCTCCTCACTAATGCTGCTGCTACCGGTACATCTCAGCAGACCCTCCATCTGCCTCCTGCCCTCCATTCTGTGGCAGACCTGAGGCTTTCCCCCAAAACTCAGTCCTCTAAATTCAGACCTCTAGGTGTCAGGGGGTTTTCCAGGAGAAGCAGGTTGTATGAGAAACCCCCAGAGTCGCCTCCAGCGGTTAGTGTG
This sequence comes from Mustela nivalis, assembly GCF_964662115.1. Lineage (NCBI taxonomy): Eukaryota > Metazoa > Chordata > Mammalia > Carnivora > Mustelidae > Mustela > Mustela nivalis. The sequence continues at coordinate 30,799,849 of NC_139041.1, forward strand.
CGTGATCAAGTGTGATGGCAAGCAAGGTGTAAACTGTGCAGCAAAGTCAGGACAGTGGAGCATTTCCTGGGCAGCCCAGGATGAAAGTGCGAGGTGGAATCCGGCTGGTAAACTGAGGAGGAAGGTGGAAGGCGGTGCTGAAGGTCATGACACAGATACCCCCCATTCAGGCTTGGCTCACTGGCTTGGCAGTAGCATTGTGTTTCTCACATCTGCACATTTCCAGATGTTTCCACCTTCCGTGTGTGTGTGTGTGTGTGTGTGTGTGTGTGACCTATCTACCTTTTCACACTGTAGTTGCACTCTAGCACAAAAAGTTTATATCAGTTTGTTTATTATTTATTTTATTTTAAAATTTATATTTATTTATTTATTTATTTATAAAAGTTTTATTTAAAATCAGTTAATTAACATATAGTGTGTTATTAGTTTCAGGGGCAGAACTCAGTGACCCATCAGTGACATAGGACACCCAGTGTGCGTCACATCCCGTGCACTCCTTCATGCCATCACCCCACACTGCTCCCCCCCAGCTACGCTTAGCTGTTTCTTAGAGGTAAAACTCTCTTACGGTTTGTCTCCCTCTCTGAGTTTGTCTTGCTTTATTTTTCCCTCCGTTCCCCTATGTTCATCGGTTTTGTTTCTTGAATTCCGCATAGAAGTGAAATCATACGGTAATTCTCTATCTCTGATTGACTTAACTTCACCCGGCGTAGTATCTTCTAGTTCCATCTGGTCAGTTTTATTTCTTAGACTCGTTCCAAGTTCCCTCCTGACAGCCGAAGTTTAGTCTCTCATCCAGCCTTTCTCAGGTTTGCTCTGAGGTCCACCTGTCGCATAATCATCTGAGCCCATCTGGCCTGGCACTCTTCATCTGTAGTAGTCCCCTCCCCACCCCTGCGTGCCCCCCTGGAGCCTCAGCCTTGACTCCTTGGCACCTGAGTCATCCAGAGCCCTCAGGTTTGCATGTGGGGAGCAGGGAGGCGGGCTTTGTGCAGATTGGGTGCGAAGCAAAGATCGAAGTGCTGTCACACTCGTGTGTGGGTTGGCCACTCAGACCCTGGGCATCAGGGCCAGTGTACAGACCCCCCGTTGTCATTTTTATCGTTGAAAGCACATTTCACACACTGTCCTCCAGAAGCCCTTTCTGCTTTCCAAGAGCAAAGGAAGGTGGGGATCCACAGTCCAAAAACAGATAGCAGGATTCATGCTTTCTGCGGATGTGTGGGGAGAACTCCCATGATGTTTTGCAAGCAAATACGTCATCCCCAAGAGCAGTTAAGGTTTTGACAATGTCAGTCTGTTCCAGAATCCTATCAAAGCAGCTGCCCCTGCTCATAGATGCGCCAAGTCGGATCCTTTTGAAGTGCTGGGGTCCACAGCCTTCGTTAAAGGCCCGGCTGCCCATCTGGCAGTGTGTCCCTACCCTGAATTCGACAAGGAAGCCCAGACCTGTGGTAGCTGAGCTCAAGCCTTGCCTTACTTAAAGTTGCAAAGCTGGGGGTGGAAATGTATTAAGCAGCTGGGTGGGAGGGCATGTGTTTGCATTTAAGTGTTTCATGATCTGGGGGTGGGAACAGTGGGAGGTTGCCTTCCCTTTGGTTGATTGGGAAAAACCTGGAGAGGGGCCCACATATTGGGGTCAGAGATCAAAGGGTGGCTGCTTGGGCTTTGCCAGTGGGCCTATTAATTTATTAGAGGATACATCTCATAGGGTTTGGGGGCGTTGTTTTAAATAAAGCTTTGGTTAGTAAAGTCATAACCTAGATGGGTTTTTTCAACCTTGAGTTTTTGTTTTTTAACTTCACCAGTATGTTTACTGTTGTCATTAGTGATCATGTAATTTTTAAATTAAATTAAAAAAATTTTTAAGTAATGTCTGCACCCAGTGTGTGGCCGCAGCTCACAATCTGTGATCCACAGCCCCATGCCCCACGGACTGAGCCAGTCAGGAGCCCAGTGAGGATATAATTTTGAAACTTTTATGAGTGCAGAAGAAAGCTTGATTTTCAGTGCGTAGTGAAGCACACAGAAACAGTTAAGAAATCTGAATAAACTTGAATAACTTTTTTTAAAAAACTGTAATCACTCTTGGAAAGCTTATTTGGAATGCCCAAAGCTATGTGGAAGCTGAGTAAAAACGGAACACCGAACAGTAAAGTGCAAAATAGGTCTGTGTCTCGTTAGGCGAAGCGCCCCTGTCTTTGTTCAAGATTTGAATGTCCACGAAAACCCTTTCGCTGCGGGATTGTGTCCGTGGCGGCCGAGCACGAAAGGGCGCCGTTTGAACCCCTCGCCTCAGGGTTGATGAACGTGGTCCGCTGCCCGAAACGCTTCGGAATCGGGGAGGTCGGCTCCCAACCAGGGAAAGGCTGGCAACGGAGGCAGGTTTTTCTGGTCAGGTCAGGTAAGGCGAGATGGCCGTTTTGGCGAGGGCTCGGGGGAAGTGGACAAAGCTGAGTCGCCCGGCCTCGGGCGCTTCTCCTTCCCGCAGCACCCCCCTCCTCCCCCTTCTTATCCCCTTCTCCTCCTTCTTCCCCCCTCCTCCCCCTCCTCCTCCTCCGCCGCCGCCCCCGCTCCGCCTCACCCTCGTGAGACCTCGTGGCGTTCGCGGAGGGCGCACAGCCCCTGCTGAGGCCCGCGCCTTCTCCGCACGCGCGGGGGGAGCGGCCCCGGGCACATGATCCCCCCGCCCCCGCCCCCGGCCCGCCCAGCACCTGACTCCGGCGGGCCGCGGGGGGTCCGCGCACACCCGAGCAGCAGCGCCGAGCACGGCCCATGGCCTCCCCACGCCTCGGGACTTTCTGCTGCCCCACGCGGGACGCCGCCACCCAGCTGGTGCTGAGCTTCCAGCCGCGGGCGTTCCACGCGCTGTGCCTGGGCAGCGGCGCCTGCAGTCTGGCGCTCGGCCTCCTGCAGCTGCTGCCCCGGCGCCGGCCCGCGGGCCTCGGGGCCCCCTCCCCAGCCCCGCCGGCCTCGGCGCGCTCCCCTGCCTCCGTCCGCATCCTGCGCGCCGTCGCCGCCTGCGACCTGCTCGGGTGCCTGGGTAAGGCGCGTGGCCCGCGGGTTGGGACCTGCTCTGCGCCCGGGTGAGGGAGCACTGCCCGCGGGTTGCGACCTGCTGGGTCCCCGGGTGAGCGTGCTTATTAGCCCGCGGGTTGGGACCTGCTGGGTGCTCGGGTGAGGGAGCATTGCCCACAGGTTGGAACCTGGTGGGTGCCTGGGTGAGCGCGCACGGCACGCGTGTTGGGACTTGCTTTGCGTCCGGGTGAGGGGGCACTGCCCCCGGGTTGGGACCTGCTCGGTCCCCAGGTGAGCGCGCACGGCCCGCGGGTTGGGACCTGCTGGGTACCCGAGTGAGGTCGTACTACCCAACGGTTGGGACCCGCTCGGTGCCCACGTGAGCGCGTGTGGCCCGCGGGATGGGACCTGCTGGGGTGTTCGGGTGAGCGCGCACGACCCGCGGGTTGTGACCTGCTAGGTGCCCGCGTGAGCGCGCGCGGCCCGCGGGTTGGGACCTGCTTTGCGGCCTGGTGAGGGAGCATTGCCCGCGGGTTGGGACCTGCTGGGTACCCGAGTGAAGGAGCACTGCCCGCGGGTTAGGACCCGCTCAGTGCCCACGTGAGCGCGTGTGGCCCGCGAGATGGGACCTGCAGGGGTGTCCGGGTGAGCGCGCACGGCCCGCGGGTTGCGACTTGCTAGGTGCCCCAGTGAGCGCGCGCGGCCCGCGGGTTGGGATCTGCTTTGCGGCCGGGAAGGAGCGTTGCCTGCGGGTTGGGACCTGCTAGGTGCCCGGGTGAGCGCGCGCGGCCCGCTAGTTGGGACCTACTCGGTGCCCAGATGAGGGAGCATGGCCGGTGGGTTGGGACCTACTCGGTGCGCGCGTTGGGCAGGGTGTCAGCTGCGTGCTAGGAGGGTCGACGTCGAAACCGGAGGCGGCTCTCTAGGGACCGGACTGGGTGGCCAGGGGACTCAGCAAAACAGGATAGGCAGTTAAAATTACGCCTGGGGGACATTTGTTGAAGGGAATATACCAGTTTCTAATGTTTGTTATTGCAAACATACTAGGGAAACTTTAGAAGGGGTGGTTAAGAAAAACCCAGATATTGTGAGGGACCCATAATTATTCTGCTAGTGAGATTGATAGTATTTTGTGTATACACACAAAATCATTTCCAAAATGATTTAGCAGAACCAGGAAGAACTCTTGATGTATATATCTCTAATATATATAAATAGATATGTTTTGTCAGGCTTGGGTTTCATACCACAGGTGGCCAACTGCAACCCCTGTGCCAAACCCTGCTGGCTGCCTGTCCCTTTCTGAGGCCCAAAAGTTGTTTTTTTTTTTTTTTTTTTTTTTTTTTTTTTTTTTTTTAATCAAAAGAAAAATCTTTCCTGGTTTATAAATATTCCATGAAATTTAAATGTCTGTGTCCTTCAGGACAGTTTGGTGGGAGCACAGCTGTGCATCGCACATAAAATCATCTTGGTGCTTGTTAATTCAATCAGATTGGTTTTCTTCCTGATGATGCTAAAACTCACAGCTGAGCACATCACAGAGGTGGATGTCCTCAGAGTAATTGTGGCCCATAAAGCCTAAAATATTTTTAATCTGGCCCTTTACAGAAACTTTGCCATCCCCTTTAAACATGCATGGCAATTTTTGCAGACTTCTAAACTAGATAGTGCTGAGCATTTGTTTAAGGGTTTATTTTGGAGAATTTCTAAGAAACACAAATCACACAGACTATATAATGAACCCCTGGACCCATACCTCACTTTATCTACACTCCATCCTGTACCAACTCTTCACTGCATTGATTTAAAGCAAATCCCAGGACGTATGTACTTTCATCTATACAGATTTCAGTATATAGCTGTGAAAGTAAGAAGGAAGTGTGTATGTATACCCATATATGTTACAGGTAGTATTATCACCTTAAAATAATGAAAATCAGTTTTTTTTAAAAGATTTTATTTATTCATTAGAGAGAGAGCGTGTGTGTGCAAGCACAAGCTGGGGGAGAGGAAGAGGGAGAAGCAGACTCGCCACCGAGCAGGGAGCACAATGGTGGGCTCGGTTCCAGGACCCTGAGATCATGATTTGACCCGAAGGCACATGCGTACGTAACTGGCCGAGCCCCCCAGGAGCCCCAAAAATCAGTTCTTTAAGGTCACTACTGTGTGTTTAGTTGTGTCATAAATGCTGTTTTACAGTTGGTTGGTTTGAATCAGGATCCAGATACAGCCCACACTTTGCAGTTGGCTGACAGGTGCTAACCATTTTGGAATTGTATTTTTCAGTAAGTTTGCTTCTGAAGCAAATGCTGTTGATGGCATTGGGCCCTGAGGGGATGGCAGCAGCTTATTCCGCACCTTGAGCACATAGCAGTACAGGTCACTGTGTCTCAGGGCCCAGTTCTCCATTCTGTGCTCTTGTGCCTGGAGACCCTCAAGGACCTTGACTTCCAGTAAATGCTATGGACCTCTAGTCACTTTCTCAGACTTGAGGAGTCAGACAGGAAGCAGTACTTCCTTTCTGTGAGGGATAAAATCATCTTGGTGCTTGTTAATTCAACCAGATTGGTTTTCTTCCTGATGATGCTAAAACATTTTGAGAAAGCATCTTTTATTTTTTTTTAAAGTTTATACGTGGGGCTTGAACCCATGACCTTTAAGAGTCAAACGCCCTGAGAACCGAGCCACCCAGGCACCCCTAGAAAAGTATCTTTTTTTTTTTTTTTTAAAGATTTTGTTTATTTGAAAAAGAACACAGAGTGAGAGTAAGAGAGCACAAGCAGGGCCAGAGGTAGAGGGAGAAGCAGACTCCCCACCAAGCAGGGAATCCCACTTGGGGCTCGATCCCAGGACCACGGATTATGACCTGAGTTAAAGGCAGGTACTTAACTGCAGAGTCACCCAGCCAGCCCTGGAAAAGCATCTTAATAGCAATTTAGGATCCGTGGAATGATATTTGTATATACTCTCCCTTTTAGAAGGGACATACGTGGTGTTAACAAGTGAGCAGAGGCAGAATTAAGGGGAAGGCTTGGTGACTAACACCTCCCTGGAAAAATAAATACTTAAAATGCCTACCTCATAGGGCAGAGGTTTTTCTCAGTTTTATTTAGATGTAATTGACATACAGTCCAGGAAAATTTAAGATCTAGAGCATAATGACTTAACATACATGTATGGTGAGATGTTTACCACCGTAAGTAGACATTCATCCGCTCACATTGATACGAATGTAGGTAGGGCATGTATTGAGCTCAGAGGAGTGCTCGAAGCGTTCTTGATACAGCATTCTGCAGAAGAAAAGCATTATTTGTGAGCAGTGCTGATAACGAGAAGATAGATCGCGAGTTTTTTTGGTGTCCATAGTTCCTTTTTAGTGGTATGTGGCATGATATAGACTTAGTATCGTACTTCATGGTGTGTATTTGGTTATATACCGCACATTATACAGAGGGTATTTTTTTAAAGATTTTGTTTGAGAGCGACAGAAAGGACAAGCGGAGGGGGGCGGGTAGTGGGCAGAGACAGAGGGGAAGCAGACTCCCCACTGAGCGGGGAGCCCTGAGTATATGCAAGCCCCCTGGGATCATGACTCGCGCAGAAGGCAGACGCTCAGCCGCCGGCGCTGGCCAGGCGCCGGGTGTTTGCCGGTGGATCGGACAGTGTATATCTGGCGCTAGAGTGTGCAGGGCGAGCTTGCTGGTGGGTTACAGTGTCTAGTAACATATCGCGAATTGTGTATTTAATAGCGTCTTACACCGTGTGCACGAGGACACAGTGTGTAACTTCATAGTGTTTACAGTTACCCTCGAGTATCCTCTCACGGAGCCTGTGCTTCCACAAAGCATATCACGTCACCTTCGCATAGATCTTACGGGTGTGTTATACTGTTTTGAGGAGAATTAGTTATTCGGGTCCAGTAGCAAAGAAACTTAAAAAAAAAAAAAAGTAAATGTCAAATGCAAGTTGCCAAGAGCTACTTTGTGAAAATCTTAAATGCGTTTTTATAGGGAATGAAAGAATTATCTCTTCACATTTCAGAATTGTGCTTTTTCAGTCATTTTTTTCCTGTGAGGAGTGTTAATATGGACATTAAAAATAGCGAAGAAGTAGATTGTTGTCCCCATAAGGGCTGCTTCGTATGGAGGGAACAAACCGCGACATCCGGGTAGGACCGCGGCTGATGGTGGTTCAAGTCGAAATCGAAGTGCCTGGGCTTGCTCTGTGGCCGAAGTAATTGCTCCCTGGGTCCCCCGTGGTTCTCCGTCTCTCTGCACACACTCGTGTGTGTGTTTCTCTCCTCCGTCATTTCTTTTTCTGTCCCTTCCTAGCTGTTCATCACTCTGTCCATCTGCCTACCGCTCCCGAGCCGGGGCACCGGGCCAGCCGCCCGCGTGGATTCGGACAGCCACGAAGCGCCGTAGCTCGCCAGCAGCCACGGCCCGGCTCTCCGCAGGCTCGGTTGCCCCGGGGCGCCGGGGTCGGGAAGCAGGCGCTCTTCTTCCCGGCTGCTGGGAGGTTGGTGGTCGGCTCCCAGCACCTCACGATGCCCACGTCCTTCTCCGCATGGCGCCTCGTCACGCAGGCCCCTGGTCCCGTCACACCGTCACGAGAAGAGTGAGGACAGTGCGGTACGATGTTGGGGCAGAGGCCATGATGATGTTGGGACAGCGTCTGTGACCGTCCGGTGTTCTAGTTCTATTTTATTATCGTTGCTAGTGTCTTACGGTGTCTAGTAAACTGCTCTGTCCCAGGAACACACGTGGCGGAAAAACACGGATGGGATTCAGTAGGGTCTGCGGTGCCAGCCTCCACTGGGGGTTCTGGAACACGTCCCCCGCGGGATGACCGTATCCGCTCTTTCTCTCATAGGTATTGTGCTCCGGTCTGCAGTGTGGTTGGGATTCCCAGATTTCGTTGACAACCGCTCCGACGGGAATGGGACGGACGTCTGGCCGGCTGTGTACTGTGTGGGGACCGCAGTGAGTGCACCTTCTTCTCGCCGCCGCCGTCTCTCCTCTGTGCCCCTCTCAGGCTGCCATCCTCAAAGTGTGGTCTCTGGCCACTGGGGTTTGTTAGGAATGCAGATTCTCAGAGTCTGCTGCTCAGGGTTCTTTGGGTGGGTGGGGGGCGTCTGCCAAGTACTCAACCCTCCAGGAGCTTGTTTGTGGTGCCAGATGACAAGATGATAGGTCTTAAGGCTTGTAGTGTCCCGAGCTCCCTTTGGTTCCCCTTCAGGGGTATGCTGCATGATAAAGGGGGCTCCTGCCACCCGCTTCCTTCTGAGGACCCCCTGGAGTGTGGCTGCTCTGTGCCCCCCCTTCTAAGCACACATAGACCATCCTTACCTTAGCTGCAGCTAAAGCCAGCTGGCCAAAAAGAAGAAGAGAGAAGGCAGTTACTGATGTATTGGGTGTGTACTGCTTGATAAAAACCTGCGTGGAAATGTACATCTGTATCCCGCTCTGTGCACCATGCCGGAGCAGAATTCTCTGCTCCTGCCTCCTGCCCGCTCTGCTTCCCAGCTGCGTACGGGGCAGCCTGGGTCTCCCCATGGCACAGCCCAGCAGGCATGCCAGCCCTTGCAGCCCATAGTGTGCCGAGCCCCTTCCTGGCCGCTCCTGGGAAGTGCTTTCTGGCCCCTACCCCTTTGTTTTCAGTGAACAGCTGCTCCTTCGCGGACGCCATGAGCCCTCAGGCCAGCGTGGGCCTCCCAGATGAGGCCTTCATTGTCCTGGCCTGCGAGTGTCCCGGAAGGCAGGCCTGGCCTGTGCACATCCCACCCTTGCGTCCCCAGACCGTGCACGCGTCTCTGGGTGGCTTCCCTCTCCTGCTTCCCGACGTCACAAGAAAGAGGCGTCTGCCGGCTCATCTCACGGACGGGGCCATCCGCTGCCCGTTTCCGGAGCTTTGATGCAGGCTCTTCCTGATTACAGATGTGGGTCCAGCTGCTGTATAGTGCCTGCTTCTGGTGGCTGTTCTGCTATGCGGTCGACGCCTACCTCGTGATCCGGAGATCGGCCGGACACAGGTACATTCAGAGGGAACAAGGAGAGCTTTCTGCCCAGCCTCTGTCGTGTGAGGAAGGGCTGGGGGCACCCCGAGGGCTCTGGAATGTTCTTCAGTATGGCAGACACAGAATGTCAGCCGGCCCCTCTGCGAGAAATGTCTCTGGCCCCTCAGTGGTACAAAAGGCTGAGGGCAGATTCACAATGAGGATGTTTAGACCATGACCAGTCATCCATAAATTACACGTTTGCATTCTGGACACTTACTAAAGAAGAGTCGGCAGGAATACAGGCAGTTTTTGACAATATAAAAGTTTGAGGAGACAATCTTTGCAGTGCGTATTGACATGTTACGCCATACTTGGAACCGGAGTACCGGAGCTGCCGGGAGCTGCTTGGGGAGAAAGGGCCCCAGGGGTGCGGCCCGTGCATTTGTCCCCGGCTGGGGAACTGTGAGCAAGTCGCTTGACCTCTCTAGACTTCCGTCGTGCCGGCCATGAGACCGTAGCCCCCATCGGGTCCCGGGAGACGCCGTGCAATGCTGCGTGTGAAGGGTCGAGAACCGGGCCTGGCACGTCGTGGGCTCTCGGGAGCTGTGTGCTGGGATGTGTGTGCGTGTTGGGGGACAGATACAGAGAACCTAAGTGAGCAGGGGAAGCCACGTGGCAGGGTGGAGTGAGCGCCCAGGTCCCCTGACTCTTGGTCCAGGAAGCATGTGTCCCCCACTTTCCCATGGAACCCTTGTATGCTTACTTCTTTTTTCTTTTTAAGTTTTATGAAGTTCACCCATTTAAGTGTATAAAATCCATTGTTCTTTAGTTTAGTTATAAAATCGTGCAGCCATCACACCAACTAATTTTATGACGTTAGTCATCAACACCCCCTCCCCCAGGCTCTACCAGTGATGAATTCCTCCCCCCACCCCCCAGCGCCTGGCAACTGCCAGTCTGTTTCTGTCTCTAGCTTTGCCTAATCTGGGCATTGCCTGAAAGTGAAATCATTGAACATGTGACCTTTCTTTGCCGGCTTTTTAAACTTAGCGGGCCGTGGTCAAGCTTTCCGTGTGTTGCAGCACCGTCTGTTCTGTGAGCTTCTGAATACTGCTCTGTTGTATGACAAACTACATTTTATTTAATTTTGAGAGGCCAAGCATGTGAGCAGGGGAGTGGGGCGGCGGCGGAGAGAGAGAAGGAACAAGGAGAGAGGGAGAATGTCAGGCAGGGTCCACTCTCAGCCCAGAACCTGACATGGGGCTCGATCTCATGATGCTGAGATCATGACTTGAGGTGAAATCAAGAGTCAGATGCTTAACCAACTGAGCCACCCAGGCGCCCTTGGGTGTACTGCATTTAAAAAATAAATGTGTGTGTATGTGTATCTATGTATATACATATTTTTTTAAGATTTATTCATGTGACAGAGCAGCAGAGGGAGAAGCAGTCCCCCTGCTGAGCAGGGGCACTGTAACAGGGCTGCATCCCAGGACCCCGGATCATGACCTGAGCCGAAGGCAGCCGCTTAACCCACTGAGCCCCCCAGGCACCCTTTAAATATATTTTTTAAGACTTTATTTTGGGGCACCTGGGTGGCTCAGTGGGTTAAAGCCTCTGCCTTCGGCTTGGATCATGATCCCAGGGTCCTGGGATCGAGCCCCACATCAGGCTCTGCTCAGCAGGGAGCTTGCTTCCTCTTCTCTCTGACTGCCTCTCTGCCTACTTGTAATCTCTGTCTGTCAAATAAATAAATAAATAAGATCTTAAAAAAAAAAGACTTTATTTTTTAATTTTTTAAAAAAGATTTTATTTATTTGACAGAGGCAAGGAGACAGTGCGAGAGGGAGCACAAGCAGGGGGAGTGGGAAAGGGAGAAGGAGGCTTCCTGCTGGGCAGGGAGCCCCAGGTGGGGCCCAGTGCCAGGATTCTGGGATTGTGACCTGAGCCAAAGGCATCTGCTCAACCGACTGAGCCACCCACACGCCCTTAAAGATTTTATTTTAAAGATTTACTTATTTATTTGAGAGCGTGCATGTGTAAGTAGGGGGAACAGCAGAGGGAGAGAATTTCAAGCAGATTCCCCATGGACCTCAGAGCTGGTCTTGGGGCTCCACATGGGGTGTGATCACAGGACCCATGAAATCACGACCTGAGCCGAAACCAATAGTCAGTTGCTTAACCAGCTGAGCCGGCCTTTTCCCAAAATGTTTGTGAGATGTCTCACTGAAGGATATTGGTAAAACAGTCTGGTTGCATGTAGTCGTGAACAGCAAAGACGTTTATGAACTGTGTTACTTCCAGATGAACTGGCGTGAGGAAGGGGAGGAAGATGAAGCTTAATCTGGAGTATTTCGTTCCAAGGTGAAAAAAACTTGGGAACCAAGCAGAAAAGAAGAGAGTTTCAACACCGTAATTTAGGTCTGTGATCCATTTAAAAAATTCTCTTTTTAACTAATGTCCACACCCAGAGTGGGGCTTGAACTCACAACCCCAAGATCAAATGGTCTGTGGTCCATTATAATTATTTTTAAGATGTTGCATATTTATTTTATTGTGGGGGGGAGAGCAGAGGGAGAGAGACTCTCAAACAGACTCTGTACTGAGCATGGGGCCTGACACGGGTCTCGATCCTGCGACCCTGAGGTCATGAGCTGAGCCCAAACCAAGAGTTTGATGTTTAATTGCCTGAGCCACTCAGGAGCCCCAGTGATCCATTTTAAATTAATTTTTATGCAGGTGAGGAAAGGGTCAATGTTCATGCCTTTGCATGTGGATGGCCTCTCGTCCCGGCACCATTTGTTGAATAAATTTTACTTTTTTAAATTCTTTTTTAAAGGTTTTATTGAAAGATTTTATTTTATTTATTTGAGAGAGAGAACGAAACGGAGGCATAACTGAGGGAGAGGGAGAAGTAGGCTCCTTGCTTGATGTGGGGCTTAATCCCATGGTCCTGGGATCTAGTCATGTGTAGGGCTCCCTGCCCATTGGGGAGGCTGCTGTTCCCTCTCCCTCTGCTGCTCCCCCTGCTTGTGCTCTCTTGCTTTGTCAGATAAATATAGTCTTTTTTTTTTTTTTTAAAGATTTTATTTATTTATTTGACAGAGAGAGATCACAAGCAGGCAGAGAGGCAGGCAGAGAGAGAGAAGGAAGCAGGCTCCTGGCTGAGCAGAGAGCCCGATGCGGGGCTCGATCCCAGGACCCTGCGATCATGACCCGAGCCGAAGGCAGCGGCTTAACCCACTGAGCCACCCAGGCGCCCCAGATAAATACAGTCTTAAAAGGAAATAATCATTGGTAGTCCTCATGTGTCCTCATCATTAACTTGGGTCTCTCTGGCTTGAAGCTTAGTGTTTATTTTTGTGCTTGTTCCTTCCACATTTTTACTTAGCTCGCAAACTTTTATTCATCTGAACAGAACCGGTGTACTCGTGGTTTTGAAAATTCTGGAGGTCAAAGGCAGCCAACTAGATAGGTCTGTGAAGATTAGCTTTGGCTATGTAAAATACAGAAAATAATAGTGACTTAAACCAGATAATTTTTCTTCCATTCTAAAGGAGGCTAGAGGGGGGCACGTGAGTGGCTCACTCATTGGGCGTCTGCCTTCAGCCCAGGTCATGATCTCAGGGTCCTGGGATCCCAGCCTGCATTGGGCTCCATGCTCAGCAGAAAGCCTGCTTTTCCCTCTCCCACTCCTCCTGTTTGTGTTCCCCTCCTTGCTTTGTTTCTCTCTCAAGTAAATAAGTAAAATCTTTTAAAAAATAAATAAAAGAGGCCAGAGGTAGGCAATCCAGGGCCCTTACGATGGACATCAGGGACCCAAGTTCCTCCTGTTTTCTTGCTATGTTGTCGTATTGTGTGACTTCCAACTTCAAAGTATCATGGCCCGATAGAGCTGCTGGAGCTCTAGCCATCACATCTGCATTCCAGAAAGGAGAAGGGGGCCAAAGCATAAAGGTCTGTTTTCCTCTGAGCCACCTCCCTTTAAGCAGCCTCCCTGGGGATTTGACAGAACAATTCCACTTCTGTATTATTGGCTAGAATTTAGTTTCATGGCCACACTTAGCTGCAAGAGGAGGTTGGAAGTATAGTCTGTTAGCCTAGCATGCTGCTGTTGGTCATGACATACAGGTTATGTTTCTAAGGAAAAAGGAAGATGACTTTGGGTAGGCAGCTAGCTCCAGTGAGAGAGGTCTTTGACCCGGAAGCCCAGTGTAAATGTGTGTTCCTGTCTGAGACCTCTCTCACTCAGTTTTGGAGGGATTGGAGTTAGGACACACTAGAGGTCTCATAGACAGCCAGTTGTGGAGATAAGAGGAGCGGTGGAGCCGGAGAGGAGGCTGGAAGAAGAATGTGCCTCCTGCTCTCAGGGGGTGTGAACTGCTCCGCCCCTGGCCATGGATGGCTGTGGTCAGACGGGGCAGCCTGAGAGCTTTCTGGACGTAGAAGACAGGTGGGGCCCTTGGAAGCCAGGGCAGGCAATCAGGAAACCCTCCTCATGCCCAGAAGAGTGTTTGGAGCTCATCGTGCAGAGATGAGCGGATGCTGGCGGAGCATAGCTTCCAAGGACCTGCCAATCAAGCAGGAGGCAGACATCCAAAGATGTGAAACGTCCAGATGCTTCCTAAGGACAAGAGCAAGGGCAGGGGTCCAGCACTAGGAAGATCACTGAGAGTGAAACAGGGTCTCCCATCACAAAGGAGTAGCGATGGGGTGCCTGGGGGGCTCAGTCGCTTAAGCCTCTGCCTTTGGCTCAGGTCATGATCCCAGGGTCCTGGGATCGAGCCCCGAGTCAGGCTCTCTGCTTGGTGGGAGCCTGTTTCTCCCTCTTCAACCTGCTTCTCCCCCGGCTTGTGCTTTCTCTCTGTCAAATAAATCAATAAAATCTTTAAAAAAAAAAAAAAAGAGCTACCTGGGACAGATCCAAGGCAGGGCCCAGACATTGCAGGTAGGGCTGGACTAAACGCTACGTTCCCTTCGAGATCCTTCCAGTTCTCAGCTATTTCTTTGGCATTGGAGACTCTTTTAAAATCCTAATCCTAAGAAATGTCATTAAGACCAATTTAGAGTTAAAATTTAAATGGCTATGTTGGTTCCTGATGTGGGGTGTACAAGTTTTAAACAATAACGATAACAGAAGGCGCTTGAAATTGTGGGAAAAGCCCTGAATTGAGTTTTTTTTTTTTTTATGAATTTTATTTATTAATTTGACAGCAAGAGAGGGAACACAAGCAGGGGGAGTGGAGAGCCGAGCAGGGAGCCTAATGCCGGACTCGATCCCAGGACCCTGGGATCATGACCTGAGCCGAAGGCAGATGCTTAACGACTGAGCCACCCAGGCGCCCCTACATTGAACTCTCTACTTGCTCTGTGGACATGAGTGTGAGCGGAAGGGGGCCTGGGGAGAGCCCTTGCGTGCCTGCACCTGGGCGCTATCTGGCGGTCAGAAAGGGTTGGGGATCTGCAGCCTCCTGCTGCCCTTCATCCTGGGTGCCCAGGAGCTCAGACTCCTCCCGGGTGCGGGTTTGGGGTTGTATCTGTTACTGAAGTGCCTGCCATCCACGCAGCCTGGCCAGACTGACTAGAGCACCATTGCCTAGTCTGGCCATGTCCAGCCCTGCCTCGCCTGGCCTCGCCCCCGGGCCTGCTGTCGCCCACCTCTCAGTACCCCTGGCTCCCTCCCGCCCAAGGTGAGGGTCTGGAATGCAGACCTTCTGCACTGTTCAACCACCCAGACCCCGCTGAGAGCTGCTCCTTTTTCCATCCATTCCATGCGGAGCCTCTGAGTTGTGGGCCAGACACGCCCCAACCGCTCCCCAACCCAGAGAGACGGGGCAGGGCTGCTGCAGGACTGGGAGGAGCGCACGGAGGAGTCGTTGCCTTGTGGCCCCTGGAGAGCTGGCTGTGAAAGGTTTCTTCTTCCCGAAGCTCACCCCCGTGTGCTGTCTCTCTCTTGTCTCTGAGGAGGAGGGCTTCCCTTCGCGCAGGTCCTGCCCTGTTCCTTGTCTATGCAGCTGATCTTCAGAGTTAAAATCCTGATGGGTTGGGGGTTGCACAGTTTGCTAGGAGGCTGGCAGAGTCTTGGGTTGTGGCTAGCGTGTTCCATGGATGGCTGCAGCCCTGTCCAGTGGCTCAGGGGAGGCACAGGAAAGGCTGTGCGGGCACCGTCAGATAGCCCAGCAGCCGTGCGCCCGACCCCAGCTGCAGGGCTGGCTGCCTCCAGTCTGCAGGGAAAAGGGCGCTGTGTGGGGGCGTAGGAAGATGAAGGCTGGAGATGGTCGAGGAATGGGAAGTATGCCGTGAATGGTGGGGCGTGGGGGAGGAAGGGAAGCTCCCCATGCTCCTGGAACAGCAGATGTGCGCGCGTTTCTTCAGAGACCTTGGTTTGGACTGAGCACGGAGACGCTTGACTTGTAGGGACAGGGGTGCCTCTGGGAAGGTTTGGGGATAGGAGTTCCTCTCCTAGCGGGGGAGCTGCGTGCTTAGGAGGACTGGTGAGTTGTCCGCGCCTTGTTCACTCACCCTTGCAAGCCTCGTGGTGGGAAAGAAAGAAGCCAGATGCAGAGGGCCGCATGCTGTGTGACTCCCATTTGCCTGCATCGTGCAGAATGGGAAACGCCACAGAGACACGGAGGAGGCCGGTGCTTGCTGGGGGCTGCGAGCAGGAGGAACAGGGGGAGGCCCGCCGGATGCGCGTGGGGTTTCCGTCCTGGGTGATGAGGTTTCCGAGCTGGATGGGGGAGATGGTTGTGCAGTGTTGTGAGTTTACCCACTGCTCCTGATCTCACTTGAAAACGGTTACTCGATGTTCTGTTTCTTTTATCTCAATTAAACAAAAGCGCAGAGGTGTAATAAGGCAAGTCTCCGCCAGGGGTTTGCTCAGGATACATTTTCCTGACTCTTTGGGTGGCTGGGAGTGGGTCTGGTACTTTCTGTGGCTGGACACGCCCATCCCTCCTCTCAGGCAAGGCCCCCGTCTGCTTCCCCCCCCAGCACCATGCTGCTCTACCGCCTCGCGGCCTGGGGCCTGGCCGCCCTGCTCTGCGTGGAGGGTGCCGTCCTGCTCTACTCCCCGTCCGTGTCCAGGTAAGCCGGGGCTCCAGCTCCCAGACCCCTCGGGATCCTGCAGACGGGGCGTGGGTGTGGAGCCAGAGTGGACCCCTCACAGGCCAGGCCCTCGTGTGCAGAGCCGCCCGACGGCCCCCTGGTGGGGGGGGGCCCATGACAGTGTGCTCTGCCGCTCACGTCCCGGCCTCTGCCCTTCGCGTCTGGGCGCTGGGCACTTGCGGCACACAGGCGCGTGTGCAGAGCTCCAGGTGTGTCTCCAGGACGGGTGTGCACACATCTCTAGGCATATCCTCCACACGGAGGGAATTTCGCAGGCACACGCTGTATTCTCCGCACCAGCTGCCTCTGCCCGAGTAAGGGCAGGGCGGTGACTGTCCTGAGGAGGAGTTCGCATCGGCGGGGAGAGTCCGAGCGTTGTCTTGGGAGAGCTAGTTCTGAGCCTCCGCTAGCCTCACCTTGTCACTTCTTTCCCAGCTGTCGGCTCTCCTGAACACAGATACAGGGAGAGAGTGGTCTGAAATGGTCTCAGCTTCTTCTTCAACCTAATATCTCATCCGTGCAGGGTGCTGGGGTGGTTCAGTTGGTGAGGCATCTGCCCTCTGCTCAGGTCCTGGGATTGAGCCCCGTGTCTGAGCAGGGAGCCTGCTTCTCTCTCTCCCTCTGCTGTTCCCCCTGCTTGCACATGCTCACTCGCTCTCTCTGTCAAGTAGATAAAATCTTAAAAAAAAAAAAAAAGCAAAAAACCCCAGTAAGTCTCATCAGTGCAATCATTTGGAAGGCCTTACAGTTCCTCCAAGTATGTATATTCTAACTGCCAGTGGAAAGCTGAAAAACAGGTTGGACATTGTCTCTTTGTGATTTTAGGGCAGTGTAGACAAGGATCAATAGAGCTCAGCCCAGAGAACAAATCCGGCTCTCTGCTTGGTTTCATAAATAAAGTTTTATTGAAACACAGTCATGGCCATTTGTTTATGCCTGATTTATAGCTGCTTTCGTATTGCAGTGTCAGTTCTGACACGCTGCATGGTCCACGGAGCAAAAAATACTTCTGGCAGTGTTCCCTGACAGAAGTTTGCTGACACTTATAGTTTTCCATTTTTCCCTTTTTTTTTGACTTTTTGCAGCTACTTAGTTAAACATCTCCAGATTGGTGTTGCCTAGTTGAAGGTCAGTGCTCCCAGAGTTGTGGATCTGTCCACCCACACAGCTGCCCTTGATTGGAAAGGGAGTTACTGTCCATCAGCTTCACCCGTGGGCTCCGGGAGCCTCCTGGGAAGGTTGCATCTGAGCGTGAGGGAGCCGGTGGCGCAGGGCTCACGAGGGGCTCTGGGGCGCCCCCACGGTCCTGAGGAGGCCGCTCCCGGGCCTGTGTCAGCTCTCATCCTCACCCTCTCCTTCGTTGCTCACTTTTTTGCACTTTCCCCCTTCCACGTTGACTGCGCCCCGCCTGTTACCACAAGGGCGCCTGCGTCTTCATCGCCTCACCTTCCAGGCCGCAGGGGCCGTCCCCCAGCTGGTTTGCTACCTCCTGCCTGCCTCGGGCAGTCCTCTCTCCCCTTTGCCTTCAATTCTCGCTTCCTCTTGGCCCTTTTTTCTGTTCCATGATGCATTTCTTCGCTGATGGTTCTGACCATGCGTGTGTGGTAAACCCATGCCTGTGTGTGGCGCTCCCCTGCATCACAGGCTGACCGGCGAGTCCCATGATCCCTCAGTAGGAATTCCCGCCCTTGCGGACTCTTGCCTGTGAGGCTCCGGGTGGTTAAACCCTCCCCTCCTGCTTATGACCTCTTTCTCTCTCTCTCTCATACTCTAACAAATAAATTTTTAAAAAAAGACTTTATTTATTCATTCATGAGGTGGGGGGCGGGATAGAGGGAGAAGCAGACTCCCCATCATGTAGGGAGCCCACACGGGGCTCGATCCCAAGACCTGGGATCATGACCTTAGCCGAAGGCAGACGCTTCCCTGACTGAGCCACCTGGGTGCGCAAAATAAATCAAGTCTTAAAAAAAAAAAAAATTACAGGCCTTCTTCCTGAAAAGCACCCGTGAAATGATTGTGAGGCACAGCCATGGAACACGTTTGTTCTGGAACATGAAGCTTGGGTATTTCGGGGTGCTCTGGGGGCGGGACTGGATCTTCATCCCAGGGCTGGCCAGGCACAGTGCAGAGCAGGTTCCTAAAACCTCACTACTGCACTGAGTGCCTCTGTGTCTACTTGAACTATGTCTTTTTTTTCCTTGAAGAGACCGAGGTTGGGGGCTCCCCCATTCCAGTGTGTCTGTTTCTATCTTTCCTGGCAGGACCCTTTAACAGGTCCCCCAGTGGAGTGCCTTAGAGGCCCTCCTGACTTCAGGACCCACGGAGCCCTGACTGAGCCGCCTTTCTCTCAGTGTTCCCTGGCTTACTGGCAGACAGGAGCTACGGTTTCCGTTGGGCCGGCTCTGAAGTGGATTTATGCATTTCCCTCGCCACTCTCCTGCTCTTATCTCGGATTCCAGAAAAGTCTGAATGTTTCCGCAAAGCGCTCTTTTCCAGAAGGACTTGTTTCCTCCCGCAGGTGTGAGCGGGACCTGGAGCACGCTGTCCCCCACTATGTCACCACGTACTTGCCGCTGCTGCTGGTCTTCGTGGCCAACCCCATCCTGTTCCGGAAGACGGTGACCGCGGGTGAGTCACAGGGAGCGCTCCTGGGGCAGGACCATGGGGGTAAGGCTCCGTGCCTTGGGCTCACGTGGTGGCAGGTGTTGTGCTTCTGGAATCACTGGGACAGTTGCCCTCATCAGTCGGTCCCCCTCCAGAGACGGAAGCACAGGACACGTGGGGAACAGGAGTGTGTGTGATCACGGTGGTGAGCAGGCCCCTTCCGTGCTGGGCTTCGTCTTTGCCAGCGTTGTACAGCTCTAGGTGGGGACCAGTGAACTTCTGTTTCCGTTGGGGCTCATCGTGGGTCTGCACTTGGTGTGCCCTGCATGCCCTGGGCGTGCCCTTGGAAAACTGTGGAGTCCGATGGGGCCGGGGATGAGTCTGCGCTGAAGAGTGGTGAGCCTGGCTACTCCCGAGATAGGCTTGGCTTGTGTCTTTCCTCGGTCGGGCAGGAAACAGGAAGTAGAGCATAGGAAATGAGTCAAATGCAGAGCTAAGAACTGGAGAAGAAGGATGTTGTGAGCCAGCAGAAAGCCCTGGAAAGGCCTCTACTGACACTGGGGACTTGACATTCCAGTCCCCAACCGCATCCTCATGGAAGCGTGACCGGGGGCAACCTCCAGCCTTAAGCCCCGGCCATCCCTCAAGTGCAGAATAAGAACAAGGAAGTGCGGGGCGCCAGGGTGGTCAGTCTGTTAAGCCTCCTGCGATCGAGCCTTGTGTCATCTTGGGGTCCGGGGATCCAGCCCTGCATCATCAGGGTCCCTGCACTTTGGTTGGGGGGGGGTTTCCTTCTCCCTCTGCCGCCTCCCCAGTGTGTGCACGTTTTCTCATTCTCAAATAAATGAGATCTTTAAAAAAAAGAAAAAGAAAAAGAAAAAAGTGCATCTTAATAGGAAGTTGATTGAAGATAAGCTGTTGACTGTAGAACTTTTAAACGTTCAAAGGACTCTACCAGAAGGAATAGGAAATCATTGTGGGTCTTTGGATCCCTTTTTTGTCCCCTACGTTTGCATTTAAAAACAGTATGTTAAATACAGCAACTTTTTTTTTTATATGAACATGTAATGTGTTATTAGCCCCAGGGGTACAGGTCTGTGAATCGCCAGGTTTACACACTTCACAGCACTCACCATAGCACATACCCTCCCCAATGTCCATAACCCCAACACCCTCTCCTGACCCCCATCCCCCCAGCAACCCTCAGTTTGTTTTGTGAGATTAAGGGTCTCTTACAGTTTCTCTCCCTTCTGATCCCATCTTGTTTCATTTTTTTTCCTACCCCCCAAACTACCCACTCTGCCTCTCAACTTCCTCATATCAGGGAGATCCTATGATAATGATCTTTCTCTGATTGACTTATTTCGCTCAGCATAATACCCTCTAGTTCCATCCACGTCATTGCAAATGGCAAGATGTCATTTCTTTTGATATCTGCATAGTATTCCACTGTGTATATATACCACATCATCTGTTTCCATTTATCTGTTGATGGACATCTAGGCTCTTTCCATAGTTTGGCTGTTGTGGACATTGTTGTTGTAAACACTCGGGTGCACATGCCCCTTCGGATCACTACGTTTGTATCTTTGGTAGTAGTATCAATTTGTAAATACCCAGTAGTGCAGTTGCTCCGTCATAGGGTAGCTCTATTTTCAACATTTTGTGGAACCTCCATGCTGTTTTCCAGAGTGGCTGCACCAGCTTGCATTCCGACCAACAGTGTAGGGGGGTTCCCCTTTCTCCACATCCTCGCCAGCATCTGTCCTTTCCTGACTTGTTAATTTTAGCCATTCTGACTGGTGTGAGGTGGTATCTTATTGTGGTTTTGATTTGTATTTCCCCAATGCTGGGTGATATGGAGCACTTTTCATGTATCTGTTGGCCATCTGCATGTCTTCTTTGCAGAAATGTCTGTTCATGTCCTCTGTCCATTTCTTGATTGGATTATTTGTTCTTTGGGCATTGAGTTTGATAAGTACTTTACAGATTTTTGATATTAGCCCTTTATCTGTACTGTCATTTGTGAATATCTTCTCCCATTCTGTCAGTTGTCTTTTAGTTTTGTTGACAATACAGCAACTTTTTAAGCAGATTTGCCTGTAAGCGCTGAGTTAGTTACATCAAACAAATGAAAATCACATATAGGAAAAGACCTTGAAAGAAATGTATTAAGATGTACACAGTGCTGGTATGAGGGTGCACAATGGGTCATTAATTTTCCCTTAACATTTTTTATATTTTTCAACTTGTCTATAAGGAGAAATTTTTAATCTTTCAATGTTCCATAACAGCAAGTGTGCATTATTATTATTATTATTATTTAAGATTTTGTTTGAGAGGGAGAGAGAGCTCAAGCAGGGGAAACCGCAGAGGGAGAAGCAGGCTCCCCACTCAGCTCGATCCCAGGATCTCAAGATAAGGGAGTGGGACTAGATGTGGGACTCGATCCTGGGATCCCAGGATCATGACCTGAGCTAAAGGCAGATGCTTAACTGACTGAGCCACCCAGACACCCCAAGATTGCATCATTTTTAAAATATAAAATAAAAACTTTTAAGAACATAGTTCTTAAAAAATATATGTAGTTCTTGAACTCAAAAGATCCAAATAAAATCTGGAGCTTAACTGATAGTAAAGCAGTATCGCTAGTCTCTTCCTTGTGACAAATAAGAGCCTGGGTGTGTAAGGTGTTGGCATTGAAGGAATCTGGGTACGGGTCTGTAGAAACTCTCTGTGCTATCTCTGCCACTCTTATGTAAGTCTACAGTGATTTAAAAGTGTAAGTTGTAGGCGCACCTGGTTGGCTCGTTTGGTTGAACATCTCCCTTTGGTTCAGGTCATGGTCCTGAGGTCCTCGAATTGAGCCCTGCATCAGGCTCCTTGCTCAGCCTTTACTTGCTTGAGCTCTCTCTCTCTCACTCGCTCATTCTCTCCCTCTCTCAAATAAGCTGAAAAGGAAAAAAAAAAAGAAAGTTTGACAGACTCTGCATCCCTTGGAGTCTGTGAGAACCGCAACTTGGAAGCTGGGAGGGAAGAAGGTGGTGTCGCGCCCACACGCTCTGCTGCCTTGGCTTACGGGCTGCCGTCTTGGCGGACTCCCTTCCCTGTCCCTCCGGAAATGCAAGTCGTGACCATTACATGCAGTTCCCCTCTGGTTTTTTGCAGTGGCCTCTCTCCTAAAAGGAAGACAGGGCATTTACACAGAGAACGAGCGGCGGATGGGTGCCGTGATCAAGATCCGGTTTTTCAAAATAATGCTGGTTTTCATCATTTGGTAAACTTTCTTTTATAAATTTTTAAAAAATTGGGAAGGGATACGCAGTCACGCTTTTCCAAGTGTGACCCAGGAGTTTTTTGCAAAGGGAAGAGTCTTTGGAAAGGAAGTCTTGGACACTGCTCGGGTGCTTAAAGGAAATGCGTGTGAGACAGGAAGGCCAGTCCCCGGCATGTGAACTCCTGGGAAGATATGCAAGTCTGCTCGGGTCCTATGTAAAGCCCTTTGAACAGAAAAAGTCCCATGTTTAGTTTTGTTACAACTGAGAAGTGTGTCCAGTGTTTACTGCTGCTGCTAGGGCTCAGTCCGAAATAGAGCACTTGACTACGCTTTTAAAATGTACCTGTTGAGGATTCCTGTATCTGACAAGAAACAAGGGCAAGGGTACATTCTTGGTGTGAGGGCTCCGGGGCAGTCAGGAAGTGTAGAGAGGAAGCTCTCTCTGCTCAGTTGGCCCCACCACCGGCACTCTGCCCCGAGTTTCAGGAGGAGGCTTTGAGCATGGATCTGTGACCGAAGCGAGACAGACGGGAATCCGAAAGGCTCTTGCTAGGGCGAATCGTAGTTTGCAGAGCAGGGTGTGTCTTTGTGCTGTTAATAATGTACGTACCCGTGAGGACGAGATTGGTTTGGACATTCTCCTAGGAGAGATGGAGACTGTCTCCCTCTAAAAATACACTCAGCCCATCATTTTCACGTTCGTTGGCCTACCAGCAATAGTAACATTAGAAAGTTTCAACATAAGATAGCGAGGTTTTAGGAGGTCTCCCTCAAAAAATTTCATTACCCTTCCAGCGAGACACAAGTTTTGGGTCATTTTGTATTGGGTCAGTCTATTTCATAGGCTGCTTAGATCCGCTCGCGCTGACTGGGGCGAGTGTTGCCCTTGGAAACATTTGTCGCTCTCTGCTATGGACATGAGGAAAGGAGTTACAGCTCTTAAGTTCTGCATGCACTGGTTTCTGCTGATCGAGGGGGACCCCTGCCCAGGACTTACGGGTGTTAGAAGACACATTCCCTGACCCCCTGCATTCTCAATTAGCAGTAATCGTGCCTCGGATAAATCTCATTGGCTATGATACTGCCACTGCACAAAGCTCGACCCCCTGCATTTTCAAGTAAATCCTGTAACGTGGGCTTGTTTTCCTTCCGACAGTTGGCTGCCGAACGTCATCAATGAGAGCCTTCTCTTCTATCTTGAAATGCAAGCAGACATCAACAGCAGCTCTTTGAAACCTGTCAGAAATGCGGCCAAGACCACGTGGTTTATTATGGTAGGGCAGGCTTGATTTTACACTTTTTTTCTTGGAAAGCAAAAGTCCGAAGGACAAAAACCGCTCGGAAGTATGGTGAATGAGTTTAACGGGTTCCCCGTCCCTCCATCTGGCTTTGATCTGCGAGCTCGCTCCTGCCTTTCGGTGTTGGGATCATTGATTAAATGGGCACGGCTCCCATCAGCCAGTTAGGCGCAGTGTATCTGACCCTTCAGGCAGCCTCAAAATTGCAGGGAATTTAGCTTGAAGAACCGTTTCAACCTGTAAAAAAGCCACAGGCGTGACGGTATTCCTTGTGACAGGATCCGTCACGACAAAGCAGGGTAGGCCGCCGCCATAAAAGAAACACGAGGGAATGGCTACGTAAATTTCCTTTTTTCCCTCTTGACGGAATGGTGTGCAGGTGTGACTCCATGAGAGCTCTAGTATTCAGGGAAAACGCAAGATACGAACACGAGGCTAGTTACAACCACAGACTAACGTGTGTGAAGAAACGTTGGGTAGAAAAGCACAGCAGGGGTAAGAGGTGCAGGGCACCCCCTCCCTCCCAGTTCCCTGCCTTCTCCTCCTTCCCTGTCCCCTGTCTCCCTCTTCCTCCCAGTCCCCTCCCCCGCCTCCTCTGTTTTCAGGCTCCCTGGAAGGTGCTCTGCTTAAAGCCAGTGTTTGCCCGGCTGGCCGCAGACCAGCCCAGCGGCTCCCTTCCCCACGAGGCAGCCCAGCGGGCGTGCGGGCCGCAGACCTGATGCTCTCATTCCCACTCCGCAGCGCTGACCGACCCGTGCGTTCTCTCCTGCCTCCCAGGGGATACTGAATCCGGCCCAAGGGTTTCTCTTGTCCTTGGCCTTCTACGGCTGGACGGGCTGCAGCCTGGAGTTTCGGTCCCCCAGGAAGGAGATCCAGTGGGAGTCCGTGGCGACGTCCGCTGATGAGCGGACCTGCCTGTCCCCCGAGGGCTCCCACGTGCCCTGTGAGCATCCGACCTGCAGGAAGGCGGCGGGGGTCGGTGGGCACACGTCGGACGAGGCGCTGAGCATGCTGTCTGAAGGTAAGCCCTGTCTGTCGAGGCGGCTGCATCGTGGAGTCCCTGGGCCAGCCTGGAAGTCCTGTGTCCAATGAGGAGGTGACATGGTGCGGGGTGCGGGTGGGGGGTCTGCCCTGCGGTGACGTGCTTCAGGGCCAGCAGCCGACACCGATGCCAACCTGGCTCGTTAGCACCCACCTCTCTCTCTCATGGTTTAACGCCGCCTCCCTCGGTGCCTCCGCACGCCGGCTTCGCGTTCCAGTGATGGAGCCTCACTGGCAGCCCTCAGTGTTTGCTTTCAGAAGGTGGTGTTGGCGAGAGCAGCATTACTCTAACTGATGGCAGGAGTTTTTGTACAGTTCGAATTGGAAGTTTGGGAAATGACTTTTTTACCGGTCTCCTCCCTGTTGAGGCTCCTTGTAAGGCTTTGTTTTAGGCCCGTTGCAGTGCTCTCTCTCTTTTTTTTTTTTTTTTAGATTTTATTTATTTATTTGACAGAGATCAGGAGGCAGGCAGAGAGGGGGGGAAGCAGGCTCCCTGCAGAGCATAGAGCCTGATGTGGAACTTGATCCCAGGACCCAGGGATCATGACCTGAGCCGAAGGCAGAAGCTTTAACCCACTGAGCCACCCAGGCGCCCCTCCTGCCCCCTGCAACTCTTGATGAGGACGGGTTTGGAAAACACCGCTCTGACCTCTGCAAAGCTTTAGCTGACCTAACCATTTGTAACCTACACGCAGATAGATCTGAAGGACCAGATCTCTGGTAGCGATAATGTTTCATTAGCCCACTGGTAGGTTCAGAAAGAGCCAGAGAGAATGTTGAAGAAGGGTGACGACAGAGCGTGTTCTGGGACATATAGGCTCCGTCATCTTTCCTCAGCTGACGCCGGGCTGGCAGAAATGCACCTGCCTCGTCCCATCAGCCTCTCACCCCAACTACTGTGTCTATCTTCTGAGCGAGTCTCTCATTCCCAGTACTGTTGGCATCTAGCTCGGCGGGATTCTTTGTGCTGAGGGTGGCCTGGGCACTGTAGGACGCGGGGCAGCTTCCCTGGCCTTCGCCCACTCACTGCCAGTAGCACGCATCCCGACTGTGACTGCCAGCACTGTTTCCAGACATCAGCAAATCCCCTGGACACATAGTGAGCCCAGTTCAGAACGACTGTCTCGGAATAATGAGGCTGTCTGAAAGCTGGGATCCAAAAATTTGCTTTCCCCAATGTGTTGTCTGAGCTAAGTGCGCGTAAGCACGCACGCACACACACACGTGTGAAGCCACACCACAAGGCAAACCCGTAAGATCCGGAAGACTTTGGAACGAAATAATGTTGGAATTGGGGGGAAGGGAAGGTACACTGACGCTATTTGGAAATGATGTTAGAATTTGTTTCCATTCCTGCAATTAGCTCCGGTGGAGGAGGGCTTGGTTTCAGATGACCAGGTCGCTAAAACATAGTTGAACTGATAGATGGGCTCCGTGAGACAGGTATTGTCTGGTTGTCATCGGAAGCCTCGAAGGAAAACTTTCTGGCTAACGCGAAAAGGCAGGGCCCGTGTGTTTATTGACTTTCTGTCTGGTGCACATCCTTCGTCAAGGTGAGAGAACACCGAGGGGAGTCGCTGGTAGCGCGGTACCACCGGTGAAATGAGCCAGAAAGTTTGATCTGGATCCGTTCCGTCTTGCTGGATTCCCATCCTTGTGTTTCAGAGTGGTTGACCTGTCTTTGGAAGTCAACTAAAACACGAGAAATGACAGTAAAAACCATCCCCACGTGCCCTCTGCCCCCGTCACCACCAAGGAACAAGACCAGTCAGTCGCTCCTGGCTTTCTTTCTCTCAGCAAGCTATGGCTGAGGTCAGAAGTGTTCACACAGAGCTTTTCGAGAAAGCTGACAGAGCCCGTAGAAACAGGATGTGCGTTCCTTCCGGCAGCTCTCTCTCGAAGCTTCGGTCTCTTCCCTCCTCTGTGTAAGCCCTCAGCAAGGCTGATGGAATGGAGTGATTCACAGCCATGTTGTCACGCATGACGGAGAGTTTGTCTTTGAAATCTGAACTCCACTGGTTAGAGAATTTGTATTTTATAGCACAGTGAGAAAAGATCTTAAAAATCTTGGCATTTGGATAATTACGCAGGCACCGATGTTGGCATGCCCTTGTTCAGTGCCTCCAGCTTGTAGCTGCAGAGAAGGTTGGCCCTAGTCCCATGTTGATTTTGCCTCCCTCCTGTGCCGTTGTTAGAAGTTGAGCTATAATTCACATACCATAAAAGTCACCCTCTTAAACTGTACTTTCAGCTTCGATGGGTTTTAGTTTATTCACAGGTTGTCCAGAACATTGTCGTCACTCCAAGAACAAACCCCGTACCTGTGTCCAGCCGCTTCCCCTTCCTTCCTCCCCTCAACCACAGATCTGCTTTCTGTCTGCTGGATGTTTCATCCAAATGGACAAATATTTGTCCTTTTCTGTTTGCCTTCTTTCACTCAGCATCATGTTAGCTTCATGTGTTCAGGGTTCACCCACATGGCGGCTTGGGTCAAATATTTTTTGATCTTCTCTGATGTTCTTATGGCTGAACGATACTCTGTTGTATGGGTAGAGCCATACTTGGTTCTGGTAGTAATGACCAATTAACTCCCCCAGCTCTGCCAGGCCTTGTGCTGGGAGCTGTATGGTGTGTGCACCAGAGACTGCCAACCGGGCGCCCAAGGATCTCGCAGTCTATAGAAAAGAATGAAAAAGCGAGGGGAAAGGCGCCTGATTTGAGCTCAGGGCACGGTCTCTGGTAGTGGGTCAAGTCCCGAGTATGCCTCCATGCTGGGCGGGGGAGCCTGCTTGGATTTCTGCCTTTGCTCATCCCTGTTCCAAGCTCTCTATCTCTAATAATAATAATAATAATAATAAAGATAGGAAGAGAATAACTAATGTAAATACCGGTTGGAGAAAAGTTTGGAGGAAAAAGCAAAAGACAAACGCTTTTTGGGAAAAATGAGGAATGCAGTTGGTATTTTTCATTGTGGAAAGAATATGTGTAAAAATAGGAGGTATTGACTGAAAGCCAAGTAATGTGTTGTTCATGTCTGTCGGGTTGGGCTTTTTGAGGGATGTTGAACCAAAGAGTAACTGCAAAGTTAACCGCCTACATCAGCAAGAGTATGCAGTAGGGGTGTGATGAAAGGGGAGAGATGTGTGAAGAAGGGGAGGGGTCTGACTGAAGGGGTGTAAGTCGGAGGGGAGGGGCCATTCGGAAGGGGAGGGATATGTGACTGAAGAAAGGGATGTGAGGAAAAAGGGCCTGGGCAGGATTGAATCAGCGGGAGTCAATGGAATGGGAGGGGGGTGTGGTGGAAGAGGCGGGGCCCCAAATAAGGGGCGGGGAGTGATGGAAGGGGCGGTGCCCTACGGAAGGGGCGGTGCCCTACGGAAGGAGCTTGGTGCCTGATGGAAGAGCGGGGACCGAAGCAAGGGGCGGGGCCCGAAGCAAGGGGCGGGGTCTGTGAGGGAGTGGTAAGGGTCTGGTGGGAGGGGTGGGACCTAAGGTGGGGGCGGAGTATGTGATGGAAGGGGCGTGGTGCGTGGCGAAGGGGCGGGGCCTTGTGGACGGGGCGGGGCCTTGTGGACGGGGCGGGGCCTTGTGGACGGGGCGGGGTGTGATGGAAGATGGACAGGAACGGGCGGGGCGCGAGGGGAGGGGTTAGGTGAAAGGGGCGGGGTCCGGCCGCAGGGGTGGGTGGAGTCTTCCCTTGGTCACCTGTCTTGGGAATCTTTAAGCGCTGTCCTTGCTCTCCAGTCTGGTATGTGGCGTGGCTGTCCCGGGTAGGGGTGGCCTAAGGAGGGGGGACGGGGCGCTCTGCTCAGGAAGCAAAGCCTTGGCACTCTTCGTGTCCTAGGACGCTTCGGGCCGTTGGTGAAGATCCGCGCCTCCGACCTGGGCTGGGTGTCCCGACCACGGCCCTGGGGACAGTTTCAGGATGCCCTCTACCTGCCCCGGTCGGGGTGTCCCTGCGGCCACCCGCGTAGTCTTTGTAGAGCCTTCAGTGGCTCGCAGTATGTTGTGCCTCCCCGCGCGATCTTGGGCGCGGCGGGATGGTGGGACGGTGGCATGCGCCCTCCCCACCCCACCTGACCACCCCACCTACCACCCCACCCCTCCCTCCCCACTCCACCCCACCCCTCCCTCCCCACTCCACCCCACCCCACCCCCACCCCCACCCCACCCCACCCCACCCCACCCCACCCCACCCTCGCGGAACCAAGCTGAGTCTCAGGATGGTCCCTGCGCCAGGAGTGCACCCGGGG
The DNA here is from genome assembly GCF_964662115.1 of Mustela nivalis. Lineage (NCBI taxonomy): Eukaryota > Metazoa > Chordata > Mammalia > Carnivora > Mustelidae > Mustela > Mustela nivalis. The sequence goes on from NC_139041.1 coordinate 30,828,451, forward strand.
GCATGAAGTCCCGGGGAGGGCGTCGCGAGGGTGGTGCTGTGGCCGATGTCAGAGAGATGACAGCCTGTGCTCTCTTGGAGGGTTTTTGTGGTCTTAGGGCCCACGTTTGGGGCTTCAGTCCACTCTGGACTTAGTTGTGTGTGCGGTATGAGGACGTGGTCCTGTGTCGTTCCTCGGCGCGTGGCCGTCCAGTCCTCCCCGGTGCCGCTTGTGGAAGAGACGGGGTCTCGCCGATCGTGTATTTTTTTTTTTTCTCCTTTGTTGAAGACTCCTTGACCTTGCAGTCACGGGTTTATTGCTGGGCTCTGTCTTCTGTCCTGTTGATCTGTGTGTCTGTTTCTTTCTGCCGGTCCCATATTGTTTTGATACTAGGGAGATCTCTTGACATCTGGGATCGCCAAAGCTCAAGGATGCTTTGGCTATTCGAGGTCTCGTGTGGTTCCCTACGGGTTTTAGGACGATGTGTTCTAGGTCTGTAAAAAAGAAAAGCTGTTGGTGTTGTTTGCTTTTGTTTTCTGTGTTTTGTTATTTTTTTAATTGAAAGATTTTTACTTATTTATTTGACAGACAGAGATCCCAAGTAGGCCGAGAAGCAGGCAGAGAGAGAGGAGGAAGCAGGCTCCCTGCTGAGCAGAGAGCCCGATGCGGGGCTCGATCCCAGGACCCTGGGATCACGACCTGAGCCGAAGGCAGAGGCTTCGACCCACGGAGCCTTCCGGGCGCCCCAGGCTGTTGGTATTTTGATAGGCATTGCATTCAGTCTATCGACTGTCTGGGTTGCACGGGCATTTTATGGACACCTTTCCAACCCGCAAACATGGGCTGTCTTTTCTGTCTGTTGGTGTGTCCTCTTTGATGTCTTTCGTGAGTATTTTCTAGTGTCCGGAGCACAGATCTCTCGCTTCTTTGGTGAAGTTTATTCCTAGGTGTTTTCCCGCTTTGGGTGCCATCGTCCATGGGCCTGCCTGTTTTCTTTTTTAGAAAGGTTTTCTTTATGTGTTGGAGAGAGAGTGAGAGAGAACCCAAGAGGGGGCAGGGAGGGGTGGAGGGGGAGAAGGAGAGAAGCGGACTCCCCGCCTAGCGGGGAGCCCCGCGCGGGGCTCGATCCCAGGACCCTGAGGGCATGACCGGAGCCGAAGGCAGACGCTTCGCTGTGGAGCCACCCAGGCGCCCTGGGATTGTTTGCTTCATCTCCCTTTCTGCTTCTTCCTGTTCGAAAGGCAGTGGATGTCTCTGTATGGATTGTGTGGCCTACCCCCTTCCTGGATTCGTTGATGAGTTCCAGTCGGGTCTTCTGGAGTCTGGCAGGTCTCTTGCCTATGGTATGTCGTGTCATCTGCACGTAGTGAGAGCCTTACTTCTTTCTTCCCCACGTAGATGCCATTTCCGTGTTCCTTCTTACGTGATGCTGTGGCTGGACTTGCAGGACGGTTTGGACTGACCGCGGTGAGAGTCGACGTCCTCGTCGCGCTCCTCCTCGTCCGGGGAAAGGTCTCCGCGTGATCCCCGCCGAGTGTGAGGTTGGCTCCGGGCTTTCCTCGGGCAGCCTTTATTAGGCGGATGCTTGTTCCCTGTAAACCTACTTCGTTTAGGGCTTCCCCCGGCGCACCCCTCCACCCCCCGCACTATCTTATTTATTTATCTGACACAGAGAGAGAGAGAGAGAGAGAGAGAGAGAGAGAGCGCGCACAGGCAGGGGGAGAGGCGGAGGGAGAATCGGGCTGCTCCCCGCGGAGCAGGGAGCCAGAAGCGGGGCTCAGTCCCAGGACCCTGAGATCAGGTCGTGAGCCAGAGGCAGAGGCTGTACTGAACTGACCGAGCCACCCAGGTGTCCCCGTTGAGGGCTTGTATCCCGAATGCATGTTGCTGTGGGTCGAAAGCTTTTTCTCCGTCTGTTGAAATGATCCTGCGGTTTTTATCCTTTCTCCAGTTTGTTTTTTTAATGCTTTCTCTTGTCGGTGTGATGTATCCTGTTGACCGATTGGCAAATAGGGAACCGATCTTGCATCCAGGACTAAATCGCGCTTCCTTGTGGTGAGTGGTTTCCCTAAGGCGTTGTCAGAGTGTGTTGGCCAGTCGTTTTTGAGGATGTTGGCCTCTGTGTTCTTCGGAGATGCTGGCCTGCATCTCTCCCTCCTCTTCTCTCTCTCCCTTGTTCTTTTAATTTTGATCTTTGTCTTTCTTTGAAGACTTGATTGATCGGTTGATGGATTGATTGGTCAGATCCCACGTAGGCGGGGCGGCGGGCAGAGAGAGAGGAAGGGAAGCAGGCTCCCCGCTGAGCGGAGAGGCCGATGCGGGGCCGGATCCCAGGAAGGACCCTGAGGTCATGCCTCGAGCAGAAGGCAGAGGCTTTCACCCAGTGAGCCAGCCAGGCGCCCCTCCCCTTTGTGAAAAGCATGTGGTTTTAGGAAGAACCACTGCAAAGTCAGCCACCCCCATCAGCCAAGGTATGCAGTAGGGGTGCGATGGCAGGGGAGGGGTCTGATGGAAGGGTTGGGACCCTGGGGAAGGGGTGTGTGACGGAGGGGAGGGGCGCTCCGTAACGGGTGGGAAAAGTGACAGACGAGGGGGCGGAAGTGGCGGGGGCAGATGGAATGGGCGGCGTTGTGTGACGGAAGGGGTCTGATGGGAGGGGTGGGTTCCGAAGGAAGGGGCGGGGTGCGTGACGGCGGAGGCGGGGCCCGAACGAAGGGGCGTGGTAGGGGACGTAAGGGGAGGTGTCTGATGGAAGGGGTGGGTCCCTATGGAAGGGGAGGAGTGTGGGGTGGAAGGGGCGGGGTCTGTGTCGGTAGAGGTGGGGCCCTAAGGAAGGGGAGGGGTGTGCGGCGGAAGGGGAGGGGTGTGCGGCGGAAGGGGAGGTGCCCTACGGAAGGGGCGTGGTGTGTGACGGAAGAGGCGGGGCCCGAAGTAAGGGGCGGGGTGTGCGGCGGAAGGGGTGGGGCCCTACGGAAGGGGAGGGGTGTGGGACGGAAGGGGCGTGGTTCCTGACGGAAGAGGCGGGGCCCAGAAATGACGGGCGGGGTGTGTGGCGGAAGGGGCGGGGTCTGGTGGAAGGGGCGGTGCCCTACGGAAGGGGCGGTGCCCTACGGAAGGGGCGTGGTGCGTGACGGAAGAGGCGGGGCCCGAAGTACGGGGCGGGGTGTGTGGCGGAAGGGGTGGGGCCCTAGGGATGGGGCGTGGTTCCTGACGGAAGAGGCGGGGCCCAGAAATGACGGGCGGGGTTTGCGGCGGAAGGGGAGGAGTCTGGTGGAAGGGGCGGTGCCCTACGGAAGAGGCGGGGCCCGAATCTAGGGGCGGGGTGTGTGTGCGAGTGGGAGGGGTCTGGTGGGAGGGGTGGGACCCTAAGGTGGGGGCGGAGTATGTGACGGAAGGGGCGTGGTGCGTGGCGAAAGAGGTGGGGCCCGAGCGAAGGGGCGGGGCCTTGTGGACGGGGCGGGGTGTGATGGAAGATGGACAGGAGCGGGCGGGGCGCGATGGGACGGGAGGGGTTAGGTGGAAGGGGCGGGGTCCGGCCGCAGGGGTGGGTGGAGTCTTCTCTTGGTTGCCTGTCTTGGGAATCTTTAAGCGCTGTCCTTGCTCCCCAGTCTGGTATGTGGCGTGGCCGTCCCGGGCAGGGGTGGCCGAAGGAGGGGGGACGGGGCGCTCTGCTCAGAAACCAAAGCCTTGGCACGCTTCGTGTCCTAGGACGCTACGGGCCGTTGGTGAAGATCCGCGCCTCCGACCTGGGCTGGGTGTCCCGACCACGGCCCTGGGGACAGTTTCAGGATGCCCTCTATCTGCCCCGGTCGGGGTGTCCCTCTGGCCAGCCGTGTAGTCTTTGTAGAGGCTTCAGCGGCTCGCAGTATGTTGTGCCTCCCCGCGCAATCGTGGGCGCGGCGGGATGGTGGGACGGTGGCATGCGCCCTCCCCACCCCACCTGACCACCCCACCCCACCCCACCCTACCCCACCCTACCCCACCCTACCGCACCCTACCCCACCCTACCCCACCCTACCCCACCCTCCCCTCGCTTTGGAACCTAGCTGAGTCTCAGGATGGTCCCTGCGCCAGGGGTGCACCCGGGGGTGTGAAGTCCCGGGGAGGGCGTCGCGAGGGTGGTGCTGTGGCCGATGTCAGAGAGATGACAGCCTGTGCTCTCTTGGAGGGTTTTTGTGGTCTTAGGGCCCACGTTTGGGGCTTCAGTCCACTCTGGACTTAGTTGTGTGTGCGGTATGAGGACGTGGTCCTGTGTCGTTCCTCGGCGCGGGGCCGTCCAGTCCTCCCCGGTGCCGCTTGTAGAAGAGACGGGGTCTCGCCGATCGTGTATTTTTTTTTTCTCCTTTGTTGAAGACTCCTTGACCTTGCAGTCACGGGTTTATTGCTGGGCTCTGTCTTCTGTCCTGTTGATCTGTGTGTCTGTTTCTTTCTGCCGGTCCCATATTGTTTTGATACTAGGGAGATCTCTTGACATCTGGGATCGCCAAAGCTCAAGGATGCTTTGGCTATTCGAGGTCTCGTGTGGTTCCCTACGGGTTTTAGGACGTGTGGTTCCCTACGGGTTTTAGGACGATGTGTTCTAGGTCTGTAAAAAAGAAAAGCTGTTGGTGTTGTTTGCTTTTGTTTTCTGTGTTTTGTTATTTTTTTAATTGAAAGATTTTTACTTATTTATTTGACAGACAGAGATCCCAAGTAGGCCGAGAAGCAGGCAGAGAGAGAGGAGGAAGCAGGCTCCCTGCTGAGCAGAGAGCCCGATGCGGGGCTCGATCCCAGGACCCTGGGATCACGACCTGAGCCGAAGGCAGAGGCTTCGACCCACGGAGCCTTCCGGGCGCCCCAGGCTGTTGGTATTTTGATAGGCATTGCATTCAGTCTATCGACTGTCTGGGTTGCACGGGCATTTTATGGACACCTTTCCAACCCGCAAACATGGGCTGTCTTTTCTGTCTGTTGGTGTGTCCTCTTTGATGTCTTTCGTGAGTATTTTCTAGTGTCCGGAGCACAGATCTCTCGCTTCTTTGGTGAAGTTTATTCCTAGGTGTTTTCCCGCTTTGGGTGCCATCGTCCATGGGCCTGCCTGTTTTCTTTTTTAGAAAGATTTTCTTTATGTGTTGGAGAGAGAGCGAGAGAGAACCCAAGAGGGGGCAGGGAGGGGTGGAGGGGGAGAAGGAGAGAAGCGGACTCCCCGCCTAGCGGGGAGCCCCGCGCGGGGCTCGATCCCAGGACCCTGAGGGCGTGACCGGAGCCGAAGGCAGACGCTTCGCCCGTGGAGCCACCCAGGCGCCCTGGGATTGTTTGCTTCATCTCCCTTTCTGCTTCTTCCTGTTCGAAAGGCAGTGGATGTCTCTGTATGGATTGTGTGGCCTACCCCCTTCCTGGATTCGTTGATGAGTTCCAGTCGGGTCTTCTGGAGTCTGGCAGGTCTCTTGCCTATGGTATGTCGTGTCATCTGCACGTAGTGAGAGCCTTACTTCTTTCTTCCCCACGTAGATGCCATTTCCGTGTTCCTTCTTACGTGATGCTATGGCTGGACTTGCAGGACGGTTTGGACTGACCGCGGTGAGAGTCGACGTCCTCGTCGCGCTCCTCCTCGTCCGGGGAAAGGTCTCCGCGTGATCCCCGCCGAGTGTGAGGTTGGCTCCGGGCTTTCCTCGGGCAGCCTTTATTAGGCGGATGCTTGTTCCCTGTAAACCTACTTCGTTTAGGGCTTCCCCCTGCGCCCCCCCCCCCGCCCCCGCACAATCTTATTTATTTATCTGAAACAGAGAGAGAGAGAGAGAGAGAGAGAGAGCGCGCGCACAGGCAGGGGGAGAGGCGGAGGGAGAATCGGGCTGCTCCCCGCGGAGCAGGGAGCCAGAAGCGGGGCTCAGTCCCAGGACCCTGAGATCAGGTCGTGAGCCAGAGGCAGAGGCTGAACTGAACTGACCGAGCCACCCAGGTGTCCCCGTTGAGGGCTTGTATCCCGAATGCATGTTGCTGTGGGTCAAAGAAAGCTTTTTCTCCGTCTGTTGAAATGATCCTGCGGTTTTTATCCTTTCTCCAGTTTGTTTTTTTAATCCTTTCTCTTGTCGGTGTGATGTATCCTGTTGACCGATTGGCAAATAGGGAACCGATCTTGCATCCAGGACTAAATTGCGCTTCCTTGTGGTGAGTGGTTTCCCTAAGGCGTTGTCAGAGTGTGTTGGCCAGTCGTTTTTAGGATGTTGGCCTCTGTGTTCATCAGAGATGCTGGCCTGCATCTCTCCCTCCTCTTCTCTCTCTCCCTTGTTCTTTTAATTTTGATCTTTGTCTTTCTTTGAAGACTTGATTGATCGGTTGATGGATTGATTGGTCAGATCCCATGTAGGCGGGGCGGCGGGCAGAGAGAGAGGAAGGGAAGCAGGCTCCCCGCTGAGCGGAGAGGCCGATGCGGGGCCGGATCCCAGGAAGGACCCTGAGGTCATGCCTCGAGCAGAAGGCAGAGGCTTTCACCCAGTGAGCCAGCCAGGCGCCCCTCCCCTTTGTGAAAAGCATGTGGTTTTAGGAAGAGCCACTGCAAAGTCAGCCACCCCCATCAGCCAAGGTATGCAGTAGGGGTGCGATGGCAGGGGAGGGGTCTGATGGAAGGGTTGGGACCCTGGGGAAGGGGTGTGTGACGGGGGGGAGGGGCGCTCCGTAACGGGTGGTAAAAGTGACAGACGAGGGGGCGGAAGTGGCGGGGGCACATGGAATGGGCGGTGTGTGTGACGGAAGGGGTCTGATGGGAGGGGTGGGGTCCGAAGGAAGGGGCGGGGTGCGTGACGGCGGAGGCGGGGCCCGAGAGAAGGGGCGTGGTAGGGGACGTAAGGGGAGGTGTCTGATGGAAGGGGTGGGGCCCTATGGAAGGGGAGGAGTGTGGGGTGGAAGGGGCGGGGTCTGTGTCGGTAGAGGTGGGGCCCTAAGGAAGGGGAGGGGTGTGCGGCGGAAGGGGAGGTGCCCTACGGAAGGGGCGTGGTGTGTGACGGAAGAGGCGGGGCCCGAAGTAAAGGGGCGGGGTGTGCGTGGGAAGGGGAGGGGGGCGCGGCGGAAGGGGAGGTGCCCTACGGAAGGGGCGTGGTGTGTGACGGAAGAGGCGGGGCCCGAAGTAAGGGGCGGGGTGTGCGGCGGAAGGGGTGGGGCCCTACGGAAGGGGAGGTGCCCTACGGAAGGGGCGTGGTTCCTGACGGAAGAGGCGGGGCCCAGAAATGACGGGCGGGGTGTGCGGCGGAAGGGGAGGGGTCTGGTGGAAGGGGCGGTGCCCTACGGAAGGGGCGTGGTGCGTGACGGAAGAGGCGGGGCCCGAAGTATGGGGCGGGTTGTGCGGCGGAAGGGGTGGGGCCCTACGGAAGGGGCGTGGTTCCTGACGGAAGAGGCGGGGCCCAGAAATGACGGGCGGGGTGTTTGGCGGAAGGGGAGGGGTCTGGTGGAAGGGGCGGTGTCCTATGGAAGAGGCGGGGCCCGAAGCAAGGGGCGGGGTGTGTGAGGGAGTGGGAGGGGTGGGACCCTAAGGTGGGGGCGGAGTATGTGACGGAAGGGGCGTGGTGCGTGGCGAAAGAGGTGGTGCCCGAGCGAAGGGGCGGGGCCTTGTGGACGGGGCGGGGTGTGATGGAAGATGGACAGGAGCGGGCGGGGCGCGATGGGAGGGGAGGGGTTAGGTGGAAGGGGCGGGGTCCGGCCGCAGGGGTGGGTGCAGTCTTCCCTTGGTCGCCTGTCTTGGGAATCTTTAAGCGCTGTCCTTGCTCTCCAGTCTGGTATGTGGCGTGGCCGTCCCGGGCAGGGGTGGCCGAAGGAGGGGGGACGGGGCGCTCTGCTCAGAAACCAAAGCCTTGGCACGCTTCGTGTCCTAGGACGCTTCGGGCCGTTGGTGAAGATCCGCGCCTCCGACCTGGGCTGGGTGTCCCGACCACGGCCCTGGGGACAGTTTCAGGATGCCCTCTACCTGCCCCGGTCGGGGTGTCCCTGCGGCCACCCGCGTAGTCTTTGTAGAGGCTTCAGCGGCTCGCAGTATGTTGTGCCTCCCCGCGCGATCGTGGGCGCGGCGGGATGGTGGGACGGTGGCATGCGCCCTCCCCACCCCACCTGACCACCCCACCCTGCCCTCCCCACCCCACCTGCCCTCCCCACCCTGCCCTCCCCACCCCACCCCACCCCACCCCACCCCACCCTCCCCTCGCTTTGGAACCTAGCTGAGTCTCAGGATGGTCCCTGCGCCAGGGGTGCACCCGGGGGCGTGAAGTCCCGGGGAGGGCGTCCCGAGGGTGGTGCTGTGGCCGATGTCAGAGAGATGACCGCCTGTGCTCTCTTGGAGGGTTTTTGTGGTCTTAGGGCCCACGTTTGGGGCTTCAGTCCACTCTGGACTTAGTTGTGTGTGCGGTATGAGGACGTGGTCCTGTGTCGTTCCTCGGCGCGGGGCCGTCCAGTCCTCCCCGGTGCCGCTTGTGGAAGAGACGGTGTCTCGCCGATCGTGTATTTTTTTTTTCTCCTTTGTTGAAGACTCCTTGACCTTGCAGTCACGGGTTTATTGCTGGGCTCTGTCTTCTGTCCTGTTGATCTGTGTGTCTGTTTCTTTCTGCCGGTCCCATATTGTTTTGATACTAGGGAGATCTCTTGACATCTGGGATCGCCATAGCTCAAGGATGCTTTGGCTATTCGAGGTCTCGTGTGGTTCCCTACGGGTTTTAGGACGATGTGTTCTAGGTCTGTAAAAAAGAAAAGCTGTTGGTGTTGTTTGCTTTTGTTTTCTGTGTTTTGTTATTTTTTTAATTGAAAGATTTTTGTTTATTTATTTGACAGACAGAGATCCCAAGTAGGCCGAGAAGCAGGCAGAGAGAGAGGAGGAAGCAGGCTCCCTGCTGAGCAGAGAGCCCGATGCGGGGCTCGATCCCAGGACCCTGGGATCACGACCTGAGCCGAAGGCAGAGGCTTCGACCCACGGAGCCTTCCGGGCGCCCCAGGCTGTTGGTATTTTGATAGGCATTGCATTCAGTCTATCGACTGTCTGGGTTGCACGGGCATTTTATGGACACTCTTCCAACCCGCAAACATGGGCTGTCTTTTCTGTCTGTTGGTGTGTCCTCTTTGATGTCTCTCGTGAGTATTTTCTAGTGTCCGGAGCACAGATCTCTCGCTTCTTTGGTGAAGTTTATTCCTAGGTGTTTTCCCGCTTTGGGTGCCATCGTCCATGGGCCTGCCTGTTTTCTTTTTTAGAAAGATTTTCTTTATGTGTTGGAGAGAGAGCGAGAGAGAACCCAAGAGGGGGCAGGGAGGGGTGGAGGGGGAGAAGGAGAGAAGCGGACTCCCCGCCTAGCGGGGAGCCCCGCGCGGGGCTCGATCCCAGGACCCTGAGGGCATGACCGGAGCCGAAGGCAGACGCTTCGCCCGTGGAGCCACCCAGGTGCCCTGGGATTGTTTGCTTCATCTCCCTTTCTGCTTCTTCCTGTTCGAAAGGCAGTGGATGTCTCTGTATGGATTGTGTGGCCTACCCCCTTCCTGGATTCGTTGATGAGTTCCAGTCGGGTCTTCTGGAGTCTGGCAGGTCTCTTGCCTATGGTATGTCGTGTCATCTGCACGTAGTGAGAGCCTTACTTCTTTCTTCCCCACGTAGATGCCATTTCCGTGTTCCTTCTTACGTGATGCTATGGCTGGACTTGCAGGACGGTTTGGACTGACCGCGGTGAGAGTCGACGTCCTCGTCGCGCTCCTCCTCGTCCGGGGAAAGGTCTCCGCGTGATCCCCGCCGAGTGTGAGGTTGGCTCCGGGCTTTCCTCGGGCAGCCTTTATTAGGCGGATGCTTGTTCCCTGTAAACCTACTTCGTTTAGGGCTTCCCCCTGCGCCCCCCCCCCGCCCCCGCACAATCTTATTTATTTATCTGACACAGAGAGAGAGAGAGAGAGAGAGAGAGAGAGAGAGAGCGCGCACAGGCAGGGGGAGAGGCGGAGGGAGAATCGGGCTGCTCCCCGCGGAGCAGGGAGCCAGAAGCGGGGCTCAGTCCCAGGACCCTGAGATCAGGTCGTGAGCCAGAGGCAGAGGCTGAACTGAACTGACCGAGCCACCCAGGTGTCCCCGTTGAGGGCTTGTATCCCGAATGCATGTTGCTGTGGGTCAAAGAAAGCTTTTTCTCCGTCTGTTGAAATGATCCTGCGGTTTTTATCCTTTCTCCAGTTTGTTTTTTTAATCCTTTCTCTTGTCGGTGTGATGTATCCTGTTGACCGATTGGCAAATAGGGAACCGATCTTGCATCCAGGACTAAATCGCGCTTCCTTGTGGTGAGTGGTTTCCCTAAGGCGTTGTCAGAGTGTGTTGGCCAGTCGTTTTTAGGATGTTGGCCTCTGTGTTCATCAGAGATGCTGGCCTGCATCTCTCCCTCCTCTTCTCTCTCTCCCTTGTTCTTTTAATTTTGATCTTTGTCTTTCTTTGAAGACTTGATTGATCGGTTGATGGATTGATTGGTCAGATCCCATGTAGGCGGGGCGGCGGGCAGAGAGAGAGGAAGGGAAGCAGGCTCCCCGCTGAGCGGAGAGGCCGATGCGGGGCCGGATCCCAGGAAGGACCCTGAGGTCATGCCTCGAGCAGAAGGCAGAGGCTTTCACCCAGTGAGCCAGCCAGGCGCCCCTCCCCTTTGTGAAAAGCATGTGGTTTTAGGAAGAGCCACTGCAAAGTCAGCCACCCCCATCAGCCAAGGTATGCAGTTGGGGTGCGCTGGCAGGGGAGGGGTCTGATGGAAGGGTTGGGACCCTGGGGAAGGGGTGTGTGACGGGGGGGAGGGGCGCTCCGTAACGGGTGGTAAAAGTGACAGACGAGGGGGCGGAAGTGGCGGGGGCACATGGAATGGGCGGTGTGTGTGACGGAAGGGGTCTGATGGGAGGGGTGGGGTCCGAAGGAAGGGGCGGGGTGCGTGACGGCGGAGGCGGGGCCCGAGAGAAGGGGCGTGGTAGGGGACGTAAGGGGAGGTGTCTGATGGAAGGGGTGGGGCCCTATGGAAGGGGAGGAGTGTGGGGTGGAAGGGGCGGGGTCTGTGTCGGTAGAGGTGGGGCCCTAAGGAAGGGGAGGGGTGTGCGGCGGAAGGGGAGGTGACCTACGGAAGGGGCGTGGTGTGTGACGGAAGAGGCGGGGCCCGAAGTAAAGGGGAGGGGTGTGCGTGGGAAGGGGAGGGGGGCACGGCGGAAGGGGAGGTGCCCTACGGAAGGGGCGTGGTGTGTGACGGAAGAGGCGGGGCCCGAAGTAAGGGGCGGGGTGTGCGGCAGAAGGGGTGGGGCCCTACGGAAGGGGAGGTGCCCTACGGAAGGGGCGTGGTTCCTGACGGAAGAGGCGGGGCCCAGAAATGACGGGCGGGGTGTGCGGCGGAAGGGGAGGGGTCCGGTGGAAGGGGCGGTGCCCTACGGAAGGGGCGTGGTGTGTGACGGAAGGGGCGGGGCCCGAAGTATGGGGCGGGGTGTGCGGCGGAAGGGGCGGGGCCCTACGGAAGGGGCGTGGTTCCTGACGGAAGAGGCGGGGCCCAGAAATGACGGGCGGGGTGTTTGGCGGAAGGGGAGGGGTCTGGTGGAAGGGGCGGTGTCCTATGGAAGAGGCGGGGCCCGAAGCAAGGGGCGGGGTGTGTGAGGGAGTGGGAGGGGTGGGACCCTAAGGTGGGGGCGGAGTATGTGACGGAAGGGGCGTGGTGCGTGGCGAAAGAGGTGGTGCCCGAGCGAAGGGGCGGGGCCTTGTGGACGGGGCGGGGTGTGATGGAAGATGGACAGGAGCGGGCGGGGCGCGATGGGAGGGGAGGGGTTAGGTGGAAGGGGCGGGGTCCGGCCGCAGGGGTGGGTGCAGTCTTCCCTTGGTCGCCTGTCTTGGGAATCTTTAAGCGCTGTCCTTGCTCTCCAGTCTGGTATGTGGCGTGGCCGTCCCGGGCAGGGGTGGCCGAAGGAGGGGGGACGGGGCGCTCTGCTCAGAAACCAAAGCCTTGGCACGCTTCGTGTCCTAGGACGCTTCGGGCCGTTGGTGAAGATCCGCGCCTCCGACCTGGGCTGGGTGTCCCGACCACGGCCCTGGGGACAGTTTCAGGATGCCCTCTACCTGCCCCGGTCGGGGTGTCCCTGCGGCCACCCGCGTAGTCTTTGTAGAGGCTTCAGCGGCTCGCAGTATGTTGTGCCTCCCCGCGCGATCGTGGGCGCGGCGGGATGGTGGGACGGTGGCATGCGCCCTCCCCACCCCACCTGACCACCCCACCCTGCCCTCCCCACCCCACCTGACCACCCCACCCTGCCCTCCCCACCCCACCCCACCCCACCCCACCCTCCCCTCGCTTTGGAACCTAGCTGAGTCTCAGGATGGTCCCTGCGCCAGGGGTGCACCCGGGGGCGTGAAGTCCCGGGGAGGGCGTCCCGAGGGTGGTGCTGTGGCCGATGTCAGAGAGATGACCGCCTGTGCTCTCTTGGAGGGTTTTTGTGGTCTTAGGGCCCACGTTTGGGGCTTCAGTCCACTCTGGACTTAGTTGTGTGTGCGGTATGAGGACGTGGTCCTGTGTCGTTCCTCGGCGCGGGGCCGTCCAGTCCTCCCCGGTGCCGCTTGTGGAAGAGACGGTGTCTCGCCGATCGTGTATTTTTTTTTTCTCCTTTGTTGAAGACTCCTTGACCTTGCAGTCACGGGTTTATTGCTGGGCTCTGTCTTCTGTCCTGTTGATCTGTGTGTCTGTTTCTTTCTGCCGGTCCCATATTGTTTTGATACTAGGGAGATCTCTTGACATCTGGGATCGCCATAGCTCAAGGATGCTTTGGCTATTCGAGGTCTCGTGTGGTTCCCTACGGGTTTTAGGACGATGTGTTCTAGGTCTGTAAAAAAGAAAAGCTGTTGGTGTTGTTTGCTTTTGTTTTCTGTGTTTTGTTATTTTTTTAATTGAAAGATTTTTGTTTATTTATTTGACAGACAGAGATCCCAAGTAGGCCGAGAAGCAGGCAGAGAGAGAGGAGGAAGCAGGCTCCCTGCTGAGCAGAGAGCCCGATGCGGGGCTCGATCCCAGGACCCTGGGATCACGACCTGAGCCGAAGGCAGAGGCTTCGACCCACGGAGCCTTCCGGGCGCCCCAGGCTGTTGGTATTTTGATAGGCATTGCATTCAGTCTATCGACTGTCTGGGTTGCACGGGCATTTTATGGACACTCTTCCAACCCGCAAACATGGGCTGTCTTTTCTGTCTGTTGGTGTGTCCTCTTTGATGTCTCTCGTGAGTATTTTCTAGTGTCCGGAGCACAGATCTCTCGCTTCTTTGGTGAAGTTTATTCCTAGGTGTTTTCCCGCTTTGGGTGCCATCGTCCATGGGCCTGCCTGTTTTCTTTTTTAGAAAGATTTTCTTTATGTGTTGGAGAGAGAGCGAGAGAGAACCCAAGAGGGGGCAGGGAGGGGTGGAGGGGGAGAAGGAGAGAAGCGGACTCCCCGCCTAGCGGGGAGCCCCGCGTGGGGCTCGATCCCAGGACCCTGAGGGCATGACCGGAGCCGAAGGCAGACGCTTCGCCCGTGGAGCCACCCAGGCGGCCTGGGATTGTTTGCTTCATCTCCCTTTCTGCTTCTTCCTGTTCGAAAGGCAGTGGATGTCTCTGTATGGATTGTGTGGCCTACCCCCTTCCTGGATTCGTTGATGAGTTCCAGTCGGGTCTTCTGGAGTCTGGCAGGTCTCTTGCCTATGGTATGTCGTGTCATCTGCACGTAGTGAGAGCCTTACTTCTTTCTTCCCCACGTAGATGCCATTTCCGTGTTCCTTCTTACGTGATGCTATGGCTGGACTTGCAGGACGGTTTGGACTGACCGCGGTGAGAGTCGACGTCCTCGTCGCGCTCCTCCTCGTCCGGGGAAAGGTCTCCGCGTGATCCCCGCCGAGTGTGAGGTTGGCTCCGGGCTTTCCTCGGGCAGCCTTTATTAGGCGGATGCTTGTTCCCTGTAAACCTACTTCGTTTAGGGCTTCCCCCTGCGCCCCCCCCCCGCCCCCGCACAATCTTATTTATTTATCTGACACAGAGAGAGAGAGAGAGAGAGAGAGAGAGAGAGCGCGCGCGCGCACAGGCAGGGGGAGAGGCGGAGGGAGAATCGGGCTGCTCCCCGCGGAGCAGGGAGCCAGAAGCGGGGCTCAGTCCCAGGACCCTGAGATCAGGTCGTGAGCCAGAGGCAGAGGCTGAACTGAACTGACCGAGCCACCCAGGTGTCCCCGTTGAGGGCTTGTATCCCGAATGCATGTTGCTGTGGGTCAAAGAAAGCTTTTTCTCCGTCTGTTGAAATGATCCTGCGGTTTTTATCCTTTCTCCAGTTTGTTTTTTTAATCCTTTCTCTTGTCGGTGTGATGTATCCTGTTGACCGATTGGCAAATAGGGAACCGATCTTGCATCCAGGACTAAATCGCGCTTCCTTGTGGTGAGTGGTTTCCCTAAGGCGTTGTCAGAGTGTGTTGGCCAGTCGTTTTTAGGATGTTGGCCTCTGTGTTCATCAGAGATGCTGGCCTGCATCTCTCCCTCCTCTTCTCTCTCTCCCTTGTTCTTTTAATTTTGATCTTTGTCTTTCTTTGAAGACTTGATTGATCGGTTGATGGATTGATTGGTCAGATCCCATGTAGGCGGGGCGGCGGGCAGAGAGAGAGGAAGGGAAGCAGGCTCCCCGCTGAGCGGAGAGGCCGATGCGGGGCCGGATCCCAGGAAGGACCCTGAGGTCATGCCTCGAGCAGAAGGCAGAGGCTTTCACCCAGTGAGCCAGCCAGGCGCCCCTCCCCTTTGTGAAAAGCATGTGGTTTTAGGAAGAGCCACTGCAAAGTCAGCCACCCCCATCAGCCAAGGTATGCAGTTGGGGTGCGCTGGCAGGGGAGGGGTCTGATGGAAGGGTTGGGACCCTGGGGAAGGGGTGTGTGACGGGGGGGAGGGGCGCTCCGTAACGGGTGGTAAAAGTGACAGACGAGGGGGCGGAAGTGGCGGGGGCACATGGAATGGGCGGTGTGTGTGACGGAAGGGGTCTGATGGGAGGGGTGGGGTCCGAAGGAAGGGGCGGGGTGCGTGACGGCGGAGGCGGGGCCCGAGAGAAGGGGCGTGGTAGGGGACGTAAGGGGAGGTGTCTGATGGAAGGGGTGGGGCCCTATGGAAGGGGAGGAGTGTGGGGTGGAAGGGGCGGGGTCTGTGTCGGTAGAGGTGGGGCCCTAAGGAAGGGGAGGGGTGTGCGGCGGAAGGGGAGGTGCCCTACGGAAGGGGCGTGGTGTGTGACGGAAGAGGCGGGGCCCGAAGTAAAGGGGCGGGGTGTGCGTGGGAAGGGGAGGGGGGCGCGGCGGAAGGGGAGGTGCCCTACGGAAGGGGCGTGGTGTGTGACGGAAGAGGCGGGGCCCGAAGTAAGGGGCGGGGTGTGCGGCGGAAGGGGTGGGGCCCTACGGAAGGGGAGGTGCCCTACGGAAGGGGCGTGGTTCCTGACGGAAGAGGCGGGGCCCAGAAATGACGGGCGGGGTGTGCGGCGGAAGGGGAGGGGTCCGGTGGAAGGGGCGGTGCCCTATGGAAGGGGCGTGGTGTGTGACGGAAGGGGCGGGGCCCGAAGTAAGGGGCGGGGTGTGCGGCGGAAGGGGAGGGGCCCTACGGAAGGGGAGGTGCCCTACGGAAGGGGCGTGGTTCCTGACGGAAGAGGCGGGGCCCAGAAATGACGGGCGGGGTGTGCGGCGGAAGGGGAGGGGTCTGGTGGAAGGGGCGGTGCCCTACGGAAGGGGCGTGGTGCGTGACGGAAGAGGCGGGGCCCGAAGTATGGGGCGGGGTGTGCGGCGGAAGGGGTGGGGCCCTACGGAAGGGGCGTGGTTCCTGACGGAAGAGGCGGGGCCCAGAAATGACGGGCGGGGTGTTTGGCGGAAGGGGAGGGGTCTGGTGGAAGGGGCGGTGTCCTATGGAAGAGGCGGGGCCCGAAGCAAGGGGCGGGGTGTGTGAGGGAGTGGGAGGGGTGGGACCCTAAGGTGGGGGCGGAGTATGTGACGGAAGGGGCGTGGTGCGTGGCGAAAGAGGTGGTGCCCGAGCGAAGGGGCGGGGCCTTGTGGACGGGGCGGGGTGTGATGGAAGATGGACAGGAGCGGGCGGGGCGCGATGGGAGGGGAGGGGTTAGGTGGAAGGGGCGGGGTCCGGCCGCAGGGGTGGGTGCAGTCTTCCCTTGGTCGCCTGTCTTGGGAATCTTTAAGCGCTGTCCTTGCTCTCCAGTCTGGTATGTGGCGTGGCCGTCCCGGGCAGGGGTGGCCGAAGGAGGGGGGACGGGGCGCTCTGCTCAGAAACCAAAGCCTTGGCACGCTTCGTGTCCTAGGACGCTTCGGGCCGTTGGTGAAGATCCGCGCCTCCGACCTGGGCTGGGTGTCCCGACCACGGCCCTGGGGACAGTTTCAGGATGCCCTCTACCTGCCCCGGTCGGGGTGTCCCTGCGGCCACCCGCGTAGTCTTTGTAGAGGCTTCAGCGGCTCGCAGTATGTTGTGCCTCCCCGCGCGATCGTGGGCGCGGCGGGATGGTGGGACGGTGGCATGCGCCCTCCCCACCCCACCTGACCACCCCACCCTGCCCTCCCCACCCCACCTGACCACCCCACCCTGCCCTCCCCACCCCACCCCACCCCACCCCACCCTCCCCTCGCTTTGGAACCTAGCTGAGTCTCAGGATGGTCCCTGCGCCAGGGGTGCACCCGGGGGCGTGAAGTCCCGGGGAGGGCGTCCCGAGGGTGGTGCTGTGGCCGATGTCAGAGAGATGACCGCCTGTGCTCTCTTGGAGGGTTTTTGTGGTCTTAGGGCCCACGTTTGGGGCTTCAGTCCACTCTGGACTTAGTTGTGTGTGCGGTATGAGGACGTGGTCCTGTGTCGTTCCTCGGCGCGGGGCCGTCCAGTCCTCCCCGGTGCCGCTTGTGGAAGAGACGGTGTCTCGCCGATCGTGTATTTTTTTTTTCTCCTTTGTTGAAGACTCCTTGACCTTGCAGTCACGGGTTTATTGCTGGGCTCTGTCTTCTGTCCTGTTGATCTGTGTGTCTGTTTCTTTCTGCCGGTCCCATATTGTTTTGATACTAGGGAGATCTCTTGACATCTGGGATCGCCATAGCTCAAGGGATGCTTTGGCTATTCGAGGTCTCGTGTGGTTCCCTACGGGTTTTAGGACGATGTGTTCTAGGTCTGTAAAAAAGAAAAGCTGTTGGTGTTGTTTGCTTTTGTTTTCTGTGTTTTGTTATTTTTTTAATTGAAAGATTTTTGTTTATTTATTTGACAGACAGAGATCCCAAGTAGGGCCGAGAAGCAGGCAGAGAGAGAGGAGGAAGCAGGCTCCCTGCTGAGCAGAGAGCCCGATGCGGGCTCGATCCCAGGACCCTGGGATCACGACCTGAGCCGAAGGCAGAGGCTTCGACCCACGGAGCCTTCCGGGCGCCCCAGGCTGTGGTATTTTGATAGGCATTGCATTCAGTCTATCGACTGTCTGGGTTGCACGGGCATTTTATGGACACTCTTCCAACCCGCAAACATGGCTGTCTTTTCTGTCTGTTGGTGTGTCCTCTTTGATGTCTCTCGTGAGTATTTTCTAGTGTCCGGAGCACAGATCTCTCGCTTCTTTGGTGAAGTTTATTCCTAGGTGTTTTCCCGCTTTGGGTGCCATCGTCCATGGGCCTGCCTGTTTTCTTTTTTAGAAAGATTTTCTTTATGTGTTGGAGAGAGAGCGAGAGAGAACCCAAGAGGGGGCAGGGAGGGGTGGAGGGGGAGAAGGAGAGAAGCGGACTCCCCGCCTAGCGGGGAGCCCCGCGTGGGGCTCGATCCCAGGACCCTGAGGGCATGACCGGAGCCGAAGGCAGACGCTTCGCCCGTGGAGCCACCCAGGCGGCCTGGGATTGTTTGCTTCATCTCCCTTTCTGCTTCTTCCTGTTCGAAAGGCAGTGGATGTCTCTGTATGGATTGTGTGGCCTACCCCCTTCCTGGATTCGTTGATGAGTTCCAGTCGGGTCTTCTGGAGTCTGGCAGGTCTCTTGCCTATGGTATGTCGTGTCATCTGCACGTAGTGAGAGCCTTACTTCTTTCTTCCCCACGTAGATGCCATTTCCGTGTTCCTTCTTACGTGATGCTATGGCTGGACTTGCAGGACGGTTTGGACTGACCGCGGTGAGAGTCGACGTCCTCGTCGCGCTCCTCCTCGTCCGGGGAAAGGTCTCCGCGTGATCCCCGCCGAGTGTGAGGTTGGCTCCGGGCTTTCCTCGGGCAGCCTTTATTAGGCGGATGCTTGTTCCCTGTAAACCTACTTCGTTTAGGGCTTCCCCCTGCGCCCCCCCCCCGCCCCCGCACAATCTTATTTATTTATCTGACACAGAGAGAGAGAGAGAGAGAGAGAGAGAGAGAGCGCGCGCGCGCACAGGCAGGGGGAGAGGCGGAGGGAGAATCGGGCTGCTCCCCGCGGAGCAGGGAGCCAGAAGCGGGGCTCAGTCCCAGGACCCTGAGATCAGGTCGTGAGCCAGAGGCAGAGGCTGAACTGAACTGACCGAGCCACCCAGGTGTCCCCGTTGAGGGCTTGTATCCCGAATGCATGTTGCTGTGGGTCAAAGAAAGCTTTTTCTCCGTCTGTTGAAATGATCCTGCGGTTTTTATCCTTTCTCCAGTTTGTTTTTTAATCCTTTCTCTTGTCGGTGTGATGTATCCTGTTGACCGATTGGCAAATAGGGAACCGATCTTGCATCCAGGACTAAATCGCGCTTCCTTGTGGTGAGTGGTTTCCCTAAGGCGTTGTCAGAGTGTGTTGGCCAGTCGTTTTTAGGATGTTGGCCTCTGTGTTCATCAGAGATGCTGGCCTGCATCTCTCCCTCCTCTTCTCTCTCTCCCTTGTTCTTTTAATTTTGATCTTTGTCTTTCTTTGAAGACTTGATTGATCGGTTGATGGATTGATTGGTCAGATCCCATGTAGGCGGGGCGGCGGGCAGAGAGAGAGGAAGGGAAGCAGGCTCCCCGCTGAGCGGAGAGGCCGATGCGGGGCCGGATCCCAGGAAGGACCCTGAGGTCATGCCTCGAGCAGAAGGCAGAGGCTTTCACCCAGTGAGCCAGCCAGGCGCCCCTCCCCTTTGTGAAAAGCATGTGGTTTTAGGAAGAGCCACTGCAAAGTCAGCCACCCCCATCAGCCAAGGTATGCAGTTGGGGTGCGCTGGCAGGGGAGGGGTCTGATGGAAGGGTTGGGACCCTGGGGAAGGGGTGTGTGACGGGGGGGAGGGGCGCTCCGTAACGGGTGGTAAAAGTGACAGACGAGGGGGCGGAAGTGGCGGGGGCACATGGAATGGGCGGTGTGTGTGACGGAAGGGGTCTGATGGGAGGGGTGGGGTCCGAAGGAAGGGGCGGGGTGCGTGACGGCGGAGGCGGGGCCCGAGAGAAGGGCGTGGTAGGGGACGTAAGGGGAGGTGTCTGATGGAAGGGGTGGGGCCCTATGGAAGGGGAGGAGTGTGGGGTGGAAGGGGCGGGGTCTGTGTCGGTAGAGGTGGGGCCCTAAGGAAGGGGAGGGGTGTGCGGCGGAAGGGGAGGTGCCCTACGGAAGGGGCGTGGTGTGTGACGGAAGAGGCGGGGCCCGAAGTAAAGGGGCGGGGTGTGCGTGGGAAGGGGAGGGGGGCGCGGCGGAAGGGGAGGTGCCCTACGGAAGGGGCGTGGTGTGTGACGGAAGAGGCGGGGCCCGAAGTAAGGGGCGGGGTGTGCGGCGGAAGGGGTGGGGCCCTACGGAAGGGGAGGTGCCCTACGGAAGGGGCGTGGTTCCTGACGGAAGAGGCGGGGCCCAGAAATGACGGGCGGGGTGTGCGGCGGAAGGGGAGGGGTCCGGTGGAAGGGGCGGTGCCCTATGGAAGGGGCGTGGTGTGTGACGGAAGGGGCGGGGCCCGAAGTAAGGGGCGGGGTGTGCGGCGGAAGGGGAGGGGCCCTACGGAAGGGGAGGTGCCCTACGGAAGGGGCGTGGTTCCTGACGGAAGAGGCGGGGCCCAGAAATGACGGGCGGGGTGTGCGGCGGAAGGGGAGGGGTCTGGTGGAAGGGGCGGTGCCCTACGGAAGGGGCGTGGTGCGTGACGGAAGAGGCGGGGCCCGAAGTATGGGGCGGGGTGTGCGGCGGAAGGGGTGGGGCCCTACGGAAGGGGCGTGGTTCCTGACGGAAGAGGCGGGGCCCAGAAATGACGGGCGGGGTGTTTGGCGGAAGGGGAGGGGTCTGGTGGAAGGGGCGGTGTCCTATGGAAGAGGCGGGGCCCGAAGCAAGGGGCGGGGTGTGTGAGGGAGTGGGAGGGGTGGGACCCTAAGGTGGGGGCGGAGTATGTGACGGAAGGGGCGTGGTGCGTGGCGAAAGAGGTGGTGCCCGAGCGAAGGGGCGGGGCCTTGTGGACGGGGCGGGGTGTGATGGAAGATGGACAGGAGCGGGCGGGGCGCGATGGGAGGGGAGGGGTTAGGTGGAAGGGGCGGGGTCCGGCCGCAGGGGTGGGTGCAGTCTTCCCTTGGTCGCCTGTCTTGGGAATCTTTAAGCGCTGTCCTTGCTCTCCAGTCTGGTATGTGGCGTGGCCGTCCCGGGCAGGGGTGGCCGAAGGAGGGGGGACGGGGCGCTCTGCTCAGAAACCAAAGCCTTGGCACGCTTCGTGTCCTAGGACGCTTCGGGCCGTTGGTGAAGATCCGCGCCTCCGACCTGGGCTGGGTGTCCCGACCACGGCCCTGGGGACAGTTTCAGGATGCCCTCTACCTGCCCCGGTCGGGGTGTCCCTGCGGCCACCCGCGTAGTCTTTGTAGAGGCTTCAGCGGCTCGCAGTATGTTGTGCCTCCCCCGCGCGATCGTGGGCGCGGCGGGATGGTGGGACGGTGGCATGCGCCCTCCCCACCCCACCTGACCACCCCACCCTGCCCTCCCCACCCCACCCTGCCCTCCCCACCCCACCTGCCCTCCCCACCCCACCTGCCCTCCCACCCTGCCCTCCCCACCCCACCCCACCCCACCCTCCCTCGCTTTGGAACCTAGCTGAGTCTCAGGATGGTCCCTGCGCCAGGGGTGCACCCGGGGGCGTGAAGTCCCGGGGAGGGCGTCCCGAGGGTGGTGCTGTGGCCGCTGTCAGAGAGATGACCGCCTGTGCTCTCTTGGAGGGTTTTTGTGGTCTTAGGGCCCACGTTTGGGGCTTCAGTCCACTCTGGACTTAGTTGTGTGTGCGGTATGAGGACGTGGTCCTGTGTCGTTCCTCGGCGCGGGGCCGTCCAGTCCTCCCCGGTGCCGCTTGTGGAAGAGACGGTGTCTCGCCGATCGTGTATTTTTTTTTCTCCTTTGTTGAAGACTCCTTGACCTTGCAGTCACGGGTTTATTGCTGGGCTCTGTCTTCTGTCCTGTTGATCTGTGTGTCTGTTTCTTTCTGCCGGTCCCATATTGTTTTGATACTAGGGAGATCTCTTGACATCTGGGATCGCCATAGCTCAAGGATGCTTTGGCTATTCGAGGTCTCGTGTGGTTCCCTACGGGTTTTAGGACGATGTGTTCTAGGTCTGTAAAAAGAAAAGCTGTTGGTGTTGTTTGCTTTTGTTTTCTGTGTTTTGTTATTTTTTTAATTGAAAGATTTTTGTTTATTTATTTGACAGACAGAGATCCCAAGTAGGCCGAGAAGCAGGCAGAGAGAGAGGAGGAAGCAGGCTCCCTGCTGAGCAGAGAGCCCGATGCGGGGCTCGATCCCAGGACCCTGGGATCACGACCTGAGCCGAAGGCAGAGGCTTCGACCCACGGAGCCTTCCGGGCGCCCCAGGCTGTTGGTATTTTGATAGGCATTGCATTCAGTCTATCGACTGTCTGGGTTGCACGGGCATTTTATGGACACTCTTCCAACCCGCAAACATGGGCTGTCTTTCTGTCTGTTGGTGTGTCCTCTTTGATGTCTCTCGTGAGTATTTTCTAGTGTCCGGAGCACAGATCTCTCGCTTCTTTGGTGAAGTTTATTCCTAGGTGTTTTCCCGCTTTGGGTGCCATCGTCCATGGGCCTGCCTGTTTTCTTTTTTAGAAAGATTTTCTTTATGTGTTGGAGAGAGAGCGAGAGAGAACCCAAGAGGGGGCAGGGAGGGGTGGAGGGGGAGAAGGAGAGAAGCGGACTCCCCGCCTAGCGGGGAGCCCCGCGCGGGGCTCGATCCCAGGACCCTGAGGGCATGACCGGAGCCGAAGGCAGACGCTTCGCCCGTGGAGCCACCCAGGCGCCCTGGGATTGTTTGCTTCATCTCCCTTTCTGCTTCTTCCTGTTCGAAAGGCAGTGGATGTCTCTGTATGGATTGTGTGGCCTACCCCCTTCCTGGATTCGTTGATGAGTTCCAGTCGGGTCTTCTGGAGTCTGGCAGGTCTCTTGCCTATGGTATGTCGTGTCATCTGCACGTAGTGAGAGCCTTACTTCTTTCTTCCCCACGTAGAGCCATTTCCGTGTTCCTTCTTACGTGATGCTATGGCTGGACTTGCAGGACGGTTTGGACTGACCGCGGTGAGAGTCGACGTCCTCGTCGCGCTCCTCCTCGTCCGGGAAAGGTCTCCGCGTGATCCCCGCCGAGTGTGAGGTTGGCTCCGGGCTTTCCTCGGGCAGCCTTTATTAGGCGGATGCTTGTTCCCTGTAAACCTACTTCGTTTAGGGCTTCCCCCTGCGCCACCCCCACCCCCGCACAATCTTATTTATTTATCTGACACAGAGAGAGAGAGAGAGAGAGAGAGAGAGCGCGCGCACAGGCAGGGGGAGAGGCGGAGGGAGAATCGGGCTGCTCCCCGCGGAGCAGGGAGCCAGAAGCGGGCTCAGTCCCAGGACCCTGAGATCAGGTCGTGAGCCAGAGGCAGAGGCTGAACTGAACTGACCGAGCCACCCAGGTGTCCCGTTGAGGGCTTGTATCCCGAATGCATGTTGCTGTGGGTCAAAGAAAGCTTTTTCTCCGTCTGTTGAAATGATCCTGCGGTTTTTATCCTTTCTCCAGTTTGTTTTTTAATCCTTTCTCTTGTCGGTGTGATGTATCCTGTTGACCGATTGGCAAATAGGGAACCGATCTTGCATCCAGGACTAAATCGCGCTTCCTTGTGTGAGTGTTTCCCTAAGGCGTTGTCAGAGTGTGTTGGCCAGTCGTTTTTAGGATGTTGGCCTCTGTGTTCATCAGAGATGCTGGCCTGCATCTCTCCCTCCTCTTCTCTCTCTCCCTTGTTCTTTTAATTTTGATCTTTGTCTTTCTTTGAAGACTTGATTGATCGGTTGATGGATTGATTGGTCAGATCCCATGTAGGCGGGGCGGCGGGCAGAGAGAGAGGAAGGGAAGCAGGCTCCCCGCTGAGGCGGAGAGGCCGATGCGGGGCCGGATCCCAGGAAGGACCCTGAGGTCATGCCTCGAGCAGAAGGCAGAGGCTTTCACCCAGTGAGCCAGCCAGGCGCCCCTCCCCTTTGTGAAAAGCATGTGGTTTTAGGAAGAGCCACTGCAAAGTCAGCCACCCCCATCAGCCAAGGTATGCAGTTGGGGTGCGCTGGCAGGGGAGGGGTCTGATGGAAGGGTTGGAACCCTGGGGAAGGGGTGTGTGACGGGGGGGAGGGGCGCTCCGTAACGGGTGGGAAAAGTGACAGACGAGGGGCGGAAGTGGCGGGGGCACATGGAATGGGCGGTGTGTGTGACGGAAGGGGTCTGATGGGAGGGGTGGGGTCCGAAGGAAGGGGCGGGGTGCGTGACGGCGGAGGCGGGGCCCGAGAGAAGGGGCGTGGTAGGGGACGTAAGGGGAGGTGTCTGATGGAAGGGGTGGGGCCCTATGGAAGGGGAGGAGTGTGGGGTGGAAGGGGCGGGGTCTGTGTCGGTAGAGGTGGGGCCCTAAGGAAGGGGAGGGGTGTGCGGCGGAAGGGGAGGTGCCCTACGGAAGGGGCGTGGTGTGTGACGGAAGAGGCGGGGCCCGAAGTAAAGGGGCGGGGTGTGCGTGGGAAGGGGAGGGGGGCACGGCGGAAGGGGAGGTGCCCTACGGAAGGGCGTGGTGTGTGACGGAAGAGGCGGGGCCCGAAGTAAGGGGCGGGGTGTGCGGCAGAAGGGGTGGAAGGGGTGGGGCCCTACGGAAGGGGAGGTGCCCTACGGAAGGGGCGTGGTTCCTGACGGAAGAGGCGGGGCCCAGAAATGACGGGCGGGGTGTGCGGCGGAAGGGGAGGGGTCCGGTGGAAGGGGCGGTGCCCTACGGAAGGGGCGTGGTGTGTGACGGAAGGGGCGGGGCCCGAAGTATGGGGCGGGGTGTGCGGCGGAAGGGGCGGGGCCCTACGGAAGGGGCGTGGTTCCTGACGGAAGAGGCGGGGCCCAGAAATGACGGGCGGGGTGTTTGGCGGAAGGGGAGGGGTCTGGTGGAAGGGGCGGTGTCCTATGGAAGAGGCGGGGCCCGAAGCAAGGGGCGGGGTGTGTGAGGGAGTGGGAGGGGTGGGACCCTAAGGTGGGGGCGGAGTATGTGACGGAAGGGGCGTGGTGCGTGGCGAAAGAGGTGGTGCCCGAGCGAAGGGGCGGGGCCTTGTGGACGGGGCGGGGTGTGATGGAAGATGGACAGGAGCGGGCGGGGCGCGATGGGAGGGGAGGGGTTAGGTGGAAGGGGCGGGGTCCGGCCGCAGGGGTGGGTGCAGTCTTCCCTTGGTCGCCTGTCTTGGGAATCTTTAAGCGCTGTCCTTGCTCTCCAGTCTGGTATGTGGCGTGGCCGTCCCGGGCAGGGGTGGCCGAAGGAGGGGGGACGGGGCGCTCTGCTCAGAAACCAAAGCCTTGGCACGCTTCGTGTCCTAGGACGCTTCGGGCCGTTGGTGAAGATCCGCGCCTCCGACCTGGGCTGGGTGTCCCGACCACGGCCCTGGGGACAGTTTCAGGATGCCCTCTACCTGCCCCGGTCGGGGTGTCCCTGCGGCCACCCGCGTAGTCTTTGTAGAGGCTTCAGCGGCTCGCAGTATGTTGTGCCTCCCCGCGCGATCGTGGGCGCGGCGGGATGGTGGGACGGTGGCATGCGCCCTCCCCACCCCACCTGACCACCCCACCCTGCCCTCCCCACCCCACCTGACCACCCCACCCTGCCCTCCCCACCCCACCCCACCCCACCCCACCCTCCCCTCGCTTTGGAACCTAGCTGAGTCTCAGGATGGTCCCTGCGCCAGGGGTGCACCCGGGGGCGTGAAGTCCCGGGGAGGGCGTCCCGAGGGTGGTGCTGTGGCCGATGTCAGAGAGATGACCGCCTGTGCTCTCTTGGAGGGTTTTTGTGGTCTTAGGGCCCACGTTTGGGGCTTCAGTCCACTCTGGACTTAGTTGTGTGTGCGGTATGAGGACGTGGTCCTGTGTCGTTCCTCGGCGCGGGGCCGTCCAGTCCTCCCCGGTGCCGCTTGTGGAAGAGACGGTGTCTCGCCGATCGTGTATTTTTTTTTTCTCCTTTGTTGAAGACTCCTTGACCTTGCAGTCACGGGTTTATTGCTGGGCTCTGTCTTCTGTCCTGTTGATCTGTGTGTCTGTTTCTTTCTGCCGGTCCCATATTGTTTTGATACTAGGGAGATCTCTTGACATCTGGGATCGCCATAGCTCAAGGATGCTTTGGCTATTCGAGGTCTCGTGTGGTTCCCTACGGGTTTTAGGACGATGTGTTCTAGGTCTGTAAAAAAGAAAAGCTGTTGGTGTTGTTTGCTTTTGTTTTCTGTGTTTTGTTATTTTTTTAATTGAAAGATTTTTGTTTATTTATTTGACAGACAGAGATCCCAAGTAGGCCGAGAAGCAGGCAGAGAGAGAGGAGGAAGCAGGCTCCCTGCTGAGCAGAGAGCCCGATGCGGGGCTCGATCCCAGGACCCTGGGATCACGACCTGAGCCGAAGGCAGAGGCTTCGACCCACGGAGCCTTCCGGGCGCCCCAGGCTGTTGGTATTTTGATAGGCATTGCATTCAGTCTATCGACTGTCTGGGTTGCACGGGCATTTTATGGACACTCTTCCAACCCGCAAACATGGGCTGTCTTTTCTGTCTGTTGGTGTGTCCTCTTTGATGTCTCTCGTGAGTATTTTCTAGTGTCCGGAGCACAGATCTCTCGCTTCTTTGGTGAAGTTTATTCCTAGGTGTTTTCCCGCTTTGGGTGCCATCGTCCATGGGCCTGCCTGTTTTCTTTTTTAGAAAGATTTTCTTTATGTGTTGGAGAGAGAGCGAGAGAGAACCCAAGAGGGGGCAGGGAGGGGTGGAGGGGGAGAAGGAGAGAAGCGGACTCCCCGCCTAGCGGGGAGCCCCGCGTGGGGCTCGATCCCAGGACCCTGAGGGCATGACCGGAGCCGAAGGCAGACGCTTCGCCCGTGGAGCCACCCAGGCGCCCTGGGATTGTTTGCTTCATCTCCCTTTCTGCTTCTTCCTGTTCGAAAGGCAGTGGATGTCTCTGTATGGATTGTGTGGCCTACCCCCTTCCTGGATTCGTTGATGAGTTCCAGTCGGGTCTTCTGGAGTCTGGCAGGTCTCTTGCCTATGGTATGTCGTGTCATCTGCACGTAGTGAGAGCCTTACTTCTTTCTTCCCCACGTAGATGCCATTTCCGTGTTCCTTCTTACGTGATGCTATGGCTGGACTTGCAGGACGGTTTGGACTGACCGCGGTGAGAGTCGACGTCCTCGTCGCGCTCCTCCTCGTCCGGGGAAAGGTCTCCGCGTGATCCCCGCCGAGTGTGAGGTTGGCTCCGGGCTTTCCTCGGGCAGCCTTTATTAGGCGGATGCTTGTTCCCTGTAAACCTACTTCGTTTAGGGCTTCCCCCTGCGCCCCCCCCCCGCCCCCGCACAATCTTATTTATTTATCTGACACAGAGAGAGAGAGAGAGAGAGAGAGAGAGAGAGCGCGCGCGCACAGGCAGGGGGAGAGGCGGAGGGAGAATCGGGCTGCTCCCCGCGGAGCAGGGAGCCAGAAGCGGGGCTCAGTCCCAGGACCCTGAGATCAGGTCGTGAGCCAGAGGCAGAGGCTGAACTGAACTGACCGAGCCACCCAGGTGTCCCCGTTGAGGGCTTGTATCCCGAATGCATGTTGCTGTGGGTCAAAGAAAGCTTTTTCTCCGTCTGTTGAAATGATCCTGCGGTTTTTATCCTTTCTCCAGTTTGTTTTTTTAATCCTTTCTCTTGTCGGTGTGATGTATCCTGTTGACCGATTGGCAAATAGGGAACCGATCTTGCATCCAGGACTAAATCGCGCTTCCTTGTGGTGAGTGGTTTCCCTAAGGCGTTGTCAGAGTGTGTTGGCCAGTCGTTTTTAGGATGTTGGCCTCTGTGTTCATCAGAGATGCTGGCCTGCATCTCTCCCTCCTCTTCTCTCTCTCCCTTGTTCTTTTAATTTTGATCTTTGTCTTTCTTTGAAGACTTGATTGATCGGTTGATGGATTGATTGGTCAGATCCCATGTAGGCGGGGCGGCGGGCAGAGAGAGAGGAAGGGAAGCAGGCTCCCCGCTGAGCGGAGAGGCCGATGCGGGGCCGGATCCCAGGAAGGACCCTGAGGTCATGCCTCGAGCAGAAGGCAGAGGCTTTCACCCAGTGAGCCAGCCAGGCGCCGCTCCCCTTTGTGAAAAGCATGTGGTTTTAGGAAGAGCCACTGCAAAGTCAGCCACCCCCATCAGCCAAGGTATGCAGTTGGGGTGCGCTGGCAGGGGAGGGGTCTGATGGAAGGGTTGGGACCCTGGGGAAGGGGTGTGTGACGGGGGGGAGGGGCGCTCCGTAACGGGTGGGAAAAGTGACAGACGAGGGGGCGGAAGTGGCGGGGGCACATGGAATGGGCGGTGTGTGTGACGGAAGGGTTCTGATGGGAGGGGTGGGGTCCGAAGGAAGGGGCGGGGTGCGTGACGGCGGAGGCGGGGCCCGAGAGAAGGGGCGTGGTAGGGGACGTAAGGGGAGGTGTCTGATGGAAGGGGTGGGGCCCTATGGAAGGGGAGGAGTGTGGGGTGGAAGGGGCGGGGTCTGTGTCGGTAGAGGTGGGGCCCTAAGGAAGGGGAGGGGTGTGCGGCGGAAGGGGAGGTGACCTACGGAAGGGGCGTGGTGTGTGACGGAAGAGGCGGGGCCCGAAGTAAAGGGGCGGGGTGTGCGTGGGAAGGGGAGGGGGGCACGGCGGAAGGGGAGGTGCCCTACGGAAGGGGCGTGGTGTGTGACGGAA
The DNA here is from genome assembly GCF_964662115.1 of Mustela nivalis. Taxonomy (NCBI): domain Eukaryota; kingdom Metazoa; phylum Chordata; class Mammalia; order Carnivora; family Mustelidae; genus Mustela; species Mustela nivalis. The sequence goes on from NC_139041.1 coordinate 30,856,497, forward strand.
GAGGCGGGGCCCGAAGTAAGGGGCGGGGTGTGCGGCAGAAGGGGTGGGGCCCTACGGAAGGGAAGGTGCCCTACGGAAGGGGCGTGGTTCCTGACGGAAGAGGCGGGGCCCAGAAATGACGGGCGGGGTGTGCGGCGGAAGGGGAGGGGTCCGGTGGAAGGGGCGGTGCCCTACGGAAGGGGCGTGGTGTGTGACGGAAGGGGCGGGGCCCGAAGTATGGGGCGGGGTGTGCGGCGGAAGGGGTGGGGCCCTACGGAAGGGGCGTGGTTCCTGACGGAAGAGGCGGGGCCCAGAAATGACGGGCGGGGTGTTTGGCGGAAGGGGAGGGGTCTGGTGGAAGGGGCGGTGTCCTATGGAAGAGGCGGGGCCCGAAGCAAGGGGCGGGGTGTGTGAGGGAGTGGGAGGGGTGGGACCCTAAGGTGGGGGCGGAGTATGTGACGGAAGGGGCGTGGTGCGTGGCGAAAGAGGTGGTGCCCGAGCGAAGGGGCGGGGCCTTGTGGACGGGGCGGGGTGTGATGGAAGATGGACAGGAGCGGGCGGGGCGCGATGGGAGGGGAGGGGTTAGGTGGAAGGGGCGGGGTCCGGCCGCAGGGGTGGGTGCAGTCTTCCCTTGGTCGCCTGTCTTGGGAATCTTTAAGCGCTGTCCTTGCTCTCCAGTCTGGTATGTGGCGTGGCCGTCCCGGGCAGGGGTGGCCGAAGGAGGGGGGACGGGGCGCTCTGCTCAGAAACCAAAGCCTTGGCACGCTTCGTGTCCTAGGACGCTTCGGGCCGTTGGTGAAGATCCGCGCCTCCGACCTGGGCTGGGTGTCCCGACCACGGCCCTGGGGACAGTTTCAGGATGCCCTCTACCTGCCCCGGTCGGGGTGTCCCTGCGGCCACCCGCGTAGTCTTTGTAGAGGCTTCAGCGGCTCGCAGTATGTTGTGCCTCCCCGCGCGATCGTGGGCGCGGCGGGATGGTGGGACGGTGGCATGCGCCCTCCCCACCCCACCTGACCACCCCACCCTGCCCTCCCCACCCCACCTGACCACCCCACCCTGCCCTCCCCACCCCACCCCACCCCACCCCACCCTCCCCTCGCTTTGGAACCTAGCTGAGTCTCAGGATGGTCCCTGCGCCAGGGGTGCACCCGGGGGCGTGAAGTCCCGGGGAGGGCGTCCCGAGGGTGGTGCTGTGGCCGATGTCAGAGAGATGACCGCCTGTGCTCTCTTGGAGGGTTTTTGTGGTCTTAGGGCCCACGTTTGGGGCTTCAGTCCACTCTGGACTTAGTTGTGTGTGCGGTATGAGGACGTGGTCCTGTGTCGTTCCTCGGCGCGGGGCCGTCCAGTCCTCCCCGGTGCCGCTTGTGGAAGAGACGGTGTCTCGCCGATCGTGTATTTTTTTTTTCTCCTTTGTTGAAGACTCCTTGACCTTGCAGTCACGGGTTTATTGCTGGGCTCTGTCTTCTGTCCTGTTGATCTGTGTGTCTGTTTCTTTCTGCCGGTCCCATATTGTTTTGATACTAGGGAGATCTCTTGACATCTGGGATCGCCATAGCTCAAGGATGCTTTGGCTATTCGAGGTCTCGTGTGGTTCCCTACGGGTTTTAGGACGATGTGTTCTAGGTCTGTAAAAAAGAAAAGCTGTTGGTGTTGTTTGCTTTTGTTTTCTGTGTTTTGTTATTTCTTTAATTGAAAGATTTTTGTTTATTTATTTGACAGACAGAGATCCCAAGTAGGCCGAGAAGCAGGCAGAGAGAGAGGAGGAAGCAGGCTCCCTGCTGAGCAGAGAGCCCGATGCGGGGCTCGATCCCAGGACCCTGGGATCACGACCTGAGCCGAAGGCAGAGGCTTCGACCCACGGAGCCTTCCGGGCGCCCCAGGCTGTTGGTATTTTGATAGGCATTGCATTCAGTCTATCGACTGTCTGGGTTGCACGGGCATTTTATGGACACTCTTCCAACCCGCAAACATGGGCTGTCTTTTCTGTCTGTTGGTGTGTCCTCTTTGATGTCTCTCGTGAGTATTTTCTAGTGTCCGGAGCACAGATCTCTCGCTTCTTTGGTGAAGTTTATTCCTAGGTGTTTTCCCGCTTTGGGTGCCATCGTCCATGGGCCTGCCTGTTTTCTTTTTTAGAAAGATTTTCTTTATGTGTTGGAGAGAGAGCGAGAGAGAACCCAAGAGGGGGCAGGGAGGGGTGGAGGGGGAGAAGGAGAGAAGCGGACTCCCCGCCTAGCGGGGAGCCCCGCGCGGGGCTCGATCCCAGGACCCTGAGGGCATGACTGGAGCCGAAGGCAGACGCTTCGCCCGTGGAGCCACCCAGGCGCCCTGGGATTGTTTGCTTCATCTCCCTTTCTGCTTCTTCCTGTTCGAAAGGCAGTGGATGTCTCTGTATGGATTGTGTGGCCTACCCCCTTCCTGGATTCGTTGATGAGTTCCAGTCGGGTCTTCTGGAGTCTGGCAGGTCTCTTGCCTATGGTATGTCGTGTCATCTGCACGTAGTGAGAGCCTTACTTCTTTCTTCCCCACGTAGATGCCATTTCCGTGTTCCTTCTTACGTGATGCTATGGCTGGACTTGCAGGACGGTTTGGACTGACCGCGGTGAGAGTCGACGTCCTCGTCGCGCTCCTCCTCGTCCGGGGAAAGGTCTCCGCGTGATCCCCGCCGAGTGTGAGGTTGGCTCCGGGCTTTCCTCGGGCAGCCTTTATTAGGCGGATGCTTGTTCCCTGTAAACCTACTTCGTTTAGGGCTTCCCCCTGCGCCCCCCCCCCCGCCCCCGCACAATCTTATTTATTTATCTGACACAGAGAGAGAGAGAGAGAGAGAGAGAGCGCGCGCGCACAGGCAGGGGGAGAGGCGGAGGGAGAATCGGGCTGCTCCCCGCGGAGCAGGGAGCCAGAAGCGGGGCTCAGTCCCAGGACCCTGAGATCAGGTCGTGAGCCAGAGGCAGAGGCTGAACTGAACTGACCGAGCCACCCAGGTGTCCCCGTTGAGGGCTTGTATCCCGAATGCATGTTGCTGTGGGTCAAAGAAAGCTTTTTCTCCGTCTGTTGAAATGATCCTGCGGTTTTTATCCTTTCTCCAGTTTGTTTTTTTAATCCTTTCTCTTGTCGGTGTGATGTATCCTGTTGACCGATTGGCAAATAGGGAACCGATCTTGCATCCAGGACTAAATCGCGCTTCCTTGTGGTGAGTGGTTTCCCTAAGGCGTTGTCAGAGTGTGTTGGCCAGTCGTTTTTAGGATGTTGGCCTCTGTGTTCATCAGAGATGCTGGCCTGCATCTCTCCCTCCTCTTCTCTCTCTCCCTTGTTCTTTTAATTTTGATCTTTGTCTTTCTTTGAAGACTTGATTGATCGGTTGATGGATTGATTGGTCAGATCCCATGTAGGCGGGGCGGCGGGCAGAGAGAGAGGAAGGGAAGCAGGCTCCCCGCTGAGCGGAGAGGCCGATGCGGGGCCGGATCCCAGGAAGGACCCTGAGGTCATGCCTCGAGCAGAAGGCAGAGGCTTTCACCCAGTGAGCCAGCCAGGCGCCCCTCCCCTTTGTGAAAAGCATGTGGTTTTAGGAAGAGCCACTGCAAAGTCAGCCACCCCCATCAGCCAAGGTATGCAGTTGGGGTGCGCTGGCAGGGGAGGGGTCTGATGGAAGGGTTGGGACCCTGGGGAAGGGGTGTGTGACGGGGGGGAGGGGCGCTCCGTAACGGGTGGTAAAAGTGACAGACGAGGGGGCGGAAGTGGCGGGGGCACATGGAATGGGCGGTGTGTGTGACGGAAGGGGTCTGATGGGAGGGGTGGGGTCCGAAGGAAGGGGCGGGGTGCGTGACGGCGGAGGCGGGGCCCGAGAGAAGGGGCGTGGTAGGGGACGTAAGGGGAGGTGTCTGATGGAAGGGGTGGGGCCCTATGGAAGGGGAGGAGTGTGGGGTGGAAGGGGCGGGGTCTGTGTCGGTAGAGGTGGGGCCCTAAGGAAGGGGAGGGGTGTGCGGCGGAAGGGGAGGTGACCTACGGAAGGGGCGTGGTGTGTGACGGAAGAGGCGGGGCCCGAAGTAAAGGGGAGGGGTGTGCGTGGGAAGGGGAGGGGGGCACGGCGGAAGGGGAGGTGCCCTACGGAAGGGGCGTGGTGTGTGACGGAAGAGGCGGGGCCCGAAGTAAGGGGCGGGGTGTGCGGCAGAAGGGGTGGGGCCCTACGGAAGGGGAGGTGCCCTACGGAAGGGGCGTGGTTCCTGACGGAAGAGGCGGGGCCCAGAAATGACGGGCGGGGTGTGCGGCGGAAGGGGAGGGGTCCGGTGGAAGGGGCGGTGCCCTACGGAAGGGGCGTGGTGTGTGACGGAAGGGGCGGGGCCCGAAGTATGGGGCGGGGTGTGCGGCGGAAGGGGCGGGGCCCTACGGAAGGGGCGTGGTTCCTGACGGAAGAGGCGGGGCCCAGAAATGACGGGCGGGGTGTTTGGCGGAAGGGGAGGGGTCTGGTGGAAGGGGCGGTGTCCTATGGAAGAGGCGGGGCCCGAAGCAAGGGGCGGGGTGTGTGAGGGAGTGGGAGGGGTGGGACCCTAAGGTGGGGGCGGAGTATGTGACGGAAGGGGCGTGGTGCGTGGCGAAAGAGGTGGTGCCCGAGCGAAGGGGCGGGGCCTTGTGGACGGGGCGGGGTGTGATGGAAGATGGACAGGAGCGGGCGGGGCGCGATGGGAGGGGAGGGGTTAGGTGGAAGGGGCGGGGTCCGGCCGCAGGGGTGGGTGCAGTCTTCCCTTGGTCGCCTGTCTTGGGAATCTTTAAGCGCTGTCCTTGCTCTCCAGTCTGGTATGTGGCGTGGCCGTCCCGGGCAGGGGTGGCCGAAGGAGGGGGGACGGGGCGCTCTGCTCAGAAACCAAAGCCTTGGCACGCTTCGTGTCCTAGGACGCTTCGGGCCGTTGGTGAAGATCCGCGCCTCCGACCTGGGCTGGGTGTCCCGACCACGGCCCTGGGGACAGTTTCAGGATGCCCTCTACCTGCCCCGGTCGGGGTGTCCCTGCGGCCACCCGCGTAGTCTTTGTAGAGGCTTCAGCGGCTCGCAGTATGTTGTGCCTCCCCGCGCGATCGTGGGCGCGGCGGGATGGTGGGACGGTGGCATGCGCCCTCCCCACCCCACCTGACCACCCCACCCTGCCCTCCCCACCCCACCTGACCACCCCACCCTGCCCTCCCCACCCCACCCCACCCCACCCCACCCTCCCCTCGCTTTGGAACCTAGCTGAGTCTCAGGATGGTCCCTGCGCCAGGGGTGCACCCGGGGGCGTGAAGTCCCGGGGAGGGCGTCCCGAGGGTGGTGCTGTGGCCGATGTCAGAGAGATGACCGCCTGTGCTCTCTTGGAGGGTTTTTGTGGTCTTAGGGCCCACGTTTGGGGCTTCAGTCCACTCTGGACTTAGTTGTGTGTGCGGTATGAGGACGTGGTCCTGTGTCGTTCCTCGGCGCGGGGCCGTCCAGTCCTCCCCGGTGCCGCTTGTGGAAGAGACGGTGTCTCGCCGATCGTGTATTTTTTTTTTCTCCTTTGTTGAAGACTCCTTGACCTTGCAGTCACGGGTTTATTGCTGGGCTCTGTCTTCTGTCCTGTTGATCTGTGTGTCTGTTTCTTTCTGCCGGTCCCATATTGTTTTGATACTAGGGAGATCTCTTGACATCTGGGATCGCCATAGCTCAAGGATGCTTTGGCTATTCGAGGTCTCGTGTGGTTCCCTACGGGTTTTAGGACGATGTGTTCTAGGTCTGTAAAAAAGAAAAGCTGTTGGTGTTGTTTGCTTTTGTTTTCTGTGTTTTGTTATTTTTTTAATTGAAAGATTTTTGTTTATTTATTTGACAGACAGAGATCCCAAGTAGGCCGAGAAGCAGGCAGAGAGAGAGGAGGAAGCAGGCTCCCTGCTGAGCAGAGAGCCCGATGCGGGGCTCGATCCCAGGACCCTGGGATCACGACCTGAGCCGAAGGCAGAGGCTTCGACCCACGGAGCCTTCCGGGCGCCCCAGGCTGTTGGTATTTTGATAGGCATTGCATTCAGTCTATCGACTGTCTGGGTTGCACGGGCATTTTATGGACACTCTTCCAACCCGCAAACATGGGCTGTCTTTTCTGTCTGTTGGTGTGTCCTCTTTGATGTCTCTCGTGAGTATTTTCTAGTGTCCGGAGCACAGATCTCTCGCTTCTTTGGTGAAGTTTATTCCTAGGTGTTTTCCCGCTTTGGGTGCCATCGTCCATGGGCCTGCCTGTTTTCTTTTTTAGAAAGATTTTCTTTATGTGTTGGAGAGAGAGCGAGAGAGAACCCAAGAGGGGGCAGGGAGGGGTGGAGGGGGAGAAGGAGAGAAGCGGACTCCCCGCCTAGCGGGGAGCCCCGCGTGGGGCTCGATCCCAGGACCCTGAGGGCATGACCGGAGCCGAAGGCAGACGCTTCGCCCGTGGAGCCACCCAGGCGGCCTGGGATTGTTTGCTTCATCTCCCTTTCTGCTTCTTCCTGTTCGAAAGGCAGTGGATGTCTCTGTATGGATTGTGTGGCCTACCCCCTTCCTGGATTCGTTGATGAGTTCCAGTCGGGTCTTCTGGAGTCTGGCAGGTCTCTTGCCTATGGTATGTCGTGTCATCTGCACGTAGTGAGAGCCTTACTTCTTTCTTCCCCACGTAGATGCCATTTCCGTGTTCCTTCTTACGTGATGCTATGGCTGGACTTGCAGGACGGTTTGGACTGACCGCGGTGAGAGTCGACGTCCTCGTCGCGCTCCTCCTCGTCCGGGGAAAGGTCTCCGCGTGATCCCCGCCGAGTGTGAGGTTGGCTCCGGGCTTTCCTCGGGCAGCCTTTATTAGGCGGATGCTTGTTCCCTGTAAACCTACTTCGTTTAGGGCTTCCCCCTGCGCCCCCCCCCCGCCCCCGCACAATCTTATTTATTTATCTGACACAGAGAGAGAGAGAGAGAGAGAGAGAGAGAGAGCGCGCGCGCGCACAGGCAGGGGGAGAGGCGGAGGGAGAATCGGGCTGCTCCCCGCGGAGCAGGGAGCCAGAAGCGGGGCTCAGTCCCAGGACCCTGAGATCAGGTCGTGAGCCAGAGGCAGAGGCTGAACTGAACTGACCGAGCCACCCAGGTGTCCCCGTTGAGGGCTTGTATCCCGAATGCATGTTGCTGTGGGTCAAAGAAAGCTTTTTCTCCGTCTGTTGAAATGATCCTGCGGTTTTTATCCTTTCTCCAGTTTGTTTTTTTAATCCTTTCTCTTGTCGGTGTGATGTATCCTGTTGACCGATTGGCAAATAGGGAACCGATCTTGCATCCAGGACTAAATCGCGCTTCCTTGTGGTGAGTGGTTTCCCTAAGGCGTTGTCAGAGTGTGTTGGCCAGTCGTTTTTAGGATGTTGGCCTCTGTGTTCATCAGAGATGCTGGCCTGCATCTCTCCCTCCTCTTCTCTCTCTCCCTTGTTCTTTTAATTTTGATCTTTGTCTTTCTTTGAAGACTTGATTGATCGGTTGATGGATTGATTGGTCAGATCCCATGTAGGCGGGGCGGCGGGCAGAGAGAGAGGAAGGGAAGCAGGCTCCCCGCTGAGCGGAGAGGCCGATGCGGGGCCGGATCCCAGGAAGGACCCTGAGGTCATGCCTCGAGCAGAAGGCAGAGGCTTTCACCCAGTGAGCCAGCCAGGCGCCCCTCCCCTTTGTGAAAAGCATGTGGTTTTAGGAAGAGCCACTGCAAAGTCAGCCACCCCCATCAGCCAAGGTATGCAGTTGGGGTGCGCTGGCAGGGGAGGGGTCTGATGGAAGGGTTGGGACCCTGGGGAAGGGGTGTGTGACGGGGGGGAGGGGCGCTCCGTAACGGGTGGTAAAAGTGACAGACGAGGGGGCGGAAGTGGCGGGGGCACATGGAATGGGCGGTGTGTGTGACGGAAGGGGTCTGATGGGAGGGGTGGGGTCCGAAGGAAGGGGCGGGGTGCGTGACGGCGGAGGCGGGGCCCGAGAGAAGGGGCGTGGTAGGGGACGTAAGGGGAGGTGTCTGATGGAAGGGGTGGGGCCCTATGGAAGGGGAGGAGTGTGGGGTGGAAGGGGCGGGGTCTGTGTCGGTAGAGGTGGGGCCCTAAGGAAGGGGAGGGGTGTGCGGCGGAAGGGGAGGTGCCCTACGGAAGGGGCGTGGTGTGTGACGGAAGAGGCGGGGCCCGAAGTAAAGGGGCGGGGTGTGCGTGGGAAGGGGAGGGGGGCGCGGCGGAAGGGGAGGTGCCCTACGGAAGGGGCGTGGTGTGTGACGGAAGAGGCGGGGCCCGAAGTAAGGGGCGGGGTGTGCGGCGGAAGGGGTGGGGCCCTACGGAAGGGGAGGTGCCCTACGGAAGGGGCGTGGTTCCTGACGGAAGAGGCGGGGCCCAGAAATGACGGGCGGGGTGTGCGGCGGAAGGGGAGGGGTCCGGTGGAAGGGGCGGTGCCCTATGGAAGGGGCGTGGTGTGTGACGGAAGGGGCGGGGCCCGAAGTAAGGGGCGGGGTGTGCGGCGGAAGGGGAGGGGCCCTACGGAAGGGGAGGTGCCCTACGGAAGGGGCGTGGTTCCTGACGGAAGAGGCGGGGCCCAGAAATGACGGGCGGGGTGTGCGGCGGAAGGGGAGGGGTCTGGTGGAAGGGGCGGTGCCCTACGGAAGGGGCGTGGTGCGTGACGGAAGAGGCGGGGCCCGAAGTATGGGGCGGGGTGTGCGGCGGAAGGGGTGGGGCCCTACGGAAGGGGCGTGGTTCCTGACGGAAGAGGCGGGGCCCAGAAATGACGGGCGGGGTGTTTGGCGGAAGGGGAGGGGTCTGGTGGAAGGGGCGGTGTCCTATGGAAGAGGCGGGGCCCGAAGCAAGGGGCGGGGTGTGTGAGGGAGTGGGAGGGGTGGGACCCTAAGGTGGGGGCGGAGTATGTGACGGAAGGGGCGTGGTGCGTGGCGAAAGAGGTGGTGCCCGAGCGAAGGGGCGGGGCCTTGTGGACGGGGCGGGGTGTGATGGAAGATGGACAGGAGCGGGCGGGGCGCGATGGGAGGGGAGGGGTTAGGTGGAAGGGGCGGGGTCCGGCCGCAGGGGTGGGTGCAGTCTTCCCTTGGTCGCCTGTCTTGGGAATCTTTAAGCGCTGTCCTTGCTCTCCAGTCTGGTATGTGGCGTGGCCGTCCCGGGCAGGGGTGGCCGAAGGAGGGGGGACGGGGCGCTCTGCTCAGAAACCAAAGCCTTGGCACGCTTCGTGTCCTAGGACGCTTCGGGCCGTTGGTGAAGATCCGCGCCTCCGACCTGGGCTGGGTGTCCCGACCACGGCCCTGGGGACAGTTTCAGGATGCCCTCTACCTGCCCCGGTCGGGGTGTCCCTGCGGCCACCCGCGTAGTCTTTGTAGAGGCTTCAGCGGCTCGCAGTATGTTGTGCCTCCCCGCGCGATCGTGGGCGCGGCGGGATGGTGGGACGGTGGCATGCGCCCTCCCCACCCCACCTGACCACCCCACCCTGCCCTCCCCACCCCACCTGACCACCCCACCCTGCCCTCCCCACCCCACCCCACCCCACCCCACCCTCCCCTCGCTTTGGAACCTAGCTGAGTCTCAGGATGGTCCCTGCGCCAGGGGTGCACCCGGGGGCGTGAAGTCCCGGGGAGGGCGTCCCGAGGGTGGTGCTGTGGCCGATGTCAGAGAGATGACCGCCTGTGCTCTCTTGGAGGGTTTTTGTGGTCTTAGGGCCCACGTTTGGGGCTTCAGTCCACTCTGGACTTAGTTGTGTGTGCGGTATGAGGACGTGGTCCTGTGTCGTTCCTCGGCGCGGGGCCGTCCAGTCCTCCCCGGTGCCGCTTGTGGAAGAGACGGTGTCTCGCCGATCGTGTATTTTTTTTTTCTCCTTTGTTGAAGACTCCTTGACCTTGCAGTCACGGGTTTATTGCTGGGCTCTGTCTTCTGTCCTGTTGATCTGTGTGTCTGTTTCTTTCTGCCGGTCCCATATTGTTTTGATACTAGGGAGATCTCTTGACATCTGGGATCGCCATAGCTCAAGGATGCTTTGGCTATTCGAGGTCTCGTGTGGTTCCCTACGGGTTTTAGGACGATGTGTTCTAGGTCTGTAAAAAAGAAAAGCTGTTGGTGTTGTTTGCTTTTGTTTTCTGTGTTTTGTTATTTCTTTAATTGAAAGATTTTTGTTTATTTATTTGACAGACAGAGATCCCAAGTAGGCCGAGAAGCAGGCAGAGAGAGAGGAGGAAGCAGGCTCCCTGCTGAGCAGAGAGCCCGATGCGGGGCTCGATCCCAGGACCCTGGGATCACGACCTGAGCCGAAGGCAGAGGCTTCGACCCACGGAGCCTTCCGGGCGCCCCAGGCTGTTGGTATTTTGATAGGCATTGCATTCAGTCTATCGACTGTCTGGGTTGCACGGGCATTTTATGGACACTCTTCCAACCCGCAAACATGGGCTGTCTTTTCTGTCTGTTGGTGTGTCCTCTTTGATGTCTCTCGTGAGTATTTTCTAGTGTCCGGAGCACAGATCTCTCGCTTCTTTGGTGAAGTTTATTCCTAGGTGTTTTCCCGCTTTGGGTGCCATCGTCCATGGGCCTGCCTGTTTTCTTTTTTAGAAAGATTTTCTTTATGTGTTGGAGAGAGAGCGAGAGAGAACCCAAGAGGGGGCAGGGAGGGGTGGAGGGGGAGAAGGAGAGAAGCGGACTCCCCGCCTAGCGGGGAGCCCCGCGCGGGGCTCGATCCCAGGACCCTGAGGGCATGACTGGAGCCGAAGGCAGACGCTTCGCCCGTGGAGCCACCCAGGCGCCCTGGGATTGTTTGCTTCATCTCCCTTTCTGCTTCTTCCTGTTCGAAAGGCAGTGGATGTCTCTGTATGGATTGTGTGGCCTACCCCCTTCCTGGATTCGTTGATGAGTTCCAGTCGGGTCTTCTGGAGTCTGGCAGGTCTCTTGCCTATGGTATGTCGTGTCATCTGCACGTAGTGAGAGCCTTACTTCTTTCTTCCCCACGTAGATGCCATTTCCGTGTTCCTTCTTACGTGATGCTATGGCTGGACTTGCAGGACGGTTTGGACTGACCGCGGTGAGAGTCGACGTCCTCGTCGCGCTCCTCCTCGTCCGGGGAAAGGTCTCCGCGTGATCCCCGCCGAGTGTGAGGTTGGCTCCGGGCTTTCCTCGGGCAGCCTTTATTAGGCGGATGCTTGTTCCCTGTAAACCTACTTCGTTTAGGGCTTCCCCCTGCGCCCCCCCCCCCGCCCCCGCACAATCTTATTTATTTATCTGACACAGAGAGAGAGAGAGAGAGAGAGAGAGCGCGCGCGCACAGGCAGGGGGAGAGGCGGAGGGAGAATCGGGCTGCTCCCCGCGGAGCAGGGAGCCAGAAGCGGGGCTCAGTCCCAGGACCCTGAGATCAGGTCGTGAGCCAGAGGCAGAGGCTGAACTGAACTGACCGAGCCACCCAGGTGTCCCCGTTGAGGGCTTGTATCCCGAATGCATGTTGCTGTGGGTCAAAGAAAGCTTTTTCTCCGTCTGTTGAAATGATCCTGCGGTTTTTATCCTTTCTCCAGTTTGTTTTTTTAATCCTTTCTCTTGTCGGTGTGATGTATCCTGTTGACCGATTGGCAAATAGGGAACCGATCTTGCATCCAGGACTAAATCGCGCTTCCTTGTGGTGAGTGGTTTCCCTAAGGCGTTGTCAGAGTGTGTTGGCCAGTCGTTTTTAGGATGTTGGCCTCTGTGTTCATCAGAGATGCTGGCCTGCATCTCTCCCTCCTCTTCTCTCTCTCCCTTGTTCTTTTAATTTTGATCTTTGTCTTTCTTTGAAGACTTGATTGATCGGTTGATGGATTGATTGGTCAGATCCCATGTAGGCGGGGCGGCGGGCAGAGAGAGAGGAAGGGAAGCAGGCTCCCCGCTGAGCGGAGAGGCCGATGCGGGGCCGGATCCCAGGAAGGACCCTGAGGTCATGCCTCGAGCAGAAGGCAGAGGCTTTCACCCAGTGAGCCAGCCAGGCGCCCCTCCCCTTTGTGAAAAGCATGTGGTTTTAGGAAGAGCCACTGCAAAGTCAGCCACCCCCATCAGCCAAGGTATGCAGTTGGGGTGCGCTGGCAGGGGAGGGGTCTGATGGAAGGGTTGGGACCCTGGGGAAGGGGTGTGTGACGGGGGGGAGGGGCGCTCCGTAACGGGTGGTAAAAGTGACAGACGAGGGGGCGGAAGTGGCGGGGGCACATGGAATGGGCGGTGTGTGTGACGGAAGGGGTCTGATGGGAGGGGTGGGGTCCGAAGGAAGGGGCGGGGTGCGTGACGGCGGAGGCGGGGCCCGAGAGAAGGGGCGTGGTAGGGGACGTAAGGGGAGGTGTCTGATGGAAGGGGTGGGGCCCTATGGAAGGGGAGGAGTGTGGGGTGGAAGGGGCGGGGTCTGTGTCGGTAGAGGTGGGGCCCTAAGGAAGGGGAGGGGTGTGCGGCGGAAGGGGAGGTGACCTACGGAAGGGGCGTGGTGTGTGACGGAAGAGGCGGGGCCCGAAGTAAAGGGGAGGGGTGTGCGTGGGAAGGGGAGGGGGGCACGGCGGAAGGGGAGGTGCCCTACGGAAGGGGCGTGGTGTGTGACGGAAGAGGCGGGGCCCGAAGTAAGGGGCGGGGTGTGCGGCAGAAGGGGTGGGGCCCTACGGAAGGGGAGGTGCCCTACGGAAGGGGCGTGGTTCCTGACGGAAGAGGCGGGGCCCAGAAATGACGGGCGGGGTGTGCGGCGGAAGGGGAGGGGTCCGGTGGAAGGGGCGGTGCCCTACGGAAGGGGCGTGGTGTGTGACGGAAGGGGCGGGGCCCGAAGTATGGGGCGGGGTGTGCGGCGGAAGGGGCGGGGCCCTACGGAAGGGGCGTGGTTCCTGACGGAAGAGGCGGGGCCCAGAAATGACGGGCGGGGTGTTTGGCGGAAGGGGAGGGGTCTGGTGGAAGGGGCGGTGTCCTATGGAAGAGGCGGGGCCCGAAGCAAGGGGCGGGGTGTGTGAGGGAGTGGGAGGGGTGGGACCCTAAGGTGGGGGCGGAGTATGTGACGGAAGGGGCGTGGTGCGTGGCGAAAGAGGTGGTGCCCGAGCGAAGGGGCGGGGCCTTGTGGACGGGGCGGGGTGTGATGGAAGATGGACAGGAGCGGGCGGGGCGCGATGGGAGGGGAGGGGTTAGGTGGAAGGGGCGGGGTCCGGCCGCAGGGGTGGGTGCAGTCTTCCCTTGGTCGCCTGTCTTGGGAATCTTTAAGCGCTGTCCTTGCTCTCCAGTCTGGTATGTGGCGTGGCCGTCCCGGGCAGGGGTGGCCGAAGGAGGGGGGACGGGGCGCTCTGCTCAGAAACCAAAGCCTTGGCACGCTTCGTGTCCTAGGACGCTTCGGGCCGTTGGTGAAGATCCGCGCCTCCGACCTGGGCTGGGTGTCCCGACCACGGCCCTGGGGACAGTTTCAGGATGCCCTCTACCTGCCCCGGTCGGGGTGTCCCTGCGGCCACCCGCGTAGTCTTTGTAGAGGCTTCAGCGGCTCGCAGTATGTTGTGCCTCCCCGCGCGATCGTGGGCGCGGCGGGATGGTGGGACGGTGGCATGCGCCCTCCCCACCCCACCTGACCACCCCACCCTGCCCTCCCCACCCCACCTGACCACCCCACCCTGCCCTCCCCACCCCACCCCACCCCACCCCACCCTCCCCTCGCTTTGGAACCTAGCTGAGTCTCAGGATGGTCCCTGCGCCAGGGGTGCACCCGGGGGCGTGAAGTCCCGGGGAGGGCGTCCCGAGGGTGGTGCTGTGGCCGATGTCAGAGAGATGACCGCCTGTGCTCTCTTGGAGGGTTTTTGTGGTCTTAGGGCCCACGTTTGGGGCTTCAGTCCACTCTGGACTTAGTTGTGTGTGCGGTATGAGGACGTGGTCCTGTGTCGTTCCTCGGCGCGGGGCCGTCCAGTCCTCCCCGGTGCCGCTTGTGGAAGAGACGGTGTCTCGCCGATCGTGTATTTTTTTTTTCTCCTTTGTTGAAGACTCCTTGACCTTGCAGTCACGGGTTTATTGCTGGGCTCTGTCTTCTGTCCTGTTGATCTGTGTGTCTGTTTCTTTCTGCCGGTCCCATATTGTTTTGATACTAGGGAGATCTCTTGACATCTGGGATCGCCATAGCTCAAGGATGCTTTGGCTATTCGAGGTCTCGTGTGGTTCCCTACGGGTTTTAGGACGATGTGTTCTAGGTCTGTAAAAAAGAAAAGCTGTTGGTGTTGTTTGCTTTTGTTTTCTGTGTTTTGTTATTTTTTTAATTGAAAGATTTTTGTTTATTTATTTGACAGACAGAGATCCCAAGTAGGCCGAGAAGCAGGCAGAGAGAGAGGAGGAAGCAGGCTCCCTGCTGAGCAGAGAGCCCGATGCGGGGCTCGATCCCAGGACCCTGGGATCACGACCTGAGCCGAAGGCAGAGGCTTCGACCCACGGAGCCTTCCGGGCGCCCCAGGCTGTTGGTATTTTGATAGGCATTGCATTCAGTCTATCGACTGTCTGGGTTGCACGGGCATTTTATGGACACTCTTCCAACCCGCAAACATGGGCTGTCTTTTCTGTCTGTTGGTGTGTCCTCTTTGATGTCTCTCGTGAGTATTTTCTAGTGTCCGGAGCACAGATCTCTCGCTTCTTTGGTGAAGTTTATTCCTAGGTGTTTTCCCGCTTTGGGTGCCATCGTCCATGGGCCTGCCTGTTTTCTTTTTTAGAAAGATTTTCTTTATGTGTTGGAGAGAGAGCGAGAGAGAACCCAAGAGGGGGCAGGGAGGGGTGGAGGGGGAGAAGGAGAGAAGCGGACTCCCCGCCTAGCGGGGAGCCCCGCGTGGGGCTCGATCCCAGGACCCTGAGGGCATGACCGGAGCCGAAGGCAGACGCTTCGCCCGTGGAGCCACCCAGGCGGCCTGGGATTGTTTGCTTCATCTCCCTTTCTGCTTCTTCCTGTTCGAAAGGCAGTGGATGTCTCTGTATGGATTGTGTGGCCTACCCCCTTCCTGGATTCGTTGATGAGTTCCAGTCGGGTCTTCTGGAGTCTGGCAGGTCTCTTGCCTATGGTATGTCGTGTCATCTGCACGTAGTGAGAGCCTTACTTCTTTCTTCCCCACGTAGATGCCATTTCCGTGTTCCTTCTTACGTGATGCTATGGCTGGACTTGCAGGACGGTTTGGACTGACCGCGGTGAGAGTCGACGTCCTCGTCGCGCTCCTCCTCGTCCGGGGAAAGGTCTCCGCGTGATCCCCGCCGAGTGTGAGGTTGGCTCCGGGCTTTCCTCGGGCAGCCTTTATTAGGCGGATGCTTGTTCCCTGTAAACCTACTTCGTTTAGGGCTTCCCCCTGCGCCCCCCCCCCGCCCCCGCACAATCTTATTTATTTATCTGACACAGAGAGAGAGAGAGAGAGAGAGAGAGAGAGAGCGCGCGCGCGCACAGGCAGGGGGAGAGGCGGAGGGAGAATCGGGCTGCTCCCCGCGGAGCAGGGAGCCAGAAGCGGGGCTCAGTCCCAGGACCCTGAGATCAGGTCGTGAGCCAGAGGCAGAGGCTGAACTGAACTGACCGAGCCACCCAGGTGTCCCCGTTGAGGGCTTGTATCCCGAATGCATGTTGCTGTGGGTCAAAGAAAGCTTTTTCTCCGTCTGTTGAAATGATCCTGCGGTTTTTATCCTTTCTCCAGTTTGTTTTTTTAATCCTTTCTCTTGTCGGTGTGATGTATCCTGTTGACCGATTGGCAAATAGGGAACCGATCTTGCATCCAGGACTAAATCGCGCTTCCTTGTGGTGAGTGGTTTCCCTAAGGCGTTGTCAGAGTGTGTTGGCCAGTCGTTTTTAGGATGTTGGCCTCTGTGTTCATCAGAGATGCTGGCCTGCATCTCTCCCTCCTCTTCTCTCTCTCCCTTGTTCTTTTAATTTTGATCTTTGTCTTTCTTTGAAGACTTGATTGATCGGTTGATGGATTGATTGGTCAGATCCCATGTAGGCGGGGCGGCGGGCAGAGAGAGAGGAAGGGAAGCAGGCTCCCCGCTGAGCGGAGAGGCCGATGCGGGGCCGGATCCCAGGAAGGACCCTGAGGTCATGCCTCGAGCAGAAGGCAGAGGCTTTCACCCAGTGAGCCAGCCAGGCGCCCCTCCCCTTTGTGAAAAGCATGTGGTTTTAGGAAGAGCCACTGCAAAGTCAGCCACCCCCATCAGCCAAGGTATGCAGTTGGGGTGCGCTGGCAGGGGAGGGGTCTGATGGAAGGGTTGGGACCCTGGGGAAGGGGTGTGTGACGGGGGGGAGGGGCGCTCCGTAACGGGTGGGAAAAGTGACAGACGAGGGGGCGGAAGTGGCGGGGGCACATGGAATGGGCGGTGTGTGTGACGGAAGGGGTCTGATGGGAGGGGTGGGGTCCGAAGGAAGGGGCGGGGTGCGTGACGGCGGAGGCGGGGCCCGAGAGAAGGGGCGTGGTAGGGGACGTAAGGGGAGGTGTCTGATGGAAGGGGTGGGGCCCTATGGAAGGGGAGGAGTGTGGGGTGGAAGGGGCGGGGTCTGTGTCGGTAGAGGTGGGGCCCTAAGGAAGGGGAGGGGTGTGCGGCGGAAGGGGAGGTGCCCTACGGAAGGGGCGTGGTGTGTGACGGAAGAGGCGGGGCCCGAAGTAAAGGGGCGGGGTGTGCGTGGGAAGGGGAGGGGGGCGCGGCGGAAGGGGAGGTGCCCTACGGAAGGGGCGTGGTGTGTGACGGAAGAGGCGGGGCCCGAAGTAAGGGGCGGGGTGTGCGGCGGAAGGGGTGGGGCCCTACGGAAGGGGAGGTGCCCTACGGAAGGGGCGTGGTTCCTGACGGAAGAGGCGGGGCCCAGAAATGACGGGCGGGGTGTGCGGCGGAAGGGGAGGGGTCCGGTGGAAGGGGCGGTGCCCTATGGAAGGGGCGTGGTGTGTGACGGAAGGGGCGGGGCCCGAAGTAAGGGGCGGGGTGTGCGGCGGAAGGGGAGGTGCCCTACGGAAGGGGCGTGGTGTGCGGCGGAAGGGGAGGGGCCCTACGGAAGGGGAGGTGCCCTACGGAAGGGGCGTGGTTCCTGACGGAAGAGGCGGGGCCCAGAAATGACGGGCGGGGTGTGCGGCGGAAGGGGAGGGGTCCGGTGGAAGGGGCGGTGCCCTACGGAAGGGGCGTGGTGCGTGACGGAAGAGGCGGGGCCCGAAGTATGGGGCGGGGTGTGCGGCGGAAGGGGTGGGGCCCTACGGAAGGGGCGTGGTTCCTGACGGAAGAGGCGGGGCCCAGAAATGACGGGCGGGGTGTTTGGCGGAAGGGGAGGGGTCTGGTGGAAGGGGCGGTGTCCTATGGAAGAGGCGGGGCCCGAAGCAAGGGGCGGGGTGTGTGAGGGAGTGGGAGGGGTGGGACCCTAAGGTGGGGGCGGAGTATGTGACGGAAGGGGCGTGGTGCGTGGCGAAAGAGGTGGTGCCCGAGCGAAGGGGCGGGGCCTTGTGGACGGGGCGGGGTGTGATGGAAGATGGACAGGAGCGGGCGGGGCGCGATGGGAGGGGAGGGGTTAGGTGGAAGGGGCGGGGTCCGGCCGCAGGGGTGGGTGCAGTCTTCCCTTGGTCGCCTGTCTTGGGAATCTTTAAGCGCTGTCCTTGCTCTCCAGTCTGGTATGTGGCGTGGCCGTCCCGGGCAGGGGTGGCCGAAGGAGGGGGGACGGGGCGCTCTGCTCAGAAACCAAAGCCTTGGCACGCTTCGTGTCCTAGGACGCTTCGGGCCGTTGGTGAAGATCCGCGCCTCCGACCTGGGCTGGGTGTCCCGACCACGGCCCTGGGGACAGTTTCAGGATGCCCTCTACCTGCCCCGGTCGGGGTGTCCCTGCGGCCACCCGCGTAGTCTTTGTAGAGGCTTCAGCGGCTCGCAGTATGTTGTGCCTCCCCGCGCGATCGTGGGCGCGGCGGGATGGTGGGACGGTGGCATGCGCCCTCCCCACCCCACCTGACCACCCCACCCTGCCCTCCCCACCCCACCTGCCCTCCCCACCCTGCCCTCCCCACCCCACCCCACCCCACCCCACCCCACCCTCCCCTCGCTTTGGAACCTAGCTGAGTCTCAGGATGGTCCCTGCGCCAGGGGTGCACCCGGGGGCGTGAAGTCCCGGGGAGGGCGTCCCGAGGGTGGTGCTGTGGCCGATGTCAGAGAGATGACCGCCTGTGCTCTCTTGGAGGGTTTTTGTGGTCTTAGGGCCCACGTTTGGGGCTTCAGTCCACTCTGGACTTAGTTGTGTGTGCGGTATGAGGACGTGGTCCTGTGTCGTTCCTCGGCGCGGGGCCGTCCAGTCCTCCCCGGTGCCGCTTGTGGAAGAGACGGTGTCTCGCCGATCGTGTATTTTTTTTTTCTCCTTTGTTGAAGACTCCTTGACCTTGCAGTCACGGGTTTATTGCTGGGCTCTGTCTTCTGTCCTGTTGATCTGTGTGTCTGTTTCTTTCTGCCGGTCCCATATTGTTTTGATACTAGGGAGATCTCTTGACATCTGGGATCGCCATAGCTCAAGGATGCTTTGGCTGTTCGAGGTCTCGTGTGGTTCCCTACGGGTTTTAGGACGATGTGTTCTAGGTCTGTAAAAAAGAAAAGCTGTTGGTGTTGTTTGCTTTTGTTTTCTGTGTTTTGTTATTTTTTTAATTGAAAGATTTTTGTTTATTTATTTGACAGACAGAGATCCCAAGTAGGCCGAGAAGCAGGCAGAGAGAGAGGAGGAAGCAGGCTCCCTGCTGAGCAGAGAGCCCGATGCGGGGCTCGATCCCAGGACCCTGGGATCACGACCTGAGCCGAAGGCAGAGGCTTCGACCCACGGAGCCTTCCGGGCGCCCCAGGCTGTTGGTATTTTGATAGGCATTGCATTCAGTCTATCGACTGTCTGGGTTGCACGGGCATTTTATGGACACTCTTCCAACCCGCAAACATGGGCTGTCTTTTCTGTCTGTTGGTGTGTCCTCTTTGATGTCTCTCGTGAGTATTTTCTAGTGTCCGGAGCACAGATCTCTCGCTTCTTTGGTGAAGTTTATTCCTAGGTGTTTTCCCGCTTTGGGTGCCATCGTCCATGGGCCTGCCTGTTTTCTTTTTTAGAAAGATTTTCTTTATGTGTTGGAGAGAGAGCGAGAGAGAACCCAAGAGGGGGCAGGGAGGGGTGGAGGGGGAGAAGGAGAGAAGCGGACTCCCCGCCTAGCGGGGAGCCCCGCGCGGGGCTCGATCCCAGGACCCTGAGGGCGTGACCGGAGCCGAAGGCAGACGCTTCGCCCGTGGAGCCACCCAGGCGGCCTGGGATTGTTTGCTTCATCTCCCTTTCTGCTTCTTCCTGTTCGAAAGGCAGTGGATGTCTCTGTATGGATTGTGTGGCCTACCCCCTTCCTGGATTCGTTGATGAGTTCCAGTCGGGTCTTCTGGAGTCTGGCAGGTCTCTTGCCTATGGTATGTCGTGTCATCTGCACGTAGTGAGAGCCTTACTTCTTTCTTCCCCACGTAGATGCCATTTCCGTGTTCCTTCTTACGTGATGCTATGGCTGGACTTGCAGGACGGTTTGGACTGACCGCGGTGAGAGTCGACGTCCTCGTCGCGCTCCTCCTCGTCCGGGGAAAGGTCTCCGCGTGATCCCCGCCGAGTGTGAGGTTGGCTCCGGGCTTTCCTCGGGCAGCCTTTATTAGGCGGATGCTTGTTCCCTGTAAACCTACTTCGTTTAGGGCTTCCCCCTGCGCCCCCCCCCCGCCCCCGCACAATCTTATTTATTTATCTGACACAGAGAGAGAGAGAGAGAGAGAGAGAGAGAGCGCGCGCACAGGCAGGGGGAGAGGCGGAGGGAGAATCGGGCTGCTCCCCGCGGAGCAGGGAGCCAGAAGCGGGGCTCAGTCCCAGGACCCTGAGATCAGGTCGTGAGCCAGAGGCAGAGGCTGAACTGAACTGACCGAGCCACCCAGGTGTCCCCGTTGAGGGCTTGTATCCCGAATGCATGTTGCTGTGGGTCAAAGAAAGCTTTTTCTCCGTCTGTTGAAATGATCCTGCGGTTTTTATCCTTTCTCCAGTTTGTTTTTTTAATCCTTTCTCTTGTCGGTGTGATGTATCCTGTTGACCGATTGGCAAATAGGGAACCGATCTTGCATCCAGGACTAAATCGCGCTTCCTTGTGGTGAGTGGTTTCCCTAAGGCGTTGTCAGAGTGTGTTGGCCAGTCGTTTTTAGGATGTTGGCCTCTGTGTTCATCAGAGATGCTGGCCTGCATCTCTCCCTCCTCTTCTCTCTCTCCCTTGTTCTTTTAATTTTGATCTTTGTCTTTCTTTGAAGACTTGATTGATCGGTTGATGGATTGATTGGTCAGATCCCATGTAGGCGGGGCGGCGGGCAGAGAGAGAGGAAGGGAAGCAGGCTCCCCGCTGAGCGGAGAGGCCGATGCGGGGCCGGATCCCAGGAAGGACCCTGAGGTCATGCCTCGAGCAGAAGGCAGAGGCTTTCACCCAGTGAGCCAGCCAGGCGCCCCTCCCCTTTGTGAAAAGCATGTGGTTTTAGGAAGAGCCACTGCAAAGTCAGCCACCCCCATCAGCCAAGGTATGCAGTTGGGGTGCGCTGGCAGGGGAGGGGTCTGATGGAAGGGTTGGGACCCTGGGGAAGGGGTGTGTGACGGGGAGGAGGGGCGCTCCGTAACGGGTGGGAAAAGTGACAGACGAGGGGGCGGAAGTGGCGGGGGCACATGGAATGGGCGGTGTGTGTGACGGAAGGGGTCTGATGGGAGGGGTGGGGTCCGAAGGAAGGGGCGGGGTGCGTGACGGCGGAGGCGGGGCCCGAGAGAAGGGGCGTGGTAGGGGACGTAAGGGGAGGTGTCTGATGGAAGGGGTGGGGCCCTATGGAAGGGGAGGAGTGTGGGGTGGAAGGGGCGGGGTCTGTGTCGGTAGAGGTGGGGCCCTAAGGAAGGGGAGGGGTGTGCGGCGGAAGGGGAGGTGCCCTACGGAAGGGGCGTGGTGTGTGACGGAAGAGGCGGGGCCCGAAGTAAAGGGGGGGGTGTGCGTCGGAAGGGGAGGGGGGCGCGGCGGAAGGGGAGGTGCCCTACGGAAGGGGCGTGGTGTGTGACGGAAGAGGCGGGGCCCGAAGTAAGGGGCGGGGTGTGCGGCGGAAGGGGTGGGGCCCTACGGAAGGGGAGGTGCCCTACGGAAGGGGCGTGGTTCCTGACGGAAGAGGCGGGGCCCAGAAATGACGGGCGGGGTGTGCGGCGGAAGGGGAGGGGTCCGGTGGAAGGGGCGGTGCCCTATGGAAGGGGCGTGGTGTGTGACGGAAGGGGCGGGGCCCGAAGTAAGGGGCGGGGTGTGCGGCGGAAGGGGAGGGGCCCTACGGAAGGGGAGGTGCCCTACGGAAGGGGCGTGGTTCCTGACGGAAGAGGCGGGGCCCAGAAATGACGGGCGGGGTGTGCGGCGGAAGGGGAGGGGTCTGGTGGAAGGGGCGGTGCCCTACGGAAGGGGCGTGGTGCGTGACGGAAGAGGCGGGGCCCGAAGTATGGGGCGGGTTGTGCGGCGGAAGGGGTGGGGCCCTACGGAAGGGGCGTGGTTCCTGACGG
The DNA here is from genome assembly GCF_964662115.1 of Mustela nivalis. Classification (NCBI taxonomy): domain Eukaryota; kingdom Metazoa; phylum Chordata; class Mammalia; order Carnivora; family Mustelidae; genus Mustela; species Mustela nivalis. The sequence continues at coordinate 30,877,960 of NC_139041.1, forward strand.
AAGAGGCGGGGCCCAGAAATGACGGGCGGGGTGTTTGGCGGAAGGGGAAGGGTCTGGTGAAAGGGGCGGTGTCCTATGGAAGAGGCGGGGCCCGAAGCAAGGGGCGGGGTGTGTGAGGGAGTGGGAGGGGTGGGACCCTAAGGTGGGGGCGGAGTATGTGACGGAAGGGGCGTGGTGCGTGGCGAAAGAGGTGGTGCCCGAGCGAAGGGGCGGGGCCTTGTGGACGGGGCGGGGTGTGATGGAAGATGGACAGGAGCGGGCGGGGCGCGATGGGAGGGGAGGGGTTAGGTGGAAGGGGCGGGGTCCGGCCGCAGGGGTGGGTGCAGTCTTCCCTTGGTCGCCTGTCTTGGGAATCTTTAAGCGCTGTCCTTGCTCTCCAGTCTGGTATGTGGCGTGGCCGTCCCGGGCAGGGGTGGCCGAAGGAGGGGGGACGGGGCGCTCTGCTCAGAAACCAAAGCCTTGGCACGCTTCGTGTCCTAGGACGCTTCGGGCCGTTGGTGAAGATCCGCGCCTCCGACCTGGGCTGGGTGTCCCGACCACGGCCCTGGGGACAGTTTCAGGATGCCCTCTACCTGCCCCGGTCGGGGTGTCCCTGCGGCCACCCGCGTAGTCTTTGTAGAGGCTTCAGCGGCTCGCAGTATGTTGTGCCTCCCCGCGCGATCGTGGGCGCGGCGGGATGGTGGGACGGTGGCATGCGCCCTCCCCACCCCACCTGACCACCCCACCCTGCCCTCCCCACCCCACCCTGCCCTCCCCACCCCACCTGCCCTCCCCACCCTGCCCTCCCCACCCCACCCCACCCCACCCCACCCCACCCCACCCTCCCCACCCCACCCCACCCTCCCCTCGCTTTGGAACCTAGCTGAGTCTCAGGATGGTCCCTGCGCCAGGGGTGCACCCGGGGGCGTGAAGTCCCGGGGAGGGCGTCCCGAGGGTGGTGCTGTGGCCGATGTCAGAGAGATGACCGCCTGTGCTCTCTTGGAGGGTTTTTGTGGTCTTAGGGCCCACGTTTGGGGCTTCAGTCCACTCTGGACTTAGTTGTGTGTGCGGTATGAGGACGTGGTCCTGTGTCGTTCCTCGGCGCGGGGCCGTCCAGTCCTCCCCGGTGCCGCTTGTGGAAGAGACGGTGTCTCGCCGATCGTGTATTTTTTTTTTCTCCTTTGTTGAAGACTCCTTGACCTTGCAGTCACGGGTTTATTGCTGGGCTCTGTCTTCTGTCCTGTTGATCTGTGTGTCTGTTTCTTTCTGCCGGTCCCATATTGTTTTGATACTAGGGAGATCTCTTGACATCTGGGATCGCCATAGCTCAAGGATGCTTTGGCTGTTCGAGGTCTCGTGTGGTTCCCTACGGGTTTTAGGACGATGTGTTCTAGGTCTGTAAAAAAGAAAAGCTGTTGGTGTTGTTTGCTTTTGTTTTCTGTGTTTTGTTATTTTTTTAATTGAAAGATTTTTGTTTATTTATTTGACAGACAGAGATCCCAAGTAGGCCGAGAAGCAGGCAGAGAGAGAGGAGGAAGCAGGCTCCCTGCTGAGCAGAGAGCCCGATGCGGGGCTCGATCCCAGGACCCTGGGATCACGACCTGAGCCGAAGGCAGAGGCTTCGACCCACGGAGCCTTCCGGGCGCCCCAGGCTGTTGGTATTTTGATAGGCATTGCATTCAGTCTATCGACTGTCTGGGTTGCACGGGCATTTTATGGACACTCTTCCAACCCGCAAACATGGGCTGTCTTTTCTGTCTGTTGGTGTGTCCTCTTTGATGTCTCTCGTGAGTATTTTCTAGTGTCCGGAGCACAGATCTCTCGCTTCTTTGGTGAAGTTTATTCCTAGGTGTTTTCCCGCTTTGGGTGCCATCGTCCATGGGCCTGCCTGTTTTCTTTTTTAGAAAGATTTTCTTTATGTGTTGGAGAGAGAGCGAGAGAGAACCCAAGAGGGGGCAGGGAGGGGTGGAGGGGGAGAAGGAGAGAAGCGGACTCCCCGCCTAGCGGGGAGCCCCGCGCGGGGCTCGATCCCAGGACCCTGAGGGCATGACCGGAGCCGAAGGCAGACGCTTCGCCCGTGGAGCCACCCAGGCGCCCTGGGATTGTTTGCTTCATCTCCCTTTCTGCTTCTTCCTGTTCGAAAGGCAGTGGATGTCTCTGTATGGATTGTGTGGCCTACCCCCTTCCTGGATTCGTTGATGAGTTCCAGTCGGGTCTTCTGGAGTCTGGCAGGTCTCTTGCCTATGGTATGTCGTGTCATCTGCACGTAGTGAGAGCCTTACTTCTTTCTTCCCCACGTAGATGCCATTTCCGTGTTCCTTCTTACGTGATGCTATGGCTGGACTTGCAGGACGGTTTGGACTGACCGCGGTGAGAGTCGACGTCCTCGTCGCGCTCCTCCTCGTCCGGGGAAAGGTCTCCGCGTGATCCCCGCCGAGTGTGAGGTTGGCTCCGGGCTTTCCTCGGGCAGCCTTTATTAGGCGGATGCTTGTTCCCTGTAAACCTACTTCGTTTAGGGCTTCCCCCTGCGCCACCCCCCCACCCCCGCACAATCTTATTTATTTATCTGACACAGAGAGAGAGAGAGAGAGAGAGAGAGAGCGCGCGCACAGGCAGGGGGAGAGGCGGAGGGAGAATCGGGCTGCTCCCCGCGGAGCAGGGAGCCAGAAGCGGGGCTCAGTCCCAGGACCCTGAGATCAGGTCGTGAGCCAGAGGCAGAGGCTGAACTGAACTGACCGAGCCACCCAGGTGTCCCCGTTGAGGGCTTGTATCCCGAATGCATGTTGCTGTGGGTCAAAGAAAGCTTTTTCTCCGTCTGTTGAAATGATCCTGCGGTTTTTATCCTTTCTCCAGTTTGTTTTTTTAATCCTTTCTCTTGTCGGTGTGATGTATCCTGTTGACCGATTGGCAAATAGGGAACCGATCTTGCATCCAGGACTAAATCGCGCTTCCTTGTGGTGAGTGGTTTCCCTAAGGCGTTGTCAGAGTGTGTTGGCCAGTCGTTTTTAGGATGTTGGCCTCTGTGTTCATCAGAGATGCTGGCCTGCATCTCTCCCTCCTCTTCTCTCTCTCCCTTGTTCTTTTAATTTTGATCTTTGTCTTTCTTTGAAGACTTGATTGATCGGTTGATGGATTGATTGGTCAGATCCCATGTAGGCGGGGCGGCGGGCAGAGAGAGAGGAAGGGAAGCAGGCTCCCCGCTGAGCGGAGAGGCCGATGCGGGGCCGGATCCCAGGAAGGACCCTGAGGTCATGCCTCGAGCAGAAGGCAGAGGCTTTCACCCAGTGAGCCAGCCAGGCGCCCCTCCCCTTTGTGAAAAGCATGTGGTTTTAGGAAGAGCCACTGCAAAGTCAGCCACCCCCATCAGCCAAGGTATGCAGTTGGGGTGCGCTGGCAGGGGAGGGGTCTGATGGAAGGGTTGGAACCCTGGGGAAGGGGTGTGTGACGGGGGGGAGGGGCGCTCCGTAACGGGTGGGAAAAGTGACAGACGAGGGGGCGGAAGTGGCGGGGGCACATGGAATGGGCGGTGTGTGTGACGGAAGGGGTCTGATGGGAGGGGTGGGGTCCGAAGGAAGGGGCGGGGTGCGTGACGGCGGAGGCGGGGCCCGAGAGAAGGGGCGTGGTAGGGGACGTAAGGGGAGGTGTCTGATGGAAGGGGTGGGGCCCTATGGAAGGGGAGGAGTGTGGGGTGGAAGGGGCGGGGTCTGTGTCGGTAGAGGTGGGGCCCTAAGGAAGGGGAGGGGTGTGCGGCGGAAGGGGAGGTGCCCTACGGAAGGGGCGTGGTGTGTGACGGAAGAGGCGGGGCCCGAAGTAAAGGGGCGGGGTGTGCGTGGGAAGGGGAGGGGGGCACGGCGGAAGGGGAGGTGCCCTACGGAAGGGGCGTGGTGTGTGACGGAAGAGGCGGGGCCCGAAGTAAGGGGCGGGGTGTGCGGCAGAAGGGGTGGGGCCCTACGGAAGGGGAGGTGCCCTACGGAAGGGGCGTGGTTCCTGACGGAAGAGGCGGGGCCCAGAAATGACGGGCGGGGTGTGCGGCGGAAGGGGAGGGGTCCGGTGGAAGGGGCGGTGCCCTACGGAAGGGGCGTGGTGTGTGACGGAAGGGGCGGGGCCCGAAGTATGGGGCGGGGTGTGCGGCGGAAGGGGCGGGGCCCTACGGAAGGGGCGTGGTTCCTGACGGAAGAGGCGGGGCCCAGAAATGACGGGCGGGGTGTTTGGCGGAAGGGGAGGGGTCTGGTGGAAGGGGCGGTGTCCTATGGAAGAGGCGGGGCCCGAAGCAAGGGGCGGGGTGTGTGAGGGAGTGGGAGGGGTGGGACCCTAAGGTGGGGGCGGAGTATGTGACGGAAGGGGCGTGGTGCGTGGCGAAAGAGGTGGTGCCCGAGCGAAGGGGCGGGGCCTTGTGGACGGGGCGGGGTGTGATGGAAGATGGACAGGAGCGGGCGGGGCGCGATGGGAGGGGAGGGGTTAGGTGGAAGGGGCGGGGTCCGGCCGCAGGGGTGGGTGCAGTCTTCCCTTGGTCGCCTGTCTTGGGAATCTTTAAGCGCTGTCCTTGCTCTCCAGTCTGGTATGTGGCGTGGCCGTCCCGGGCAGGGGTGGCCGAAGGAGGGGGGACGGGGCGCTCTGCTCAGAAACCAAAGCCTTGGCACGCTTCGTGTCCTAGGACGCTTCGGGCCGTTGGTGAAGATCCGCGCCTCCGACCTGGGCTGGGTGTCCCGACCACGGCCCTGGGGACAGTTTCAGGATGCCCTCTACCTGCCCCGGTCGGGGTGTCCCTGCGGCCACCCGCGTAGTCTTTGTAGAGGCTTCAGCGGCTCGCAGTATGTTGTGCCTCCCCGCGCGATCGTGGGCGCGGCGGGATGGTGGGACGGTGGCATGCGCCCTCCCCACCCCACCTGACCACCCCACCCTGCCCTCCCCACCCCACCTGACCACCCCACCCTGCCCTCCCCACCCCACCCCACCCCACCCCACCCTCCCCTCGCTTTGGAACCTAGCTGAGTCTCAGGATGGTCCCTGCGCCAGGGGTGCACCCGGGGGCGTGAAGTCCCGGGGAGGGCGTCCCGAGGGTGGTGCTGTGGCCGATGTCAGAGAGATGACCGCCTGTGCTCTCTTGGAGGGTTTTTGTGGTCTTAGGGCCCACGTTTGGGGCTTCAGTCCACTCTGGACTTAGTTGTGTGTGCGGTATGAGGACGTGGTCCTGTGTCGTTCCTCGGCGCGGGGCCGTCCAGTCCTCCCCGGTGCCGCTTGTGGAAGAGACGGTGTCTCGCCGATCGTGTATTTTTTTTTTCTCCTTTGTTGAAGACTCCTTGACCTTGCAGTCACGGGTTTATTGCTGGGCTCTGTCTTCTGTCCTGTTGATCTGTGTGTCTGTTTCTTTCTGCCGGTCCCATATTGTTTTGATACTAGGGAGATCTCTTGACATCTGGGATCGCCATAGCTCAAGGATGCTTTGGCTATTCGAGGTCTCGTGTGGTTCCCTACGGGTTTTAGGACGATGTGTTCTAGGTCTGTAAAAAAGAAAAGCTGTTGGTGTTGTTTGCTTTTGTTTTCTGTGTTTTGTTATTTTTTTAATTGAAAGATTTTTGTTTATTTATTTGACAGACAGAGATCCCAAGTAGGCCGAGAAGCAGGCAGAGAGAGAGGAGGAAGCAGGCTCCCTGCTGAGCAGAGAGCCCGATGCGGGGCTCGATCCCAGGACCCTGGGATCACGACCTGAGCCGAAGGCAGAGGCTTCGACCCACGGAGCCTTCCGGGCGCCCCAGGCTGTTGGTATTTTGATAGGCATTGCATTCAGTCTATCGACTGTCTGGGTTGCACGGGCATTTTATGGACACTCTTCCAACCCGCAAACATGGGCTGTCTTTTCTGTCTGTTGGTGTGTCCTCTTTGATGTCTCTCGTGAGTATTTTCTAGTGTCCGGAGCACAGATCTCTCGCTTCTTTGGTGAAGTTTATTCCTAGGTGTTTTCCCGCTTTGGGTGCCATCGTCCATGGGCCTGCCTGTTTTCTTTTTTAGAAAGATTTTCTTTATGTGTTGGAGAGAGAGCGAGAGAGAACCCAAGAGGGGGCAGGGAGGGGTGGAGGGGGAGAAGGAGAGAAGCGGACTCCCCGCCTAGCGGGGAGCCCCGCGTGGGGCTCGATCCCAGGACCCTGAGGGCATGACCGGAGCCGAAGGCAGACGCTTCGCCCGTGGAGCCACCCAGGCGCCCTGGGATTGTTTGCTTCATCTCCCTTTCTGCTTCTTCCTGTTCGAAAGGCAGTGGATGTCTCTGTATGGATTGTGTGGCCTACCCCCTTCCTGGATTCGTTGATGAGTTCCAGTCGGGTCTTCTGGAGTCTGGCAGGTCTCTTGCCTATGGTATGTCGTGTCATCTGCACGTAGTGAGAGCCTTACTTCTTTCTTCCCCACGTAGATGCCATTTCCGTGTTCCTTCTTACGTGATGCTATGGCTGGACTTGCAGGACGGTTTGGACTGACCGCGGTGAGAGTCGACGTCCTCGTCGCGCTCCTCCTCGTCCGGGGAAAGGTCTCCGCGTGATCCCCGCCGAGTGTGAGGTTGGCTCCGGGCTTTCCTCGGGCAGCCTTTATTAGGCGGATGCTTGTTCCCTGTAAACCTACTTCGTTTAGGGCTTCCCCCTGCGCCCCCCCCCCGCCCCCGCACAATCTTATTTATTTATCTGACACAGAGAGAGAGAGAGAGAGAGAGAGAGAGAGCGCGCGCGCGCACAGGCAGGGGGAGAGGCGGAGGGAGAATCGGGCTGCTCCCCGCGGAGCAGGGAGCCAGAAGCGGGGCTCAGTCCCAGGACCCTGAGATCAGGTCGTGAGCCAGAGGCAGAGGCTGAACTGAACTGACCGAGCCACCCAGGTGTCCCCGTTGAGGGCTTGTATCCCGAATGCATGTTGCTGTGGGTCAAAGAAAGCTTTTTCTCCGTCTGTTGAAATGATCCTGCGGTTTTTATCCTTTCTCCAGTTTGTTTTTTTAATCCTTTCTCTTGTCGGTGTGATGTATCCTGTTGACCGATTGGCAAATAGGGAACCGATCTTGCATCCAGGACTAAATCGCGCTTCCTTGTGGTGAGTGGTTTCCCTAAGGCGTTGTCAGAGTGTGTTGGCCAGTCGTTTTTAGGATGTTGGCCTCTGTGTTCATCAGAGATGCTGGCCTGCATCTCTCCCTCCTCTTCTCTCTCTCCCTTGTTCTTTTAATTTTGATCTTTGTCTTTCTTTGAAGACTTGATTGATCGGTTGATGGATTGATTGGTCAGATCCCATGTAGGCGGGCGGCGGGCAGAGAGAGAGGAAGGGAAGCAGGCTCCCCGCTGAGCGGAGAGGCCGATGCGGGGCCGGATCCCAGGAAGGACCCTGAGGTCATGCCTCGAGCAGAAGGCAGAGGCTTTCACCAGTGAGCCAGCCAGGCGCCGCTCCCCTTTGTGAAAAGCATGTGGTTTTAGGAAGAGCCACTGCAAAGTCAGCCACCCCCATCAGCCAAGGTATGCAGTTGGGGTGCGCTGGCAGGGGAGGGGTCTGATGGAAGGGTTGGGACCCTGGGGAAGGGGTGTGTGACGGGGGGGAGGGGCGCTCCGTAACGGGTGGGAAAAGTGACAGACGAGGGGGCGGAAGTGGCGGGGGCACATGGAATGGGCGGTGTGTGTGACGGAAGGGTTCTGATGGGAGGGGTGGGGTCCGAAGGAAGGGGCGGGGTGCGTGACGGCGGAGGCGGGGCCCGAGAGAAGGGGCGTGGTAGGGGACGTAAGGGGAGGTGTCTGATGGAAGGGGTGGGGCCCTATGGAAGGGGAGGAGTGTGGGGTGGAAGGGGCGGGGTCTGTGTCGGTAGAGGTGGGGCCCTAAGGAAGGGGAGGGGTGTGCGGCGGAAGGGGAGGTGACCTACGGAAGGGGCGTGGTGTGTGACGGAAGAGGCGGGGCCCGAAGTAAAGGGGCGGGGTGTGCGTGGGAAGGGGAGGGGGCACGGCGGAAGGGGAGGTGCCCTACGGAAGGGGCGTGGTGTGTGACGGAAGAGGCGGGGCCCGAAGTAAGGGGCGGGGTGTGCGGCAGAAGGGGTGGGGCCCTACGGAAGGGAAGGTGCCCTACGGAAGGGGCGTGGTTCCTGACGGAAGAGGCGGGGCCCAGAAATGACGGGCGGGGTGTGCGGCGGAAGGGGAGGGGTCCGGTGGAAGGGGCGGTGCCCTACGGAAGGGGCGTGGTGTGTGACGGAAGGGGCGGGGCCCGAAGTATGGGGCGGGGTGTGCGGCGGAAGGGGTGGGGCCCTACGGAAGGGGCGTGGTTCCTGACGGAAGAGGCGGGGCCCAGAAATGACGGGCGGGGTGTTTGGCGGAAGGGGAGGGGTCTGGTGGAAGGGGCGGTGTCCTATGGAAGAGGCGGGGCCCGAAGCAAGGGCGGGGTGTGTGAGGGAGTGGGAGGGGTGGGACCCTTAAGGTGGGGGCGGAGTATGTGACGGAAGGGGCGTGGTGCGTGGCGAAAGAGGTGGTGCCCGAGCGAAGGGGCGGGGCCTTGTGGACGGGGCGGGGTGTGATGGAAGATGGACAGGAGCGGGCGGGGCGCGATGGGAGGGGAGGGGTTAGGTGGAAGGGGCGGGGTCCGGCCGCAGGGGTGGGTGCAGTCTTCCCTTGGTCGCCTGTCTTGGGAATCTTTAAGCGCTGTCCTTGCTCTCCAGTCTGGTATGTGGCGTGGCCGTCCCGGGCAGGGGTGGCCGAAGGAGGGGGACGGGGCGCTCTGCTCAGAAACCAAAGCCTTGGCACGCTTCGTGTCCTAGGACGCTTCGGGCCGTTGGTGAAGATCCGCGCCTCCGACCTGGGCTGGGTGTCCCGACCACGGCCCTGGGACAGTTTCAGGATGCCCTCTACCTGCCCGGTCGGGGTGTCCCTGCGGCCACCCGCGTAGTCTTTGTAGAGGCTTCAGCGGCTCGCAGTATGTTGTGCCTCCCCGCGCGATCGTGGGCGCGGCGGGATGGTGGGACGGTGGCATGCGCCCTCCCCACCCCACCTGACCACCCCACCCTGCCCTCCCCACCCCACCCTGCCCTCCCCACCCCACCTGCCCTCCCCACCCCACCTGCCCTCCCCACCCTGCCCTCCCCACCCCACCCCACCCCACCCCACCCCACCCCACCCTCCCCTCGCTTTGGAACCTAGCTGAGTCTCAGGATGGTCCCTGCGCCAGGGGTGCACCCGGGGCGTGAAGTCCCGGGGAGGGCGTCCCGAGGGTGGTGCTGTGGCCGATGTCAGAGAGATGACCGCCTGTGCTCTCTTGGAGGGTTTTTGTGGTCTTAGGGCCCACGTTTGGGGCTTCAGTCCACTCTGGACTTAGTTGTGTGTGCGGTATGAGGACGTGGTCCTGTGTCGTTCCTCGGCGCGGGGCCGTCCAGTCCTCCCCGGTGCCGCTTGTGGAAGAGACGGTGTCTCGCCGATCGTGTATTTTTTTTTTCTCCTTTGTTGAAGACTCCTTGACCTTGCAGTCACGGGTTTATTGCTGGGCTCTGTCTTCTGTCCTGTTGATCTGTGTGTCTGTTTCTTTCTGCCGGTCCCATATTGTTTTGATACTAGGGAGATCTCTTGACATCTGGGATCGCCATAGCTCAAGGATGCTTTGGCTATTCGAGGTCTCGTGTGGTTCCCTACGGGTTTTAGGACGATGTGTTCTAGGTCTGTAAAAAAGAAAAGCTGTTGGTGTTGTTTGCTTTTGTTTTCTGTGTTTTGTTATTTCTTTAATTGAAAGATTTTTGTTTATTTATTTGACAGACAGAGATCCCAAGTAGGCCGAGAAGCAGGCAGAGAGAGAGGAGGAAGCAGGCTCCCTGCTGAGCAGAGAGCCCGATGCGGGGCTCGATCCCAGGACCCTGGGATCACGACCTGAGCCGAAGGCAGAGGCTTCGACCCACGGAGCCTTCCGGGCGCCCCAGGCTGTTGGTATTTTGATAGGCATTGCATTCAGTCTATCGACTGTCTGGGTTGCACGGGCATTTTATGGACACTCTTCCAACCCGCAAACATGGGCTGTCTTTTCTGTCTGTTGGTGTGTCCTCTTTGATGTCTCTCGTGAGTATTTTCTAGTGTCCGGAGCACAGATCTCTCGCTTCTTTGGTGAAGTTTATTCCTAGGTGTTTTCCCGCTTTGGGTGCCATCGTCCATGGGCCTGCCTGTTTTCTTTTTTAGAAAGATTTTCTTTATGTGTTGGAGAGAGAGCGAGAGAGAACCCAAGAGGGGGCAGGGAGGGGTGGAGGGGGAGAAGGAGAGAAGCGGACTCCCCGCCTAGCGGGGAGCCCCGCGCGGGGCTCGATCCCAGGACCCTGAGGGCATGACTGGAGCCGAAGGCAGACGCTTCGCCCGTGGAGCCACCCAGGCGCCCTGGGATTGTTTGCTTCATCTCCCTTTCTGCTTCTTCCTGTTCGAAAGGCAGTGGATGTCTCTGTATGGATTGTGTGGCCTACCCCCTTCCTGGATTCGTTGATGAGTTCCAGTCGGGTCTTCTGGAGTCTGGCAGGTCTCTTGCCTATGGTATGTCGTGTCATCTGCACGTAGTGAGAGCCTTACTTCTTTCTTCCCCACGTAGATGCCATTTCCGTGTTCCTTCTTACGTGATGCTATGGCTGGACTTGCAGGACGGTTTGGACTGACCGCGGTGAGAGTCGACGTCCTCGTCGCGCTCCTCCTCGTCCGGGGAAAGGTCTCCGCGTGATCCCCGCCGAGTGTGAGGTTGGCTCCGGGCTTTCCTCGGGCAGCCTTTATTAGGCGGATGCTTGTTCCCTGTAAACCTACTTCGTTTAGGGCTTCCCCCTGCGCCCCCCCCCCCCCGCCCCCGCACAATCTTATTTATTTATCTGACACAGAGAGAGAGAGAGAGAGAGAGAGAGCGCGCGCGCACAGGCAGGGGGAGAGGCGGAGGGAGAATCGGGCTGCTCCCCGCGGAGCAGGGAGCCAGAAGCGGGGCTCAGTCCCAGGACCCTGAGATCAGGTCGTGAGCCAGAGGCAGAGGCTGAACTGAACTGACCGAGCCACCCAGGTGTCCCCGTTGAGGGCTTGTATCCCGAATGCATGTTGCTGTGGGTCAAAGAAAGCTTTTTCTCCGTCTGTTGAAATGATCCTGCGGTTTTTATCCTTTCTCCAGTTTGTTTTTTTAATCCTTTCTCTTGTCGGTGTGATGTATCCTGTTGACCGATTGGCAAATAGGGAACCGATCTTGCATCCAGGACTAAATCGCGCTTCCTTGTGGTGAGTGGTTTCCCTAAGGCGTTGTCAGAGTGTGTTGGCCAGTCGTTTTTAGGATGTTGGCCTCTGTGTTCATCAGAGATGCTGGCCTGCATCTCTCCCTCCTCTTCTCTCTCTCCCTTGTTCTTTTAATTTTGATCTTTGTCTTTCTTTGAAGACTTGATTGATCGGTTGATGGATTGATTGGTCAGATCCCATGTAGGCGGGGCGGCGGGCAGAGAGAGAGGAAGGGAAGCAGGCTCCCCGCTGAGCGGAGAGGCCGATGCGGGGCCGGATCCCAGGAAGGACCCTGAGGTCATGCCTCGAGCAGAAGGCAGAGGCTTTCACCCAGTGAGCCAGCCAGGCGCCCCTCCCCTTTGTGAAAAGCATGTGGTTTTAGGAAGAGCCACTGCAAAGTCAGCCACCCCCATCAGCCAAGGTATGCAGTTGGGGTGCGCTGGCAGGGGAGGGGTCTGATGGAAGGGTTGGGACCCTGGGGAAGGGGTGTGTGACGGGGGGGAGGGGCGCTCCGTAACGGGTGGGAAAAGTGACAGACGAGGGGGCGGAAGTGGCGGGGGCACATGGAATGGGCGGTGTGTGTGACGGAAGGGGTCTGATGGGAGGGGTGGGGTCCGAAGGAAGGGGCGGGGTGCGTGACGGCGGAGGCGGGGCCCGAGAGAAGGGGCGTGGTAGGGGACGTAAGGGGAGGTGTCTGATGGAAGGGGTGGGGCCCTATGGAAGGGGAGGAGTGTGGGGTGGAAGGGGCGGGGTCTGTGTCGGTAGAGGTGGGGCCCTAAGGAAGGGGAGGGGTGTGCGGCGGAAGGGGAGGTGCCCTACGGAAGGGGCGTGGTGTGTGACGGAAGAGGCGGGGCCCGAAGTAAAGGGGCGGGGTGTGCGTGGGAAGGGGAGGGGGGCGCGGCGGAAGGGGAGGTGCCCTACGGAAGGGGCGTGGTGTGTGACGGAAGAGGCGGGGCCCGAAGTAAGGGGCGGGGTGTGCGGCGGAAGGGGTGGGGCCCTACGGAAGGGGAGGTGCCCTACGGAAGGGGCGTGGTTCCTGACGGAAGAGGCGGGGCCCAGAAATGACGGGCGGGGTGTGCGGCGGAAGGGGAGGGGTCCGGTGGAAGGGGCGGTGCCCTATGGAAGGGGCGTGGTGTGTGACGGAAGGGGCGGGGCCCGAAGTAAGGGGCGGGGTGTGCGGCGGAAGGGGAGGGGCCCTACGGAAGGGGAGGTGCCCTACGGAAGGGGCGTGGTTCCTGACGGAAGAGGCGGGGCCCAGAAATGACGGGCGGGGTGTGCGGCGGAAGGGGAGGGGTCCGGTGGAAGGGGCGGTGCCCTACGGAAGGGGCGTGGTGCGTGACGGAAGAGGCGGGGCCCGAAGTATGGGGCGGGGTGTGCGGCGGAAGGGGTGGGGCCCTACGGAAGGGGCGTGGTTCCTGACGGAAGAGGCGGGGCCCAGAAATGACGGGCGGGGTGTTTGGCGGAAGGGGAGGGGTCTGGTGGAAGGGGCGGTGTCCTATGGAAGAGGCGGGGCCCGAAGCAAGGGGCGGGGTGTGTGAGGGAGTGGGAGGGGTGGGACCCTAAGGTGGGGGCGGAGTATGTGACGGAAGGGGCGTGGTGCGTGGCGAAAGAGGTGGTGCCCGAGCGAAGGGGCGGGGCCTTGTGGACGGGGCGGGGTGTGATGGAAGATGGACAGGAGCGGGCGGGGCGCGATGGGAGGGGAGGGGTTAGGTGGAAGGGGCGGGGTCCGGCCGCAGGGGTGGGTGCAGTCTTCCCTTGGTCGCCTGTCTTGGGAATCTTTAAGCGCTGTCCTTGCTCTCCAGTCTGGTATGTGGCGTGGCCGTCCCGGGCAGGGGTGGCCGAAGGAGGGGGGACGGGGCGCTCTGCTCAGAAACCAAAGCCTTGGCACGCTTCGTGTCCTAGGACGCTTCGGGCCGTTGGTGAAGATCCGCGCCTCCGACCTGGGCTGGGTGTCCCGACCACGGCCCTGGGGACAGTTTCAGGATGCCCTCTACCTGCCCCGGTCGGGGTGTCCCTGCGGCCACCCGCGTAGTCTTTGTAGAGGCTTCAGCGGCTCGCAGTATGTTGTGCCTCCCCGCGCGATCGTGGGCGCGGCGGGATGGTGGGACGGTGGCATGCGCCCTCCCCACCCCACCTGACCACCCAACCCTACCCTACCCCACCCCACCCTACCCCACCCTACCCCACCCCACCCCACCCTCCCCTCGCTTTGGAACCTAGCTGAGTCTCAGGATGGTCCCTGCGCCAGGGGTGCACCCGGGGGCGTGAAGTCCCGGGGAGGGCGTCCCGAGGGTGGTGCTGTGGCCGATGTCAGAGAGATGACCGCCTGTGCTCTCTTGGAGGGTTTTTGTGGTCTTAGGGCCCACGTTTGGGGCTTCAGTCCACTCTGGACTTAGTTGTGTGTGCGGTATGGGTACATGGTCCCGTGAAGTTCTTCGGCGCGTCGCGGTTCACGGAAGGGGCGTGATGCGTTACAGAAGAGGCGGGGCCTGAAGTAAGGGGCGGGGTATGCGGTGGAAAGTGTTCGGCCCTACAGAATGGGAGGGGTGTTGGACGGAAGGGGCGTGGTGTCTGACGGAAGAGGCGGGGCCCAGAAATGTGCGGTGAGTGGGGTGTAAGGGGAGGGGTCTGGTGGAAGGGGCGGTGCCTTACAGAAGGGGTGGTGCCTTATGGAAGGGGCGGTGCCTTACGGAAGGTGCGGTGCCTTAAGGAAGGGACGAGGTGCGTGGCGATACAGGTGTGGCCCGCACGAAGGGTCTTGACCTCGTGGGTGGGGTACGGTGGAAGATGGACAGGAGCGGGCGGTGTGCTATCGGAGGGGAGGGGCTTGGTGGAATGGGCATATCCTGACCATCGGCACCCAGGTCTCGAGGGTCGTTTTGTGGTTAGAATAAATGTGAGTTCGTTCCTTGGAAGGACATTTGTGGCATGTTGAGAATATCGTGGGCAGGAATTAGGGGAATCTTTGCTTCCTACCGTGCCCTTTCTCTCCTGTAGTCCTTCTTTCTCCCATAGCCCATTCCTTCAGTCACCACTCTCCACTCCCCTACTGTCCCCTACCTCCCCAGCTCGTTCCCGCCTCTTCCACTGTTCTGCACTCCTGCATAATCCCTTCTGTCTCCTACCATTCCTCACATCTCCCATTAGCCGTTGCTGGTCCCGCTCTCCACCTCATCTCCCTCCAGCCATTCCTTCTTCTGCCATGTCCCCCAACTCCCATAAGCCATCTCTTCTCGCACCATGCCCCACGTCTCCTGCAATCCTCGACTTTTCTGCTATGCCCGAAGTGTGCCATATGCCATTGCTTCTCCCACTATTCTCCACGCCTCCCACATTCCCCTTGTTTTCCCACCATGCTTCACTTGTCCCACAGTCCCTTTCCTCTCCCACAATCCATTCCTTGTCCCAGCATTCCTAGCATCACCCATAATCCATTTCTTCTCCCAACATGACCCACATCTCCCACATGGTTTCTTTTGTCGTCCCGCCCCTCCTTTCCCCTAATCCATTGCTTTCTCTACCATATCCCACATCTCCCACAATCCATTTCTTCTCTTGCCACGCCCCTCATTTCCCATAAACCATTTCTTCTCCCACCATGCCTCACATCTCCCATAATCCATTTCTTCTGTTGCCACGCCCTTCATTTCCTATAATTCACTTCTCCAATATGCCCCACATCTCCCACAGTTCATTTCTTATGTCACCATGGTATTTCCCATAATTCATTTTTTCTTCCACTATGCCTCACCTCTCGCATAATCCATTTCTTCTCTTGCCACGCCCCTCATTTCCCATAAACCATTTCTTCTCCCGCTATTCCACACTTCTCTCTTAATCCCTTGCCTCTCTCACATTCCCTGTGTCTCGCACAATGCATTCCTTCTCTCACTATACCTCCTCATGTCTCCCAGAATCCATTTCTTCTCCCACCATGCCGCACTTCTCCTACAATCTGTTTCTTCTGTCAACATGCTTTTCATTTCCCATATTCCATTTCTTCCTCCACCATATCCTACATCTCCCATAATCCATTTCTTCTCTTGTCATGCCTCTTATTTCCCATAAATCATTCTTTCTCCTACCATGCCTCACATTTCCCATAATGTATATTTCTGTTGCCACGCCCCTCACTTCCCATAATCATTTCTTCTCTACCATGCCCCACATCTCCCACAATCCATTTCTTCTGTCGCCACGCTTGTTTCCCATAATTCATTTCTTCTCCCACCATACCCCACGTCTCCCACAATCCATTTCTTCTGTCACCATGCCGTTTCCCATAAACCATTTCTTCTCCCACCTTTCCTCGCTTTTCCCATAATCCTTTGTCTGTCCCATAGTGTCTTGCCTCTCCCACAATCCATCCTTCTCTACCATTCTTCAGGTCGCCCATAAGCCATTTTGTTCTTCCACCATGCCCGCCTCTCGCACCATCCTTCCTTCTGTCACCACGCCCCTCATTTCCCATAAGCCATTTCTCCCCTGTCCCCCAGTCCCGTCTCTGGTCCACCGTCCCTTGCTTGTCCTGCCTTTCTGCATCCTTCTGTGAGCCATTCCCTCTGCCGCCATTGTCCTCCTTTCCCACAGTCCGTTTCTCCTCCCGGATTCCTCACGTCTCCCGCACTCCCGGGTCTCCTGCGGAATCTGTTCCTTCTCCCACCACTCCCTGCTTCTCCCCCTAGGCGGTCCTCCCCCAGTTCCGTGTCTCTGCCAGGTCCCCTGCCGGTCCCACACCCCGTGTCTGCCCGCACAGCTCCCCTTACCCGCCCTGCTCAAGATCTCCCCCAGTGTCCTTTCTGCCTCACACTTTTCCGTCTGCTCTGTAATCCCGTGTTCTGCCTGCTGCCCTGTTGCTCTCACACCTATTTCTTTCCAGTAATTGCCCATTTTCTCCCAGGGTTTTTGGTGCTTTATTGTTTTGCCAGTCTTCACGATCTCTCCACAGGCACAGTTCGTACCTGGCCCCAGAATGCACTGTCCCATGATTCCTGTCCCTTGTCATACCCGGTTCAAGCCCTGGTCTCTTGTCTCTCCTACAAGGCCCTCTCGCAAAATTCCCCTTTCTCTGCCATCGCCCCGTGTTCCCACCATTTCACTCTTTCCAAATATTCCTTTTTTTTTTTTAAGATTTTATTTATTTATTTGACAGGCAGAGATCACAAGTAGGCAGAGAGGCAGGCAGAGAGAGAGAGGAGGAATCAGGCTCCCTGCTGAGCAGAGAGCCCGATGCGGGGCTCGATCCCAGGACCCTGAGATCATGACCCGAGCTGAAGGCAGCGGCTTAGCCCACTGAGCCATCCAGGCGCCCCCAAAGTTTCACTTCTATCCCGAAACGCTGTCCTCCAGTTTCTTGTCATTCCTCCACAGCTTCGGCTCCCACAGTTCTCTGTAGTTTCCTTTAATTCCACTCCCTTTTCTCACATGATTCTCGCGCTCCCATAACCCTTTCTCTTCCCATGATGGACTGTTTCTTTCCACAGTACTTTTGTTTAATGCTCTCATTACTTTGAAAATGGCAGCGTGGCGAGCAGTGTTCGCTTCAGGCCACAGGGTAGGGATCCCGCGGCTTTATTCTTCACCGCTCATGAGAGTGTTCTTAGTCCCCTTCTCCTCCTTCTCCCATCCCCCCCCCCCCCCCCCCCGCGCCTCACCTCGTTTCTGTTGATCTCTTCTTTTTCTTCTTTTATTTTCTTCCTTAAATTCCACAATGAAAGAAATCATATGGTATTTGTCTCTCTGATTCGTTTCACTTAGCATCATACTCTCTACACCCACCTGTCATTACAAATGGCAAGTTTTTATTCTTTTTGGGGGCTCAGTCATATTCCATGGCACCTATATACCGTATGTTCTTTACCCATTCGTGTACTGATGGATCGTTGGGCGGCTTCCATGGTTTAGCTGTTGCAACTAATGTTATGGTAAACGTAGGGGTGCGTGTATCTTTGAAAGTTAGTATTTTTTATAAATCACTTTTTTAGAAATCTTTTTTATAAATGACTTTTTTATAAGGCATTTCAGGATGGTGTCCCAAAACTTAGAAATAGATCTGCCCTATAATCCAGCAACTACACAAAGTACACGGCAAAACTAAGTCAGAGGGATGCCGGCACCGTGATGTTTAGAACAGCATTGTGTGCCGCAGGCAAACTACAGAAACAGCCCAAGTGTCCATTGGCTCACGAATGCATGGAGAAGATCCCATGGAATATTATGCAGCTGTAAAGAGCGATGAAATCTTTCCAGTTGCAGGCACGTGGATGGAGCAAGAGAGCATTATGCTACATGACGTAAGCCCGAGAAAGACAGATATCATATGATTTTGCTCATATGTGGAATTTAAGAAACAAAAAAATGGACAAAAGTGGAAAGTAGAAATCCAGACGGAGTCCTCACTATAGAGAACGGGCTGGTGGGTTCATCAGGGAGGCGTAGGGAAATGGGTTCAGTAAGCCATGCGGGAGAGCAGGGCCCTCGCGGGGAGCAGCCGGGGTCGTGCGCACGCGGGGACACTAGACGGCGTCCCTGCGCTTGAAAGTGCTCTTGCGCTGTGTGTTAGGTGACGGGAATTTTAAGTGAAAACTTAAACATGAGCACAGCTCCTGGGTGGCTCACCGGGTTAATAAGCATGTGCCTTTCACACAGGTCATGGTCTCAGGGTCCTGGGGTGGAGCCCTGAGTTGGGCTCCCTGTTCGAGCCTGCTTCTCTCTCTCTCTCTCTCTCTCTGCTGTTCCTCCTGCCTTTTTTTTTTTTTTTTTTAAGATATTATCGATTTATTTGACAGAGATCACAGGTAGGCAGAGAAGCAGGCGTGGGCGGAGGGGCAGCAAGCAGGGTCCCCGCTAAGCAGAGAGCCCGATGCGGGGCTCGATCCCAGGACCCTGAGATCATGACCTGAGCCGAAGGCAGCGGCTTTAACCCACTGAGCCCCGCAGGCGCCCTGCTCGCCCCCCCCCCCACCGCTTATATGCGCGTGTTCTCTCTCTCTGTGTCAAATAAATAAAGTCGTTTAAAAAGACAAAACAAATTCGCAGATAAAAGTAGCGTGTGTCGCACGGCTCTCGTTCTCCCCCAGCTGGTCTTTCTCAGGGTCTCTGCGTCTCCCGCAGCGCGTTCCGAGGTTTCGTTTGTTCTCCGCCATCCCCTTCCCCGCTCCGGTTTCCCGTTCCCACGACTCCCCGTGCACCGCCCTCCCGGGTCTCCCGCGCCCTGTTGTCCTCCCCGCCCGCTTTCCCCACAGTGCTCGGTCTTCCTCACGGCTCCCTGCTCCCTCTGTCAGCCCTTTGCTCCCCTGTCATCCATTTCCGTCGCCACTTGCTCCTCTTTCCCCATAATCTCGTGTCTCACGCCCGGTCTCCCGTCTCCGGTGCAGCCCCTTCCGCCCTGGCTCTTCCTCTCCCGCGATCCCTTGTGTCCTGTGGCGCCTTGTGCCTCCCACACTTGCCCAGACCGTCCACGGCCTGGTTCTGGGGTTATTTCCACAGTTTCCGCGCGCTCCGGCCATTCTGGGGTCTTCATCGTCCCCGCGCTCGGCCTCCCGCGGTGCCGCTGTCCTCCACGCTCTGTCCTCCCCACACTTCTGTTTCTTCTCGAGCCTTCTGCCCTTCCCCACGGCTCCGTCTCGCAGGCGCCCGTCTCCCTTCGTTCCGTTCTTCCCCACAGCTCTCGTCTTTGCCGCGTTCCCTCCCTGTCCTTACAAGCCCGTGTCTCCCCAGGTTCCGTCTCTCCGCAGCTCCCCATTCCCCAGAACGCGCGTCTCTCCAGCAGATCTTTTCCGTCCCGAGTTCCCGTGTCCTCCGCAGTTCTCACTCCCACAACGGCTTGTCCCTCTCAGGAGTTCTTATCTTCGACTTCGTTCCCAGTTGTTGCAGCCTCCGCAGTGTGACACCAGGTGGCCCCGTGGTGGCCGCTGCAAGGGAAGTGTGGAGGAGATGCCCCCGTGCTCGGACTCTGCTGCATTTTCTAGATCAAAGTCAGTGCCCTGAAAGCGATCCAGGCCGCGGTGTCTTATGATCTCTGTGGCTCGGGGTTGCCCCCGAACCGGGCTTTCGGGGAGTCCAGGAATGACAGGTGACAGTGTGGGAGACATCCAGTGTGACTTCAGAAACGTGCCTTTACGTGGAGCCAGGAGGTTCCCAAGAACCTGTCTGGGCTGGCAGGGCTCGTCAAAGCAAGGCACCAAGCAGGGGGGCTGGCCCTTGGGCCCTGGGAGCTTGCCGGCCTCTGCCCACCCCGCAGAGACACGCATCAGAGGTTCACACTTTGCAGCAAATGAGAAGTAGTGCAAATCCCCCAGTGGCCGCACTACACTACCTTCTCCGACACTCGCTCAGCCAGCACGCTCTGTCTTCGTGGAGAACTTTAAGGCCAGAAGAGAAAACCCATGGAAATGCAGGCCCCCAGGACACAGGTGCGGGCTGGGGTGGGCCGCAGCAGCGCTGGCATCTGGGAGGGCCGTCGGGGTACAGATGTGTCTTCTCCACGGAGCCCCGGGGCAGGATGAAAGAACCAGGAACCCTTCAAAAGCCACAGGATCCAGAGCAGGCCCTGAAGTGTGAGGTCCCAGGGGAGTGTCCTCAGCCCAGACCTTGACCACAAGTCAGCACGTGATGTCCCCCTACGGAAGTCCCCACCAGTTCCCATGAGCTCAGGACGCCCTCACCAGCAGCGCGTGACCCTGTGAAAACCAAGTCTCTTTGAAGTGCCACCAGCTCCCCCAGCAGCAGTGCGGTCGTAGCCATGGCTTCTGGAAGGCCTCCCGGCTGCTGCCGGTCTCCTGGCAGAGCAGGCTCCCCGCCCCAGCCGACGGGCTCCCACCGTCCTCGCTGGCCATCCAGATTTCTGCGGGGTCCGTGAGCGGGGTCTGTGCCTCTGCCCGTCTTCTGCATCCCCCGTCTTTGTGGGGCTCGTGAGACAGGGTCTGGCGCCCTCAGACCGCGGCTCTCCCGGACTCCTAACCCCGGCCTGGGAGGAAGCCCTGACCAGTGTGTTCCCAGCAGGGGCGTCTGGGTGGGGCAGGAGGGGGGCCCCTGAGGTGCCGTGCTTGGGGTGTTTCGGTCGGGTCATCGTCTTTAACTGTAGCTCAGGCTTTGCTAGACCTTCCGCAGACACCGATCCTACTGTCTGCTCGTCTCTGCAGAGCACAAATGCCCTCTTCCCCGTGTGGTTCCCCGCGGCTCCGCTCGTGTCCCTTGGGAAACGGCGCTCGCCCCCCCTTCCTTCTGCTCCACCGTCCCACTCAGCGCTCCGTGTCCCAGCGCAGCCGCCACTGCGGTCAAGACTCTGGCTCCGCCACGCGCACCCACACAACTGTGTGTGTCCAGTACCTTCTGCGTGCCCGTGTTCCGGAGGCGCTGCCGGTAACTGTGCTGACTGCAGCAGGCTGTCTTCTCGTCCACGGGGACTGTCACTGCAGCGGCAGAGATGGAATGACAAATGCAAACGATTATACAGTATCCTGGGTGGCCCAGAGGTGTCGTGAAGAAACACAAACCCATAAGGGCAGGAGTGTGGCTCTAGATAGGGTGTCCGACATTTGTCCCGGAGGATGAGAGAGCCCTTGAGGTGAGATCTGGAAGGCGACAGTCCTACCGCTGAATAGCGGATGCCATTTGAATGGAGATCTGAATGAGGCACAGAAGGGAGAAAAGCTGGGAACGAGCTTTATGGGCAGAAGTGATGTGCAAAGGTCCTGTGGCAGAACTGGGCTGGAGGTGTGAGAGAGGCCAGTGTGGCTGAGTGCTGTGAGTCAGCAGAGAGTGTAACACGAGTTGAGACTACAGTGACCAGCACGGCCCCTTGGTGGGTGGAGTTTGGGATTTGGAGACATGAAGGACCGTCACCTGCCCTCGCACAGCGGAAAGGGCCGCGCTTCATGTCGTCCGTCTGCGTGTTGCCACATCCAACCTAGAACCGGGCGCACAGCAGGCATACCTGGATACTTGTGGAACAAAAGAACGATTCTGACGTCCTTTCCAATGGACCCGCTGGGGTTCTGAAGGAAGGTGTGTCACTGGTCTGAACAGAACTTCAGGACGACACAATTGGCAGGAATAATTGCCCTGATTGGCTCCCACTTTCCCCCTGAAACCTTGTGGCATCAGCCATGAAAAGACAAATTTTTTTTAAAGATTTTTGTTTCACAGAGATCACAAGCAGGCAGAGAGGCAGGCAGAGAGACGGGGGGGAAGCAGGCTCCGCGCTGAACAGAGAGCCTGACGCGGGGCTCGATCCTAGGACTCTTGAGATCATGACCTGAGCCAAAGGCAGAGGCTTTAACCCACTGAGCCACGCAGGTGCCTGATGGAAAGACAATGTCGAGGTGTTTTTGTCTGACGGGGGCTGGTGGTCTCCACCCAGCTGGACCCTTCCTGGGCTTGAGTGCAGGCGGCCCAGTGGCCGTGGGGTCGTGTTGGCCAAGGCAACGCCCCCTGCGGCAGCTGCCCCTGTGGTCACTGCGGGTCGCGATCCCGTGCTCCCCCGTCCGACAGTACAGGGCCCCGAAGCGGCCCCGTGTGCGCCGCTGGTGTGCATTCGGGCCACAGCTGCCCCGCGGTCTGGCCTGGGCGCACACCTGGCCCCCGGTGCGGAGGCCTGGCAGAAAGGACGCGGGGCTGAAGGTGCCCACGGGTCATGCACCGCTGGCCGACCAGAGCCTCTCCGAGGCGGCAGCATCGTCACAGGCTTTTCTCTTTTCCTCCCCAGGTTCCGAGGCCAGCACAGTTGAAATCCACGTCGCCAGGGAGCCCCGCCACCAAAGGGAGGTTGACTCTGTTCCCCAGCCCCGGGGAGACCTGTGAGGGGTGCAACGGGTGTCTGGACGCCACGTCCTCGGCCTCCGTTTCTCGGTCTTCAGAAGCGCGTTCTGCCCCCAGATCTGCTGCCCCCACCCCGTCAGGGTTTCCTCCCGAGGAGTGTCAGTGCGGCGAGGGTCCTCGAGCAGGGTCTGGAGCGGAGGGGGAGCGGCTTCTCCAGACGCTTGTGGCCCTTGGCTTTTCCGAGGGGGCCGCCGGCCGTGGGCGCGCAGATCCGGGCCTTGCAGAACTCGCGTGAATAAACGAGCATCGCTGTGACCGAGCCCCCGCCTGCTCACGTGCTCCTGTCTCAACCACATCCGTGCGGGGCTCTTGAGCCAAGTGTGGACGCGGCCGCAAGGGGGGTGGCGGTGCCGGGGGTTGCAGGAGGACTGGGACGGCCGCACTCGTGCCCTTCATGCCCCAGGTCTGCGTCCCCCGTGCAGCCGAGGGTCCCCTGCCGAGCAGGACACGGTCTGAGCAAACCTGGGAACCCGCTCTAGATCGCCGCATCGGTGGGAATCTTTCCGTCTGCAGGAATCTGGGCGCGCTCTGAAGCTTTAAGTGTGTGTTTTATTTCTGGGCGAAAGTGTCTGGCGTGCCCCGGAGCGGCTGGCCCTGTGGGTCCGTGTGGACCCAAAGGCAGACGCCAATGCCTCCGGACACCGCAGGCAGCTTGCCAACGTGACCCCTCTCTTTGGGCAGCCGACTCCCGGTTGCTTTAGAAAAGCTTCTAGAAGCTTCTACAGTTGTACTGTTGGAGAGTCGCTTGCTGGCAGAGGGGCCTCCGGGCACAGCTGGACTGTGGTCAGGTGCCCAGGGCTGTGCGCTCCTAGGGGTGAACCCACTGTGACCCGAAGCGTCCCGGAGTTTCACGTGTGCACGTGTGGCTGCCTTCTTACTCCGTGTCACATCCTGTCTCCGCCGGCGTTGGAAAGAGGCTTCCCCGCCCCCGCCGGCCTGAGGCCAGCCCATGCCCACCCTGGACGCCGAGATGCCCAGTCCTCGCTCCCCAGGCCTGCAGCAGGACAGGGGACCCGGCCGCCATGCCCCCGCCGCAGGCCAGGTCAGAACCGGGGTGGGGACGGGGCGACAGCAGCCTGTCTGGGAGGCCGGCCGCGGGCCGCTGTGAGCCGTCCGTAGCTCCCCGCATGCGACCCGGCCCATAGCCCGTTCTTGTCTGTGTGTGGCCGCCAGGTCTGCTTCTCCGACAGCCCTTGGAGGGCCCGTGTCCTGCTTCAGTCTCTTCGGCTGCAAGGCAGACTTGGGCTCAGAAGCTTGCAGGTCATACGACCGTGCCGCGGGGTCTGCTTCACAGCTGGGGGCGGTGGGACGGGGGGCCCCGAGCGAGCCGTGGATGCACCGGGAACACGTGCGGAGCCCGACCGGCCCCTGTGACGAGAAGCGCCGCAGACGGGGACTGGATGAGTTCGCGGCTGCAGCCCGGTTTGAAGCCCTTCCCGGCCCGGCGGTGCTAGGGCCCTCGGGGGCACGGGGGGCAGAGATCCCGGGCCGGGAAAGCGGGGACGGCGCCCGGAGGGAGGTTTCCGGAAAGGCGCGACGCCTGGGAACCCCGAGCCTGGCTGGGCTGGACACACGGTGGCGCCCGTGGCTGGGGCCCCGGTTTGGGTGGGAACGTGGGGCGGCTCCTCCGTGGGACTCGAGCTCCCCGCCAGGTGGCCTCCGACTGGTCGCCCTGCCAAGTCCCTTTCAAGGACTCTGCTCTCACCCCCTCTCCTTGGTCTCCGGCGGCGTCTCATCTGTGTAGACTGCCCCCGCCCCTGGCCATTTCCCTGGGGTCTCCCAGTCGCTTTCGCTGGACGACAACTGGGGGTTCCTCGTCTGAGTCCTTCTCCGGAGCGTCCGAGTGTCCGCGGTGGGGGACACTGTGCAGAGCGCCGTCCCGCCCTCTCCGCGGCCGTTTCCCACGCCCTGTCCCCATCCCCTGGCGGGGCTTACCTTGTGGAGGAGACGTTTCAGAGCAAAGGGAGCCAGACTGGGAAAAACCAACATCCGGCCACGGCCCGACCTTTCTGCGGGTTCCCAGTCCCGCTGTCCGTCAGCGGCACTGCAGCCCCGGCTGCCCGGACGCCTTCCCGCCTGCACAAAGAGCGCGGCCGGAGCCGTCGGCAGCCGCATCAGCGTATGATGCACGTGGAAGTTCACTTGCACGACCAGGAGTTCCCCGACACACAATGACGGTGTGTCCCGTCTGGTGTGAAGTGCCCCGTCTAAGGCTGTGGCTTCCCCAAAGCCACACGTTAAGACGCCTCCGTCCCCTGGGACCCCGACGTGCCCTGTGCTCTGCCCACAGCCATGCTTGCCCCTAGGTTGTTCCCGGGACCTTCAGTTCCCGAACCGGGGGGGATGTGCTTCGTCTACTTTGGAGTCGTCAAAACGCAGCAGCAGTAGCTGGCGGTGTCCCCCACAGCACTGGGGCCCCAGCCGTCTGCTGCATTCCGGTGCAGGGTGTCGCTGCAGTTGGCGGGAAGGGCACTGTGACCTCAGAGTCTGGTCTGTCAGAGAAGGTCTTGAACAGCACTGTGCCGCCCCTCCCCACCCAACTCCTTTCTAATCATGGGGACAGCGATACCCCATAATTCTGGAGCGCCCGCCGGCCGACTGAAGACTGAAGGGACGTCTACAGCTGTCAGCGCGTGTCACAGACCAGATCGTCAGCCTGTGCCGAAGGTTCGTGTGCACCGTGCAGTCCCCCATGTGCTGTGACTCGGGGTGCTCCGGGTCACTCAAAGCTTGCCCTGGAGCTCAGACCCTACCAGACTCACCTGCCAAGACCCCTCTGCTCGGATGGTTTCCAGCCGCCGGCCCGGGGTGACCGCAAAGCAGGAATGCGTGCAAACGTGCCCCCGCTGCAGAGCCCTCGGCCGTGGCTGGGCTGCGCCCCCCCCCCCCCCGCACAGGGCGCTCGTTCCCACGGCCCCGTCCACCAGAGCGACCCTGGAGGGACGCACGTGACTTGTTTCCCTGGGAAAACGCAGAATCTGGTCTCGGTATGTCTGTGTGTGTCAACCTGGGCCTGCGGGTCCACCCCGCAAGAGCAAGAAAGCACACCCACCACGTTCTCTAATATCAAAATAGAGCAATTTATTCAAGACACTGAGTATGATCGGTTGATTCTCTCTGGAAACAAAGGAGCTACGACGCACAAGGTGACTCTTCTCAGCGCGTGAGGGTGAGTGGGCCGGAGGACAGGACGGGGCGAAGGCGATGGGACAGGGTCGAGAGAACACGCAGACAGGGGACCGCGTCTGGCTGTACGTCTGACACAGACAATAAAAACCGCAGAAGCCAGAATTCAAAACCTCAGTGAGCGGCGGAAGGAACATTTCTGCATTTGACAAGAAACACGATTTAAAAAAGGAAAAGAAAAAGGTGGAGGCAGAAGGTTAAAAATAACCACAAAGCAGACCCTTACATCTGACAAAGTGCACTTCACGTGGCTCCGTGATCTCGGTTCAGAAAGACAACACAAGCGTCACGTCCCCGGTGCCGTGTGGGGTCGGCGGCTGGATGCCCGGTCCTGGCTGGCCCTCCTGGCCCCCGCCGCAGGGCAGCATCTCCTCGCTGGATGGGCCTGCGGAACGCGCTCTTGGTCACTCGAAACCCAACCGCGGATCCCGGGCCGCACCGCCATGTCACCGTGATCGCAGAATCAAGGTTCCCTCTGGTCCTAGGCACGGAAGCATTTCCCCGCGGTCAGCGCCGTCAGCAAGGGCCCACAGTGTGTTCTCCCACGGGCCATCCCGCGAGGACGGAGGGGCTCCACTGGCTTTTGGGCCACAGGGCGAGTGTGGGAGGGTCGTCGCGCCGAGGGCGGGGCTGGACGGCAGGGGCCGTGCGCTCACGGTCGGTCCCTGTTCAGACCCGTGGGGAGCGCCTGTGCCGTGGCGGCTCGGGGCAGCCGGGGATGCAGGCGGTTGGCCTCCGTCCTCTCCCGCTTCATTGCTTCCTGCACACAGGGGTCAAGCCGGTGTCGTGCAAGGTCTTGTAGCCCTTGGCTCTTACATCCTGGTTTCCAAGTGACTGAGTGTCCTCGGGAGGCTTATGCCCAGGCTCCCGACATCTCTGTGAAGATTGCCTAGTGAACCCCTGCTTCCAGGATGTCCTGACCACGGGGCTCCCCTTAACCACTTACTCTCTGTGCAGGTGACACTGGAACTTGCAGAGGGAGTCAAGACGGTGTTGGCCTGGACCCCCAGTGAACCGCGTCCCAAACCCAGGGACACCTTGGGGCCAGCAAGTCCTTGTCTGCCCTCTCCAAGGAGGGGAGTAAGGACCGACGGGGCTCGGACCCCTGGGCTAAGCACTGCGGCACCAGAGCCTGCATGAAATCCCCACATCGTCCACAGAGCACTTTCTAGGTCTTGTGGTCTTTGTAGCTGGGCCCGGCGCGTTCTAAGTTGCGCAGGGAGCCCCGGCCCGCCCTGCCCGTGGGGTTTCAACTGCGTGGGTGGGTGCCACCCTCTGACGGACATCCCGTGTCGCTGCTGGGACACGCGCCCCAGTGGACCCCTGCCCCCAGGCCTGGCCAACTTCCTTCCTGTGCCCGCCAGGGAGCAGGTGGCGAAGAGCCTTCTGTTCCACGCCTTCCCCGCTGCTCACTTAAAAACTAGGTCCGTGTCCGGTTATGACAAGAGCACAAAGGTCACCTGATCCAATGAAAGGAAACTCCTCTAGGAACACAAAGCCATGTTTAATTTTTTAAAAACAGTAAAAAGATTCATTAAAAAAAAAAATCTTTCTCCTATTCTCCTGCGAGAGAAAGAAATTATGAAGACAGCAGAAATTATTAGTGATGTTTCTACCTATGTAATTCACCTCCGGGACCGAACATCTGCCTTCCCTGTTCGTTTCTGTCACTGGGAGACCAGGGGAGATCCTGGAGCCTTTTATGTCCGCGTGGCAAGGACGGGCCACCCCGCTCTGGGTGTCTGTAGCGCCGCCCACGAGCTGCCGAGGGGACACGGAGCCCAGCTGCAAGCTGTGGTGGTGTCTTCGATGCCACCTGGTTTGGGGACTGTTTCTTGGGGTCAGAGCGCACTGCCGTCCCGCACTCCCGCCGGCTTCGGGGGCCCCGTGCCCGGTGAGGCGCAGGGCTCGTGTCCGAACCAGAAGGCGCTGGGCTCGCTCGCTCTCGGGCGGCAGGGCTCGCTCGCGACCCACGCGCAGGACCGACCTTTCCCACCCACGCTCCTCACCACCGTTCACAAAGCTGAAGGGAAAGGAAAAAGCGACCTCAGACCCTGCCTGTGTCTTCCTAGAATTTGTTTAAAATATGAATCACACAAAGCTCTCTATGTCTGATGGCCATTTTTAGGATTTTAAAATTGTTTTAACATAAAAATATTTTTTTTTTCCAAAAATACTCCGGACTCTCTCTCGTATAAGTATTTTTTTTCTCCTGTAAAAAGTCCCCCTGCCCCGCCTGCTTACATAAAGCACTTAGTACGCGCCGAAAGTGCCCTTGAGACCGAAGATCCGAAGCAACTGTGAGAAAGGGTCAGAGAGAGAGTGAGCGAGGGGCGGGGGGCGGGACAGCCGCCCGTCCAGGATTCCGGCGCGGCGTCCACCACGCGGCCCGTGGAGGGCGGACGGCGCACCCAGAGCACACGGAGCCGGGCGAGGGGGGCGGGGGTGGGGGCGGACAACGGGAAAGAAGCAACAAACCAGAAACAGTTTCCATCTCAGACCGAAGGCCCTCAGACGACAGGATTCCAGCCAATAGAAAAACCACCGGACAAAGAAGATTCTCGAAAATAGAAAGTGTTGGGATTACAAAGTCGCGCATTTCATCAGTACAAACTGGTCTTTGAACATCCTGCGTGAGAACTGTAGTGTCCAAATTGTCAGGGAAAAACCCGCCACGTGGGGGAGAGTCCCCTACCCCCCTTTTGGTTTGTCACAGCATTTTTCTCGTTTTTCCTTTTTTTGGCACAGCTTTTTTTTTTCTTTTCCTTTCTGCCCCCTCCTTCTCTCCTCTCGGCCATCAGAGCCTGTTCCGGATGGAAACCAAACCACGCGCCGTTGAGCTGGTGGCTTCGTGCTTCCCAGGCTGAGTGCTGTGGGTGGAAAGTGTCCGTCCGTCCCCCCTGTGTATGTTTCTGTCTTAAACTTCTTGATGAAGGTTACAAAAAAGTAGAGACTCCCGTGGGCAGGGATGAGCTGATTTCCAAGGACACCCTAATGCGAGTCAAGTCTGTCCAGCTTCGGAGCGGGTAGACTGTGTCTGGCGAGCGGCTGCGACCTCACACGTTCACTGCTGGTCCGTGAGATTTCTTTTCTGAAATAGTTTGTGTTTACTTCCGAAGATCTAAAACACACACCTATAAAGGAACCAGGAAGTGCCTGTTATTTTCACAGACAACACTGGGATGCCTTTTGAGCCCTTGGACCAAATGTGGCCCGTCACCTGTGTTTTATGAATAAAGTTTTATCGGCACACAGTCACGAAGATTCAGAGAACCTGGAGTAGGAGGCTAATGTCTGCGCACGTGACCGACCAATCCCCAGCAAACAGCACTGCACGGAAACGCCAGGTCAAGGGCTGGGAACAAATGACGGTAGACACTTATGTAACGGGGTAGATGAGAAGCCTGAGCACACGCGTGCTGGGAGCAGTGGGGGCCCACGCTGACACTCGGAAAGCCTGCTGCCCTGCTGCCCCCCTGCCTCGGAGATGAGGTGCAGGAATGACTCAAAAAGCGAGCCATCTCACGGGATCAGAATAGGACCACTGGGAGCCGGGAGACCTGGGGAAGGAAAGGCCATGCCTGTACCACCCCAGGGCCCAGGGCGGGGGCACCAGTATGGAACTGAGGCAGGAGCAAGTTTCTCAGCTTCAGCACCCGTGCCACAGAGGGCCGGCCACTTCCCTTCTTGGGGCCGTCCTGGCACCGTAGGAGGCTTCGCAGCATACCACCCCCCAAAGGAGGGACAACCACAAATGCCTCGGACGTTGCTCCACAGCTGAGAACCTCCAATTTCCCCGAGAATGTGAACCAGAGTGACCCCCCGGGAGGGAGGAGGAGTCTGTCGTGGTCACACGGGGCCCGCCCTGTGGGGTCCAGCCCAGAATCTTCCTTCACCGCAGACACATTCTTTCCACACCCGCCGTGGGCCAGGCCCCCCGATCACAGCCCCCAGACTCTGCAGGCAGCTGTCCACCACCCAGCCTTTCCTTTTCCCACGCTCGCCCCGCCCCGCCCCCAAGCCACGGGGGCCGCTTACAGAGCCGTCGGACGCGCTGGCGCCCACTTTGTCCCCGCGAGCGTTCCAGCACACCTCGAAGATGCCGCCGGTGCCTCGGTAGCTGTGCACGAGACTCCCACTCTGCAAAGCAAAGCCGCCGTTACTAGCAGATACGTGTGCGCGGTGCATGGACGCGCCAGCACGAGCCACTGCTCCGGGCGGGCCCCCGGGACGCTGGGTCATCACGCGCAGCCGGTCCCTCGAGTTTCCAGACACACACAAGTTCCGACGCTTTTCAGGGAACTTTCTGGTGGCTGCAGATCCCGCCTCTCAGACTTCCTACCTCTGGAGTCTACATGATGTATAGGGGCCCTGGCCTAGCCACGGCAGGCTGTGCGACCCTGGCGCCCCTCCACGCCCGTGACCAACGGTGCCACATAGATGGGGGCCGCTGTTCCTGGGAGACGGGAACCAGCAAAGGACACGTCAACAGTGTTCCAGGTTTGTTCTGTTTAGAGGGGACCCATCTCATGGAGAATTAAAATGAGCTTTAAAATGTCTCAAAGTGGGCGCCTGGGTGGCTCAGGTCAGGATCCCAGGGTCCTGGGATGGCACCCCGCACTGGGCTCCCTACTCAGTTGGGAGCCTGCTTCTCCCTCTGCCCCTCCCCCCACTACTCTCTCTCTCTCCCCATCTCTTTCTCTGAAACAGAACTCTGAGCGGGGGTGCCTGCCTGGCTCAGCCGGTAGACAATATGACCGCTGACCATGGGGTCGGAAGTTCAAGCTCTACAGTGGGTGGAGAATTTAATTAAAACAATAAATGGAGGCGCCTGGGTGCTTCAAGTCTATTCAGCCTCTGCCTCCGGCTCAGGTCATGATCTCAGGGTCCACCCAGTGGGGAGTCTGCTTCTCCCTCTCCGTCTGTCTTCCCCCACCACTTCGGCTCTCTTGCTCACTCTCTTTACCTCTCGTTCTCTCTCTCTCTCAAAAAAAAAAAAAAAAATATTAGACTAATAAAATCTTTACAAAAATAAAATGTCTCCAGGAGTGTTGTGATTTATACAAAGGGGAGGATCGGCTCTGCCGAGTTTCTGACAGCAGACAGCACCTTACAACCGATGTCCCTTTAGAGATCCGTCCAGCAGGACTTCCAGGAACTGTTTCATGAAGGGGCTCTGGCGTGCCGTCCCTGGGATGTGTCCTCCAGGAGGCCTATCCAAGGGTGTGAGGCTTGGCTTGGCGTCAGGCTGGGTCCACAAAGGGCCCACTGTCGCCTCTCTTTCCGCAAGAGGGTGCGGCTTACATAAGGCAGTCCCTGGGAAGCCTGGGGTCTCAGTGGACCCCTGCACCCTTATACTCGTTACCTTGCCCCATCCACCAGCACCTCCTCCTGCCCCAAGGGGGAGGGACAGGGACTTGAGACACCTGAATGTCAGCAGAGCACAAGGGAAGCAAGAAAGTAGGTCACACAAAAAGGGGAGCAAGGAAGCCATCTGATCCATCCTGAATTCCGACAAAATGGATCGCAGGCTCTTTTCAAGGACTCCCACCATACCACCGTCTCCCCCCTCCATCAGGAGAACCAAGAGCTGACTGCCCAAGACAGTACTCTGTACTCAGCTAGTTCCTGTCCCTTCTCGTCTCCATGTTCAGGTCTCTGCTGTCCTCAGGTATGGCCAGAGAAACCTATAGTGGCTACATTTAATCAAATCCCGTCTCCTTTCCATTCTGAGAACAGGACAGCCCGTTACTGGCCTATGCTCTGCTGCCCAAACGTAACGGCAGGAGCACCGCTCACTGGCGTCCTTCATTTGCTCCGGGAGCCATGGGACATGGTGCGGTGCAGGGGAGGTCAGGGCTGGCCTCGGCCCAGTGGCTGGCTCCTGGAACCTCGGGTGGGGGCGCCCCTTTACCCCCCAACCTCCGCACCCGCAGGGCCACATCTCTGCATCTGCCTGTGCCCGAGACAAGGATGAGGTGGGTAGTGTTTCATGCCGGGAAGATGAACACGTAGAAGATGGGGGGAACCCTTGGGGAGAAGACCCACAGCCCCCACGGAGCACAGGACAGGTGGCCTGGAGCCAGGGCTCTGCCCGCAGACGGAAGGTTGCCTCCACACCTCTTCTGAGGCAACTCATCCTTACTAAGCACCTACTTCCGGGTCCCAGCCTGGGTCCTCGGAAACGCTGTTGGGGCCCTCCCTTCGGCAAGCACTGGTTCCAGGAATCAGGGGGGTTACCTGAGTATTCCAGATGTGCACACACTTGTCAAAGGAGCCACTGGCCAGGTACTTGCCGTCGGGGCTGAAGGCCACACTGTAGACGGGCTCCTGGTGCTTGGTCAGCGTGTGGGTGCACACCCCCCGCTCCACGTCCCACAGCCGCACCGTGGAGTCAAACGAAGCACTGCAGGCGGGAGACAGCATGTCACCGCGGGGACACCTGGCGGGCTTTCCGCCTCCCTGAGACATCCGACAGGGAGCACAGGCTCCCCTTTCAAGTTCTTATGGTCTGGAGACAACAAACGGGCATGATTCCTCCAAAATGTGTCGGACGTGTTGGAAACAAGGCCACGGTTCTCAAACACACCTCTCTTCCCTCCCTCCTGTCCCGGGCTGTTCCTGGGGACACACGCGGACCCCCACATGAATTTCGCACTGCGTTTCCTACCGATACGAATGATAATAGCTCCACAGCGCAATTACCGCACTTTCTAAAATGCTCTCGTAATTTGAAACATAACATCTATTGTCAGCAATTAAAATGACACCCATCGTTTGGAAAAAGGGCAAATGGCATAGAACTCAATCCACCAGGAATGAAGTAACTGTCACATCCAAATATGGGATCCCACGGCCACGGGCTGCAGATCTGGGCATTTTCCACCGCGAAAGAACAACACAGGCCACGGCTGTTCCCTGGCATTCTGTCTCTCCGCAGGTACGTTCCCGCCTACCTGTTCACGAAAAGGACCCTTTATGCTGGTCACAGGTACCATGTAACATGGAAGTACCTTCCGGGCCATCCAAACCGATGGCGGTGTGTTCTTTCGCACACGCATTTAGGACACTGACCAGAAATGAAGGAATTATGGCTGTCGTGTTCTTGTGGTCCTAGGATCTCCGCGGATGTAGGACTCCCTTCCAGGACTTTCTAAGCAATGGTCCTGGGTCAAGCACTTGCAGCAAATGAGTCTTCACTGCTTGGCGCGGCTGCGCACCCCACTGCTACGTCACAGATGTGTACCTTCTCCCTGACTGCCACCCGTTGCCTGTGCCCACAGCTCCCCGCCCCACCACTGCCCGAGCAAGCCCTGCAGGTCCTGGAACATCCCCACCAAGTCTCCTCTCTCCCACACGGCTTCCGACTGTGTTCTCCACACGCCCCGTGACCCTGGCATTAAGTCTCAGAATCTCTTCAGTTCGCCTTCTAAATGCTCCTTGGAAAACACAGCACCTAGAGATCAACGTTCCCTCCCGCCTCTTCAGCGAGCCCCAGTTCTGGCCTGACTGGCCATGCCACTCCTCCCGGTGCTGCGGCCCTAGGCCTTCACTCTATGGGGCTGGTCCGGTCTGGCCGGAGCTGGGGAGCCCTGTGTCCTCGCTCCCAGTGCTTGCCTCCTGCTGCTGGAAGGGGAACCAAGTAAGTGCGCCTGGTGTCCACACCGAGCTCCATTTCCTTGCTCTGTCTTTAACAAGCACCTTCACCAAAGCCCAGTGATATCCGCGCCTCCTGCCAGCCTCATGGTTCAGACGATTCCTACCTCAAGTTAAGTGTCACCTATGTTCTGGACACTTTCAAAGCGAGCTCACCATGTCCCTTAGCTTGGAAGGGCATGCACAAATTGGCCGTACGCCTCAGCGAAATCTCCCGTTCTCTCTGCATACGACTGGCTCTCACTGGCCCCGTGGCCGGCTCCGCCCCGTGAGCAAGCCTGCGTTTAGGAATGGCACCGGGGGCTGGGGGCCGGCGGTCCCTTACCTTGCTAGCATGATGTTGGAATTTGGGTTGCTGGTGGCGGGCCCGGTGGGACTCCACTTGATGGTGTAGATCTCTTTGCTGTGAGCCTGGAGGTCATGGACGCACGTGTCCTGCTTCATACTCCAGATCTAGGAAATGGGGAGGGACCGTGTGAGCAAACGCCGACTCTCCGGCCAGGGGCCACTGGCCATCACTCACACCACGGGCTCCTGCGACACGGGCGTGGAAGGGAAGGCGTGTCAGCAGGACCCTCAACTCATCAACAGGAGTTAGCCGCAGGCCAGTGATGTCCAGTTAGAAACAGGGACAGAGCACAGAGGCAGAAAAAGGGCCGGAACAGAGTCATCTTCGGAAAAGCAGGGAACGCGAGCTCTGCATTGAGTGTGTGTGGCTGCTGCGGATCAGACACCCGCCCTCTCGGACCACGTTACCTTTAACGTCATATCGTCGGAGCAGGACGCCAGCAGCATTCCGGAAGGGTCCCACTTGATGGCATTGACCTCGTTCTGAAAGAGCCAAGGGTTTGAGAAAGGCGTGTGAGCCGGTTCCACGGCCTTCCAGCAGGGGGCAGCAGCGTCTCGTCAGTGCTACAAGGAGCCTGCATCTAGGCCAGGTCTCAAAGGACGCCACTGGAAACCCCGCACTTGCTGCTTTTCCCGTTAGCTTCCATTCTCTCACTCTGCCTTCCACGTTTACATACGAGCACAGCCAAAGGCACCTCACCTATGTTTCTCTAAGACAAGAAAGTCACTCCCAGGGAGTCGATGAATCCACATTCAATCCACGGCAGTGCAGAAAACGAGTAAGACTGTGGTTATTCTAAACGGAACTTGGAAAATCGCTTTCCTACATGCTTTCATTTTTTTTTTTTTTTTCAAGATTTTATTTATTTTTGGGGTGCCTGGGTGGCTCAGTGGGTTAAAGGCCTCTGCCTTCAGCTCAGGTGATGATCTCAGGGTCCTGGGATCGAGCCCCACATCGGGCTCTCTGCTCTGTGGGGAGCCTGCTTCCCCCTCTCTCTCTGCCTGCTGCTCTGCCTACTTGTGATCTCTGTGTGTCAAATAAATAAATCTTAAAAAAAAAAAAGATTTTATTTGACACAGAGAGAGAGATCACAAGTAGGCAGAGCAGCAGGCACACAGAGAGGGAAGCAAGCTCCTCCCTGAGCAGGGAGCCCAACACGGGTTTCAGATCCCAGGACCCTGAGATGACCTGAGCCGAAGGCAGAGGCTTAACTCCCTGAACTACCCAGGCACATCCCCTGCACCCTTTAAATACCACGGCTACCTCCTGTCTGAATCCATTGCAAGACCCCTCTCTTTGTGCTGGGGTTGCGGGTGGTGGAAGGCAAAGGTTGAAGATCTCAGACCCACGGGAGGGTTTAATCCAGGGTGAAGGCAGGATCGAAATGCACCGGGGTAACTGTTAGGACTACACCTGCAAACAAAATCCCTGAGGGAGGGGGGCTAGAAATCCCGAGCAAACAGCAAGTAACCAGATGCCACACCCAGCATGGGTAGTAAGTGCCAGCAAGCAGCTGCCGTGTGCTGTCGGGGACAGAAAGGACAGAGGCTGCAAACAGCCTTCCCGTACTGGGGACCGGATGACCACGAGGCGGAATCCTGCAGGATGCCGGCCCAGGCCCCCTGAGGCACGGGTGTTTCTAAAGGAACCGCGGGGCCTCAGTATGGAGGTGGCGGTGCGGCGCCGGCCTGGAGCGGGCACACGGCGAGCGCTGGTGGGAGCAAGGCCGCGGCTCTCGCGGCTCTCCAGCAGCGTCGCCACAGCCCATGTAGGGTCCTGCCCACGTGTGTCACCCCAGCCTGGCAAGTGCCTGATTTCAGACCCACGATTACTAATTTCCCACTCTGAAGTACTCTGATTTGGATAAATTTTCTGGTCATATTACTTGTTAAGGACACTAAGCTCGGAACGGCATGACGTGGAGCAGGGACAGGCCATGTCTGTTCCACGCAGTACGGACCGTGGACGGCCTGGGAAAAACGGAGGACGCACGCCCGGAGGCCCAGGAGCAGCCTACCGGCTGGGCTAACGGACAGCGGAGCCGCTGGACCAGAGACGGGTGTGCGTGCGTGTGCGTGTGCTCGCACGTATGCACGAGAACGTACATGCCGGACCCCACCAGAACCCGGGGCCCAAGGCAGGCCCTGCCCTGGGGATGGGCTCAGCCAGCACAGGCAGCCTCGGGGGCTCTGGCCACAGCCACTGAGGACACCCTCTGGATTCATCTCCGTGCCCAGAAGTGCAGAGCCCGGCCCACAGACTGTCCCCAGCTAGACCCATCGAGGGGGGCACCAGCTCCTCCCGCAGTGGCGTTTTCTGTGCACTTCCGCAACCCAAGCCACGATTCCCAGGAGACGCCCAGGGATGGCTCACGCCCAGGGATGTACCACGTGGTCTCGGGAGGAGAAACTACATTAGCTGTGTCTCGTGTGAGATGGTGAGCGGCGAGAAGCCCCATTTAAACATGTTATGGGGGTGAGTCCTCCCAGGGACACCTGGAAGCCGCGAAGACGTCTACTCAAAGTTTGGAGAGAGTGTAGCGTCAGGGGAGAGAGGAAGACACAGAAAACATGAAGAAGGGGCATCGGTTTAGAGACCCGAGATGGTAACGGGCCTGCTGAGGCCTGTGCTCCGGAAGCAGGGGCCTAGGGGACAGCTGCTGGAAGAGGGGGTCTGCGGAAATGAGCTGGTGCTGAGGACGGCGGTGTTTGTCCGGCAGGTCTCCCAGGAGGGTGGGGGTGGGGGTGGTTCCGAGCCTCCAGGGATCCGGCTGTGCCCCTACACCGAGGCATCCGATGAGCCTCGGAGCTTCCTGGATCCGGGGCGGGTACTTCCCACATTTAGGAAAAGTGGCCATGAACGCTTCATACGATGTTTGTGTTCTCCCTCTCTCCACTGCACGGATCCGCTTCGTACGGCCCACCGGTCACGAAGCCTTTCTGAGAGTCTGCCCGGGCTTCCAGCCGTTCTGTCCACCAGCTCATGGCTGTGGTCCCCGCCGTGTCCCACCTGCTGCGGAGCCCCTCCCCGAGATGTCCCTTTCAGACCCCTACTCCTCAGTTCTCACATGCCCACTGGGCTGTCTGTTAAGAAGACAGTTTTCCCTTCTCTGCCAGTGCTCCCCAGCCGCTCGCCCACTACAGGCACGGTCTTCACTGCAGCCACTTTAAAAAGTCCTCTCGGCAGAGTCGAGCCCCTGCCTCATCTCAGGGTCGGTCCTGGGGCTGCTGCCTGCCCACAGCGGGATGAATCCAGCCCCCTGCAGTGCCGCAAGGCGGCCTCTCGGGAAGCGGGGGCCCGTGGCCAGAAGTGACACTCACCGTGTGTCCTTGGAAGGTTTTGACGGGGCGGTCGCAGCCGAGTCTGCAGACGTGAATGCACATGTCAGTGCTGCAGGAGGCGAAGGTCGTGTTGTTCTGCCAGTCCACGTCCAGGGCGGGCGCTGCGGGGCAGGGGACAGGGGGACACCTGCGTTGACCACGGGTGCGCACAGCTCAGCTGACTGAAAACCACCAGCAGCGGAGTCAAGAAGCCTCGGCTGTTAACACGATACGGCAACGTGCCCAGAGCGCGAAGACCTCTCCGTGCACGTCTGGGACACCAGGCAGGTGCTCTGGGAGACACCTCGACAACTTCCGTGCCCTGTGGCCTCCAGAGTCTCTGGAGCCCCAACACGGGGAGAGAGGGTTCAGGAGAACGTGCACTGCCTGCTCTTAGACCTTGCTGCTTCCAGAAATATCCCTGTGGTGGGCTGATGGGATTTGTCGTAGACGGGAAGAGGGGACAATGAGATCAAAAACCTTTCCGACCCTATGTTCGAGAGATCCTGATTTTTAAACATCTCCTGCAACCCATTAAGGCAGCCCACGGTTCCCGGCCCACTCCCTGGGCGGGCACAGCGGAAGGAAGGAAGCGATCCCGCGTGGTCCGAGGGATGAGGCCCCGAGCCGGACAGAGAGCTGGGGCCGCGGTGGCTCCTGCCCACAGCGCACCCGCGCCTCCCGAGTTCCTGGGCCGCCCTCTGCATTCAGGGCATGGCAACCCACGCCCGTGGGAACGGGACCAATGGGGGGCACTTCTGGGAGTGTCCAGCACGTGCTCGTAAAGATGAGCACCCGTTAACCCTTGCCGTCCGGAGAGGGGACCCTCTGTACGGGTGGCTGGTCCCCCTGTGAGTGGGCCCCGGCCGCCAAGACCCCCGGGGCTCCCGGGATGATCTTGCCGTTCAGCACGGGTAAGCGACAGGAAGCAAAGCGAAGCGCTCTGGGGTCCACGTGCCCTCTGCCCCCACAAGGCTTCCAGGCTGCCTGCGTCTGCAGCCGACCTACTACTGCTGAATTGCAGAAAGAAAGGAAGAAAGAAACCCACAGAAACTCACCGGAATGAAAAGGAAACTGTTGTTTGGCTTCTCCTGTGTGGGCGTCCCAAATGATGGTTGTCTGTGCTCCGCAAACAGAAAGACAGAAGTCAGGAACTATTCTTTTTTTTTTTTTTTTAAAGAT
The DNA here is from genome assembly GCF_964662115.1 of Mustela nivalis. Lineage (NCBI taxonomy): Eukaryota > Metazoa > Chordata > Mammalia > Carnivora > Mustelidae > Mustela > Mustela nivalis. Next base: position 30,915,663 of record NC_139041.1, read on the forward strand.
TTATTTATTTGACAGAGAGAAATCACAAGTAGACAGAGAGGCAGCCAGAGAGAGAGAGAGAGAGAAGCAAGCTCCCTGCTGAGCAGAGAGCTCGATGTGGGACCCGATCCCAGGACCCTGAGATCATGACCTGAGCCGAAGGCAGCGGCTTAATCCACTGAGCCACCCAGGCGCCCCAGTCAGGAACTATTCTTCACAGAAAGATTTCTCTAGAAAGATCTAACATACAAGAACGGACTGTGAACAGCCCCCCTTCCTTCTAAATCAGCACTGACCAAGAGAGACAATGTGAGCCACAAAAGTCATTTTTAATTTTCTCAAAATTACATTAATGAAAAATAGAAAAAGGGGCGCCTGGGCGGCTCAGCTGCTTAAGCGTCTGATTCCGAGTGTCGGCTCAGGTCAGGATCTTGGGCTCTGCACTCAGCAGGAAACCTGTTTGAAGATTCTCTCTCTCCCTCTGCCCCTCCCCTCATCGATACATGCTCTTGCCCCCCCAATAAATAAATCTTTCCTTTTTTTTAAGATTTTATTTATTTGACACAGAGAGAGAGAGAGAGATCACAAGTAGGCAGAGACAGGGGGGAAGCAGGCTTCCCGCTGAGCAGAGAGCCCAATGCAGGGCTCGATCCCAGGACCCTGGGATCATGACATGAGCCGAAGGCAGAGGTTTAACCCACTGAGCCACCCAGGCGCCCCAAATAAGTAAGTCTTAAATGGAAAAAGAAATCATTAAAATTGATTTTAACAATATAGTTTAGTTCAATGTGGCCAAAATACCATTCCAACACGGAATCGGTACGTGGACATTAGTGAGTTATCTGGCGTCCTGTCTCTGGTCTAGATTTTTGGGATCCAGTGTGCGGTTTACGCTACACAGTCCGGATGGTTACATTTTACGAACCCAACAGCCGTGTGTGCTGGTGACTAGTTTTGGAAAACCACCCAACTGGTGGGGTTCTCCCTCCCCCGCAAGACGGAGTCCTGCTGAAAAACCTGCAACAAAGCACCTCAAGACAGCTTTCTAGCACTTTGAAACGCGGGCCTAGAGAAACCGTTCACTGGGACACCGGCCCTGACCATCAGCCCTGCAAAGTGAACACGACATACACCGGAGCAGTGTGTCACACTGGGCTCGGCCAGCGACGCACCACTCTATATACAGAGATGGAGAAAAAGCGACCTCCACCTTGCAAAGCGAAGTAAACCCTGAAGCCTTAGGAACTCACTGATGGCAGAAAGGGAAGCAACGAGACACAGCTCAGTGACCACCACCGGAATTAGGTCCTTTTTTTTTCTTCTTCAGGATTTTGAGAGAGAGCATGAGACAGAGGGAGAAGCGGACTCGCCACTGAGCAAGGAGCCCAGTATGGGGCTCAATCCCAGGACCTGAGCTGAAGGCAGACGCTTAACGACCGAGCTACCCAAGCGCCCCGCAGGAATGACGTCTTCATTAGCTGGAAATCGTCCCCCTCCCTGTCCACAGCACTTAAAATTGTGCTGTAAGAAGAACTGCTTATGTTTTCTATCACCCGCAGATGAAATCCTCAGAGCACCAACCATCATTGAAAACCAGTTCTCTAAGTCTCGGGGTCAGCTTTAAACCAATCAACTTCTTCTTCTTTATTTTTTTTTTAAAGATTTTATTTATTTCTTTATTTTTAAAGCATTTTATGTATTTTATTTGACAGACAGAGGTCACAAGTAGGCAGAGAGGCAGGCAGAGAGAGAGGAGGAAACAGGCTCCCTGCGGAGCAGAGAGCCCGATGCGGGGCTCGATCCCTGGACCCTGGGATCATCACCTGAGCCGAAGGCAGAGGCTTTAACCCACTGAGCCACCCAAGCGCCCCTAAAGATTTTATTTTTAAGTCAACTCTACACCCAATGTGGGGCTCGAACTCACAACCTCGAGATCAAGAGTCTCACGCCCCACCGGCTGAGCCAGCCCGGCGCCCACAGACCAATAAACTTTGTCTGTTGTATGGTGGAATGTCCCACTCTTCTTCCTGTAGCTGCTCACAAATGTGGCAATGGAGAGAATCCATCAATTCGCTCGGTACTTCTCTCTGAGACAATGTCACGCACCGTAGCACTAACCCCATCTCCTGACTAGTGTTTCCATTCAATATACAACATCAAGCACACGAAGCCTTTTAAGGATGGGATGTAGCCTCCCACCACCACTCCCAGGTTAACCACGGAGTGACGGCTGATGCCAGCATCTCTGTCCGTGGCCCTTCCTCCCTAGGTCTTCCTTTCGAGAACATTCTTACTATTCCCGCTGTGGGTGATGCACAAGCGCAAAGAGTGCAGGGCCCACAGACTAAGTACGTTCCCAAATGTGCATTTTCACTGGCCGCCCAGCTCACCGCCTCGTAGAGTCACAACTGAGAGCAAGGTGGAAAATCAGATACAGAATATAAAAAAAGAGTCCTAGCACCAGCATGAGGCTACCAAGAATTGTTTACGAGGGTGTGGAGGTCAAGAGGCAGAAGTAACCGCTGTCGAGGGCCCACACCCTGAACCCGAGTGTCCATGGGCAAATGAGAGAGCGCAGGTGTCTGTGAAGCGGGGCTACCAGCATGGGGGCTCTCAGGAGCTCCGAGGGGGCCACCGTGTACAGTGACATGCTGGGAAGGGCCAGCGATCGTTTGCACGATCACTTCAACAACACGGTCAGCAGGGGGACCAGCCACAGACCCGACAACCGTGAGTGGGGGGGGGGGGCACCCGAACTAGCCCAGCTCACAGACGATCGGATGGGAGTTCCAGGACAGTGGGACAGTGTGTGTTTCAAGCACGACCCTCAGCTTGTTTCAACATTAGCCATAAGGCGGCCAGTTGTGAACGGAAAGTTTCCTGGCTTCGAGAGCGAGCGAGAGCACGACGGTGCTCTTCGCGGACCTAGACCTACACCCAGTCTGGGGTCGGCACACGCCGTCTGTCACTGGCCGGGGAGGACAGACTACAGCCCAGCCCGTGTGGACAGGTGGCGGCTACTACTGTCTGTTCACAGCAGCACCCGGAGGCACACCCAGCAGCGTCAACCGGTTTCCAAACGACCCCGACGTCAGCAGGAAAACGTGAAGTGCTCTGGAAGCCACACGCTAGTCCAGTCCTCAGACCTGGTCGACAGCTGTAGGAACACTTCTGTTCCCCTTTGGCTTTGTTTCTTGTGAATACTTTTCCAAAAAGAGAACCTCCAGTCCCCGCGGAGTCCCGGGAATGACGCACCCCCTTCCGTCCCCGGTCTTGGGGAGTCCTGATTCCTGGCAACTGAGAAGCAGGCCCAGAGAGCGCGGCCCGCACTCAGAGCCAGACGACGCTGCTACCTGCTGACTCCTTGCCCGCCCGTGGCTTCTGGAGGCCCCTGGCTGCTCACAGCCACTCGGACCTGGTCCTGTCACATCCACCCGGGAGCCCTGCCCAAGCCCTGTGTCTGTCCCGAGCGTGCCCTGGTGTGGGTGGGCCCGCTTTCCTCCAGCTCTCAGAGAAGCCTGCAGCCCACGACGGGCAGTCACAACTCATTGAATCAGGGAAAAAGAAGGCAGGCGAGAGAAAACGGTTTGTGTTTTCCACACTGCTCAGTGGGGGAAAGGTTTGTGTCCCGGGCGTCCACACCACTTTCCTTCTCAAGCACTGGATACAGCCAACTGGGGGATGTCCCCTTTCCGTCACTGGAGGACGTACCTCAAAGCAAGGGGGGGAGGGGCTGCGCACAGAGGTCTGTGGAACAGCATGATACGCGCCGAGTACCCTAACCCTAACCCAAACCACACAAACCAACCTGAAAGCAGCTCTTCTGCCTTACTAAGAAGAAGCAGAAGGCCTGAGAATTAAACACAGAAACAAAAAACCCCAGGATGTTATTCAGAGATTAGAAACACATCAGCAGCTACGGATCAGAGAGCCTTTTTTAGCCCTATCTTGAGCGAATACTCACTTTGTCTACACCAGCGCTCAGAATGTAATTCCCTTTCCTGTTCCACTTCAAAGCGAAGATGGGGCCTTTATGTTGCCCTAAGGTGCTGGCCAGGTTGCCTGCGAGGCAAAGGAACAACAAACAGGTAGACTTCGCGGTCCGGGCCTGCTCGCGTCCCATTCCCGCACGCCCGTCTTCTCCCAGGGCGCCACGAGGCTCGGCTTACCGTCTTCGGTCCATATTCTCGCAAAGCCGTCGTAGGAACCCGTGGCCAACAGCGTCCCGTCGCTCTGCAGGCCAGAAACACACATGCCGCACAGCTCAGTACACGCAAAGCCGGCCTCTCCCCCTGCCCCAGGGCTAGAACCGTCTCGCACCCGTCACTGGCTGCCGGTGACGACGAGCGGCCCCCTGGCACGACCTCAGCCTGCGCGGCTCTGGCCGGACACCGCGCCGCGTCCACCCGGTGACACCCCTCCACGCGCCACCCTGAGCGGCCCAGGGAGACGTGGCGAGACTGGAGAAAGCTGTTGGAAACGCGTGTGCACACACACGGGTTTGGGATGCAGGGAGAACGCACAGAAGTTCCAGAGAGCTGTGGGCTTCCCGCATGTAGATGCGTGTGATGCCCAGGGCAGGAGCAGCGGGCCAGACGGTCCCCCTTCCCGGGCTGCACGGCACCTCTCGCCAGCAGAGCGGGCTCCCCTGGGGAACCAGCAGGCTCACCGCGCCCAGGGAGGCCCGCTGAGCACCCCGCTCGCTCCTGCCCCGTGCAGCCTTGCTAGCCGCCCTCGGCAACGTGAGAGCAGCCCCGGGGTGGGGGGCTCGCAGGCAGCATGGCCGCGGCCTGTGTTCACGCCCTGCGGGGCCCTGCTGAGACATGGGCCGGGTCAGAGCTGTGGACGCGTCCAGGCAGCAGCAGGTGCTTACGTTCCAGTCCAGCGAGGTCACATCTTTGTTGCTCGGGACGTCGTGTCCTCCTTCCCGTATGCAGTGCCGCAGCACAAGCTGCGTGGAGCCCCCGTTGCTGTTCTCATTAAGGTTCCATATTCTCGCCGTCGAGTCTCCGGATCTGTAGGAGGAGAACGCACAGCATTCAGCTTCTGGTTCAGGCCCGGACAGCGCCTGCCAGACTGGGCTGCCTGAGTCCGGCCTGAGTCGGGTATCTCTGGCATGTGGCTCCATGTCTTCTTAATCCCGCTCACTGGCTGGCTTTTTTGCCTCATCATTTTTGTTCCTCTTTGTTATTTTGCTTTTTTTCCAGTAGGCTCCACGCCCAGCGTGGCTTCGAACTCACACCCCTGTGATCAAGCGTCGTCAGTGCTACTGACGGAGTCAGCCGGGCGCCCCTCCGCAATTTCAAACATCTTTGCGTTGCTCCCCACCCCGTGGAGGACACAGCACGCAGCAAGGACTTCCTCACGACCTGGGAAGGAGCGCAGCACCCAGGGCCCGAGGCTGCGGTCGCCACCCGTGAGAGGGAGAAAGGAGAGAACAGCCCGACCCCAGGGCACCCCCGTCCCTTACCCTGAAGCGAGGAGATCGCTGACAGGGTTCCAGGCACAGATGAACACCTCCGACTCGTGGCCCCGGAGGACTGTGGCTTTGTTGGGCGGGATCTCAACGTCCCCGTCTATTTCCATTGGTTTCGAATGATTATCTGTCACAGGAAACAAGAAAAGGCATGTGGCTAACGGCTACAGAAAAGAAACTTCCCAGCATTCTTGGGGCACCTGAGTGTTAGAGACACCTTCTTTTTATGATTTTATTTTACTTTATTTAAATTCACTTACTCAACGGAGAGTACGTTACCAGTCTCAGGTGTGCTCAATAAACCGTCAGTGGCGTGTACCGCCCAGTGACCTCTCATCGCGTGCCCTCCTTAATGCCCAGCCCTCCAGCTCCCTTTCCAGAACCCTGTTTGTCTCTGAGAGTTAAGGGTCTCTCACGGGTTTTCTCCCTCACCAGCGACTTCCCATTCAGTGTTCCCTCCCTCCCCCATGATCCTCTGTACGGTTTCTTACAGTCCACGTGAGTGAGACCAGGTCATTGTCCTGCGCCGAGGGACACACCTTCTTTCTATGTACTAGGTAACACGACCTCTGACAGACCGTAACAGTATCACGATTTCTGTGCAATTCAGTAAATGTATTACGTTTATTTCACCAGTCTCCAAACCCGACAGACAAAAACAAAGTTATTTACTCTGCATAAGCAGGGCCACGCTAAGGTCTGACGAACACCACCACGAGATGGGGAGGGATGACCGGAGAGATGGGTCAAGCCCGAAGGCTGCCGTTCTCCAGAAAGGATGAGACATTTTATCCGAGAGCACCTGTCTGAGGGATCATCTCTTCATCTGTGATGCTCCCACGGGGAAAGACCGTCGCCTTTCCAGAGCGTCCACCGTCCTGCACCCACCGCCTGTCCGCAGACAACCTCAGGTTCTTGGGACTGAAGTGCTGGGGCTTTTTCCTGGTTGGAGCCACCTCTATATCAGACCAGAGCTGCCACGCCTTCTAGCCGGACAAGCCCAGCCTACAGGACTCCTGGGTTCTGGGTTCTGAATGCCCAGGCAGGCCCAGTGACCCTGGAGACAAGCATGCTAAACGCCCCCCTCAAAAGTACTGTCCTGGAAGGCAGCTGTTTTTCTCCCATGTGGCAGGACACAGAAGATTTCTGAAGGTCAGGATGAACGGTCACTTACAACACCACAGTCTGGCCTCAGCCGGACTTGCAGCCAGATGACGGCAAACGGTAGGTGGCCCTGGCTTCAGGAAACAAAGGGAAAGCGAGGACGATGTGCCCGGGAGGAGGGCCGGCGGGGCCTCAGGTATGCCCCCTGGAGACCGACAGGCCGGCCACCAGCACCCGTGTAATGGAGGCTGTGTGAGTGGGAGCGAGCTCTAAGGTGTTATCTGCCTCTGTGCAGCTACGGCCTGTGAAACTCTCTTTTCTTTTTTTAAGGAGGCTCCTTGCCCAGCGTGGAGCCCAGCGCAGGACGTGAACTCACAGTCCCGGGATCACAAGTCAGATGGCTCAACAACGGAGGCACCCAGGTGCCCCAAGCATTAAGATCCGCCCCCAACGCACTGTCCCACTAGATTTTTCTCAAGATTTAAAAGAAATCCATACAATTTAAAAGCTTGCAAAATTTCTATCTGGGCAAACATACAGACATCTTGAAGCTCACCAATTAGAAACTCGTTTCAGTGACGGAAGACTAACAAAACAATAACCCTCAGTTTCCTCCAGCATCGTTCCTGAAACCCTGAAGGCTGCGTCCCCGAGGGCCAGGCAGTAAACGACCTGCGGCACGAACCGCACGCTGTCGTATTCCTGCCCCGCCCTGCTGTTTGGGACCGCGTCCCAGTGAGGATGGGGCTGCGGGTGCAAAGTCCTTCCACTCCTGCGCTAGACTCGTGGCCCTAAGTTTCGCTTGTTCCCATCTGCGCTACAGCCGCTCTGGGCTCTCCTTCTGATGCCTGGTGTACTTCTGTAGCTCACGGAAATCCGTCACCCTGTGACCGTGGATGGGAACCTGCCACAGGGCTTGACTGCAAGCAGCAGCTTCCTCTGAGACGGGGGCCAGCGAGGCACAGGGGTGCACGCCACACCTGCACACACAGAACATGCACATGCATATACACACAGCTGCAGGACACGCACGTACTACATGGACACACAGCTGCGTGACACACACATATTGCACATGCACACACACACACAACACACGGGCATGCTCTGAACTCAGACCCCGAAGCGCTCTTCGAGTTTATAAGCCACGTGACAGAGTAGACTCAGGCGCTCCGATCGGCCATGTCCTTTAGGGCAACTACCCAACAGAGACAAGGGCCTGGCATTTTGGGAGGACCGCGCAGGGCCACATCTGCTGTCTGGGGCCCGCTGCCCTCTCTAGAACCATGAGCTTGACTAGCACAGCAAGTGCTGGCCCGACACGTTCAACACGGAAGGCTGGACAGAGGACCGGGGCCTCCACAAACGAAACCATCCGATGTCAAACAGTAATCACACGGCGCTTCTCGCTGTCACACAGAACAAGTTCTCCGAGCTGCATGACCTTCTAGAATCGAGGATATGTGCACCAAGACCGTTACGTCTAAGGATTTCCATGAGAACAGAGCCTGTGCAGCTCTTCCGAGCCCACACGATGCCAACACCAGGCCTGAGAGCCGCAGGAGCAGAGCTGGGAGAGAAACTGCCAGAAGCTCACGCCTGCGCAGAGCCCCACACGTACTTATTGCATGTGCTCCGTTCTCCTCGCCGTTCACGGTGGCCTCTCCGTTCTTTGGTGGGTGCTGCTGCGCCACCGCCGCCGGGGCTGCCGTGGCCGCTGCCGTGGCCGCCGCCGCCGCCGCCGCCGCACTGGCCTGCTGCTGCTGGGCGAGCTTCTCCCGGAAAGCCTGCTGCCGCGTCTGCACCACGTCCGGCATCACAGCGTCGATCAGGGACAGGGACTCTATGGGCCGGCCGTCGAACACCGTGCCATCCTGGGGAGTGAGACAGAGAGGGCAGCCATCAGCCCCTCGCGCTCCGGCCCAGCATGGTGGGACCCAGAGCGGTGCCCAGGGAGTCCGGGCGGGTGAGGTGCACGGGGAAGGGGGTGATCGGGGACACGGCACGACCTCGTACAGGGCCCAGGCCGCCCGGCTGCGAAGAATCGTCTGGCCCCCACAAGTGGAGAAGCTGTGGCCGGACACCATGGTGAGTACAGGAGTCTGTGAAGAGCCACGCTCTTCTGAGGGAGATGCAGCTCTCTGGGAGCCTCAAGGCCGAATCAGAGATTTCGGTACTGTTCGGGTTGGATCCCTAGTACACCTGTCCATCTGACTTATGAAATATTTATCTGCTGTCACTGGGCTCAGAGTGTTGACTAAAGATAGCTGTGGTACTCGGGCGACAGCACTGTCTAGTTCCCACGCATGTTTTTTCAACCTGTTTTGATTTTTGGGCTTCTATCTGCAAGAAAAAATTCCCATACCCACTTAAAAACCCAGGAGGCAATTTTCGTCTGTGAAATTGCTCCAAATACTAGAACCGGACAAGAAGTAGTGCTTCTGGGTTGTGGTTGCTGAAAGTGCAAATACATTTTAGCATATTCTGAACTCGAATGACCTCGGAAATTAGGAAAAAGTGAACCACCTGAGTCTCCGCTAGACGCAATCCAAAGGACACTTGGCCCCAGCTGACGTCTGGCCACCATACAATCGTACGATGTTACATCTGAAAACAGTATTACACTTGAAAACAAGAAAACCAGGAAAGCCTAGAAAACGTCTAAACAAGGAGCCGGTCACCCCATCAGCCACCCTCATACTTCAGTTCCGGTCACGGTGTGGCCAACATTGACCCAGCGGTCAGCATGCTTCCGTGTCACCTTCTTCAGAGTCACACCTCACATGCACAAAGACTTGGTAAACAGTAGTAACTACCCAGGGTAAAGACAACACCTGGTAATTTAAACTCTGAAAGCAGAATGCCCCACGGTTCAGCGACTGCAAGCCCACGTCACCAACGAGACGCCTTTTTATTCTCCTCCCGGCACGCCAGAATGTGGAGCGCAGGAAGAGAAGCCAGTGGGGCTTCCCGACACACTGAAGACATGGAAACTGGTGGGCAAACGCATCTAGTTGCGGCCTCGCGTGATCTGAGAGCTCACTAGGGGTCTCTGGGGTCACACGCTCCTAGCCCCCCCAAAAACTTCTTTTTGTGGGAAAAAGAGACCAGTCGGGGCCTCAAGGGGCCAGTGGAACACCACCTCTGGACACCCATTCTGGGGAGGAAGGAGGAGAGGGCCACGGTCAGGGAAGAATGTGCGCAGGACAGGCAGAAATTTGGGGATTTCCAAAGATGTGGGTTTCTGGAAATGGATGGATGAACACAGGTGATGGGGCACAGGACAGATTACTTTGTTCTTTTGAAAAGCTAAAGAGAAGGCAGAGTAAGACAGGCTTGTAAAGAGGAAGTCCATTCAAGGAGAGGGAGCGGGAAAGGGATCCAGCGGACCGGCCACAGGTGGTGTGGCCGTGGCTGGTTTCCAGGCTGTCCCACGGTCCCCAGGCTCTGCAGGCTGGGGCTGGGGCCAGGCCACCGCCCGGGAGCGCACGTACCTCATTGATGCTGATCTCGGCCTCCACATACTGCAGTCCCTTCTGCAGGATGGAGATGAGGGCAGCCGGCGGCACCAGCGTCCCGTTGATGTTGGACTGGCTGATGTGGCTCTCGATACCGAACGTGAATGCCGAGTGGGAAAAACCTGCAGCGAGAGAGAGCAAGGAGCAAAGGGCTTCGTGAGGCCTGAAATGAAGGGTTGCGGGAGGCGCAGCCATGGAGATCCAAAGGTGGCTCCACTGATCTCAGATGCTCCTGATTAGCTGGGGGAGGAGGGTAAGGGTTGGGGGCCGCAGGCCTGGCTGCAGGATGCTCCAGGCATGGGGTGAAGCGAAGATAACGGGCAGGGGGCTGGGAAGAGACACAGAGGCCCAAGGCCCGTATGCAGGGGACGAAGACACAGCTTTGGAGGCCGAACCGTTTTGGTGTTATGAACAGCAAAATGCAGCACAGTTTGCCCTGCAGAAATGTTTTTTTACTTTTTGCTTTTTTGTTTTCTGAGTATTTTATTTATTTGATAGAAAGAGAAAGAGAGCACAAGAGTAGGGGTAACGTCAGAGGGAGAAGCAGCCTCCCCGCTAAGCAGGGAACCAGACACGGGGCTCGGTCTCAGGACCCTGGGGTCAGGACCTGAGCTCAGGGCAGGCGCTTTACCAACTGCGCTACCCAAGTGCCCCGGAAAAATGTTTCTGTTGCAAAAACGCAACTCTGGGCTTTCTCCCACTGTTGCCATTACTCCTTGCAGAGCTCCCTGCTTCGGTCTCCAAGTGTCCCGCTGCCCAGCTGGAGTGCACACCTTTCTGGGCGCCATGCTGTAGCTGGGCTCATAGCGGTCACGGCAGGCAGGAGCCAAAGCAGCACAAGACCTAACACCCGAAGAAAAAGAGACCATTTTGGACTGACTGGGGTGGCTTGAGTTGTTCTATCTAAGAATTGGTAACTTTCCCTGGGCTCCGGGGTGCTGGCTCTTCCTCCTCCTCCCCTCTGCACTCATGCAAAACAATGCCTACTTCAAGAAAGGAAGGCGGCACACGGGGCAGGGCGGAGGAGGTGCTGGGGACCCATGTGGGGTTCGAGGGTGATCAGGAACCGGCAGTGGCCGCCACTTCCTCAAGCGGGGCTGGGGGGGCATCCTACAGCTGGAGCTCCTGGCTGCTGCAGGCGTGCCCTGCAAGGTGGCAGTCCAGTCGGCTGGGGTACCATCCCCTTGGTCCGTCTGGGGCAGCCTAGGAGCCAGGGAGCTGGGAAGCCTTGTGGAGTGCTGGCCTTGTGAGTAACTGGGACCCCTATGCTTGGCTGCTGGCTAGAGGTGGAGTGAGGCAAAAGGCACTCCCCTTCTCTTGTGCAGGGGGTCCCTCGGATCCCGCTCTCCGGGGGTCTCCTCCGCAAGCACCTCGCCATCACAACTGGCTCATCTTACATGCTGGTGGGCTGCAGGGGGCTCCCCAGGGTGTCCCCGCTGCCAGCCTCCAACGCCTCGTGCACGGCCTCGCACCGCCACGCGGCTAGCACCCCACCTTCAGAAGCCAGACCGAAGGGGCATCACGTGGGCCCCGCCTTCCAGCTGATTGCACATGGGCTCTCTGCCCTCCCCTAGCAAAACACAGCCAGCCGGTGCAATAAACGCCGTGCTCAGCAGATGGGAATGTTCCTCCGTGAAAGGAGCTTTCTGGGCTTGCATTCTCCTCTCCTTTCCTCCATCGACTTCCTGCTCGTCCGCGGCCTGCCCATCCATCCCCCAGTGCCTTCTAAGGACTACAGAAAACACGTCCTCTCTCTCTTTCCTCGAGTCCTGGGCCAGCCATGGTGACCGGCAGGCTTGGCTGCACGGCGGCCACAGACTCCCTCGCCAGACCACACGTGCCAACGACGGGTGCAGGCCCGCCCTCCGGGGCCAGAAGCCAAGGCCCTATACTCCCGCCTCCCCCTGCCTTCGACCTTGCCCTCTGGCTCCTACCTTTCCCCACCCCTCAGGGCAAGATGGAACCAGCAGCCCGTGCTGACTAGTGACTCCTCCCGGGGCCCACGCCGTGCCAGAAGTCTCATCACCAAGGTTTCCCCGGTCAGGTTTCCAGCGCAGTGCAGACACGGAAAACCTCAGGTCGGGGGGAGCAGGAACCCTTAGACACTGGCCTGACTCCCCGTTGCCTGGAATTGTCACCACTGCTCAGGGCCACAGCAGTGTTCTCCTATCAGGAACGACGAATTCATGCTGGCTGCTGACCCCACTCCCAGGGCCCCTGGCTCCTCGCCATCTGTCCCCTGGCGAACAGGGCAGACCTGTGGACTCCCACAGCTGCTTGCTCTTCTCCTGCCATCTCTCAAGAGTCTACGGCGGGGCCACACCCACACGGGCCTCAGAACAGTAAGAGGCCGCCCTTACCGGGGCCTGCTCCAGGCCAGGCACAGCCCCAAGCCCTCACAACGACTTTCCTTAAGCCTCCTGGTCACCCTGTGCCTTTGCCACCCCAAGTGCAGCACCCCCTTCTACGGGGCAGATCTCGAGCTCCTGCGGGGTCCCCAGCAGACTCCTCGCACTCGGCTGAAGGGCTGCAGCTGACCTCCAAAGCCGGGCAGTGCGATGCCACTCTCGGCCCATCAGGCAAGCCCACCAAGAAACGTCTGCTAAAGCCGCCCGCGGGGCCTGGCGTCCCTCTCGGTGACTAATGGCGCCCGTGGGGAGGAGAGCTCAAGCCTCCACTCTATGTCTTCGCGCGGCCTGTGGGCAGGTGTACGTAAACTCTGCGGACCGGGGGACTCACACTTATTTCTCACAGTTCTGGAGGCCAGAAGTGCACGATCAAGGTGCAACATCTGGTGGTTTGGGGAGGGCCGACGGCCAGCGCACGGACAGCAGGAGGACACGGGTCCCGTTCACGAAATTCTGTCCTCACACACGCATCACCTTGCAAAGGCCCCGCCCCCGAGTACTGGGATCCCAACAGAAGAACCTGGGGGAGACTCAGGACGCGGTCTCCTAGAACACTTCCTTCCCTCCCCTTCGTGCGTCAGCCTCTCCGACACCGGCCGCAGACTTGCTACGCACGCACACCGAATAGCAGATTCTGACCCTGCTGCTGCCGTGAAGCAGATCTGGGCCCTCGGAGTCCACGACCTGAATTCAAGGTGGCTGTTCCGTCAGTGCTGTTACAGGCTTCCACACATGGACGGTAAAGACTGGAGGAGTTAGGGAACGGGTCCAATGCCCACGGGTGTGATGAGAGGCAAAAGCAGAATTTCAACTCTAGCTGTAGGTTTCCTCTGACCCTGACACGCACAGGCACAGGAACCGGAAGCCTTCAGTTCCCTGCATGGAGGCCAACTGCGTCCCCCAGCTGCACCACGCCGGCTCTGTAGGCCACAGTTTCGGACGTGGTGCAGGCAACTTGCGAAGGACAAGCCACAAGCCCACTTCTCCCACCACGTCCTCGGTTTCCTTCTGCATCCGGGGTCTCAAGGCCCCGTGTAAGGTCTGGGTGCCTCCGTTTGGGATCCCTGTGCGTGACCGTGCTCTGCGACAGACCGCGCTCCGAGCAGGGCGGGGACTACGCTCAGGGAGGCCGGCCGCACGCGGGGGACGGAGCTGGGCAGATGAACCGAGGGCGAGAGAGGAATGGCCAGAACGAGCGTCCCCCACCGAAGCAAGATGACGACCGAGCAGGTCAGGGTACACGGTGACGCCTCAAGCGTGAACATCTGCGATGTCCCTTACTGGGGGTCATCTACTGGGTCCCCTACTGGGGGGAACAAAAAATCATGACTGGAAACCAGGTGTCTTCAGAAACACGCGGGAATGTTCCAGGTCACCTCCGAAACGGGTCCTCCTACACGCTTAGAACTCACTGAGCAGTTTCGCTGGGCCATTTACGCTCGGCCTCACACCAACGGTTTCCTCATCCACCTGTTTTGAAGGCTTTCTTCCCGACTTCTGACCACCCCGCCTTCAACGGGGCAAGCGGGAGGGCCAGGTGCAGAGAATGTCACACTGGTCCGGAGCGCTGGGGTCCGCCCTGACTTCCCACCGAGCGCCTGGCTCAGGCCATCTGGCCGGGCCTCTCTGTCCTGTTCTACCCTGTGGGGATATGGCGTATCAAGGAGTGGACGGGAGAACCGGCGTGAGAGCAGCAGGTGGGCATACATCCTTGAATCCGGGAAGACCAGGAACTGGGGGAAACATTCCTTCTCCACTTTCCTCATCTGTACAGGGAGGACACTGGGGGAAACTGTCCCTCGGACACTTTGCCATCCTGACGCTCGCTCATCGTGGAACGGGGGCTGTCCACAGACCACGTGGGCAAGGCCCGCTTGAGCACTTTCTCTCAGGCCCTGGTCACCGGGGCTCTGCTGTGCACCAGTGAGGCGTGTGAGACGCCATCCTGGAAAACTGGCCCCTCGGGCTGGAGGCTTCTCCCCTGGGGCAGGCCCCACGGGACTCCGGAGCTAGGAGGCCTATGCACCGGCAGTCTGCTGGAGCGGTGGGGCTCCCGGGCCTCGCACCCCTTCAGCCTTCAACGCTTCTCTTCCATCCAAGGGGACAGCAGTGGGAACAAAGTACATCATGTCACCATGTGCCTGACGAAGACCGAGACAGGCGGGACTGCCCAGCGGCAGGTGTGAAGCCGTGAAAAAGGAGGGGAGTAAAGGCCTGGGGGCACCGCGATGGAAGACCTGTGTCAGGGCTCCACGCGGGCGTCCCCGGGTCTGACCCCGGCCAGCCCGGAGCCATCACTGAAGCAGCAGGATTTCTGAGCTGCGGCATGACCTGCGCCGGGCCGGATCCTTCTCTGCTGCCAGGAGCACGGTCCTGTGTGTCACAGAACGCCAAGCAGCACCTCTGGCTTCTCCCGGAGGGATGCCCGTGTCACCACCACTAGTCATGACCACACCTCTGGCTTCTCCCAGAGGGATGCCCGTGTCACCACCACTAGTCGTGACCACACCTCTGGCTTCTCCCGGAGGGGTGCCTGTGTCACCGGCACTAGTCGTGACCACCCCGAGTGGTCCAGATGCTGCCTACTCGACCCCGCCATGGCTGACTGCTGGGAGCCCAAACGAGACCCCTGAAGGACACGCAGAATCCTCACACTTCTGCTGGACTTACAAACACAATGCGGGAGGGAGGTACTTGCCCCTGAAGGCAAGCCAGCCTCTACGTGCACTTGGCCACAGACTTCGGGTAACACACGGTCACGGGAAACCACCCGAGAAGGTAGGAATACTTCCAAGGAGAAGTGTGTGATCACGACCCACTGGGAAAGGCTTAAAACAAACATGACATTTTATAGAAAACGTGGTGAGACCTTCCAGAGGGAAATCCTTTGTTTTCCTCAGGAGAGAGGAAAAGAGCCTGTACACGCATTTGTCTCACACAACGAGGCAATAAAAACAGATTTGAAACAAACCAAGTACATGTTCGCAGTTTCTTGCGAGGACCCCACCACTGGACCACCCCTCTTCCACCACAGCCTGCACGGACCACGTCCACCAGGTGTACGACTGAACCGTTCTGCCCAGTTAATGCCAGCCTGATTCATCAGCAAAACCTGCTAAATTATCGCTCCGTGGCACTTCAAAATCCTGCTTATCTGGCAGAGGAAAGCAGACGTGTAATACTCAGGGCAGCCGTGAGGGTGGTTTTGCGTCTTCAGCTGAAACAAAGGCTGAGGGCACCAGCTGGGGCATCTTCCGCAGAATCTTGACTACAGATTTCACAAACCTGCCCGCCTGAGTGCAGACAGCCGCCCGAAGCCAATGCACACGTTTAATTCTAACTGTCTAGATCAGGGGAAGGCGAAGGGAGGCCCACAGGCCAAGTGTGGCCCACTGCTTGTATGTGCAAATAAAGTTTTATCGGAACTGTGAGCAGGAAACGTCTACTGTCTCTGGGCCCCTCCGTCTGGGGGATTTTGCGACAGGAACACAAAGGCACAAGACGCTCTTCTACTCTGCCTGACGGCGTTGAGGATGACGACGGGAGGGACGTTTAGTGAGAGCCTCCATTATGTCATGCTGCAGCGCGCCGTATTTACACATCCTGCGGAAGACGCACAAAACCGTCACACTATCTTCCCTGATTCAGCACGTGGGGTCCGGGGTTCTCCTTCTCAAGAGCCATCAGGAGCCTGCAGGCCTGGGCAAGACCCCTCACCTGAGCCTGGAAGCCCCCCGTACCCGACCGTGTGCCAGGGCACCTCCCAGGGGCTCCCCGGGCGCCTCGGCTCACCTGCTTCCTGCTTCCCTAGAGGGACTCTGCTTATGCCGGTCTCCTGATCTAGAACAGGGGTTCCTGGTTGTCAAGGAAGGGCGAGTCTGTCCCCTTGGGGCAGATGCAATGTCTGCAGACATTTTTGGTTGTCACAGGCATGTGCTTGTGGGGGAGGGGATTCTACGGGCATCTAATAGGGACAGACCAGGGACGCTCAGCGTCCTACAGTGCAGAGAGTAGTGCCCCATAACAAAGAGGGTGCGGGCCCGCGTTTCCACAGTCAGAGGTCTGGAACGTCGGCTCCCGAATGGCCGTCTGTCACCACCGTGGACACCTGCTCCGTCGTCACGGTGGCGGCCAGGTGGCCTTCCTCCGTGAAGGCCCCTCTTGTCCTCGCGGGCGGGAATGATGGCCGTCGGTCCTGAGCTCCCGCAGGGCCCGGCGCTCGCCATCCTTCTTTCTGCACCTCCCCGCTCCCGAGAAGACAGAAGCTCCTTGAAGGGAGGAAGCCCATCTGCATTCCCTGCTTGACAGAGCATCCACCTCAGGGCAGCTGGGGCTGCGAAAGGAAACTCGAGGAAGGCCGAGAGGAACCGCGCAGGCTGGTGGGAGAAGAGGGCGGTAAGCAGCGGAACGACACCGACTCCTCGCTGTTTTCAGAATCAGAGACGTGATGGCAAAGGACAGGAATGAAGGATTTAGGCCCAACAGCATGCGAGAAGGAAAACCGGCTTTAAACAAATCCGACTGCCATACGAGTTCATAGTTCGATGACTGTTGGCCATACGTATACCTTCATTTTAGGACAATTTTGGTATTTGAGAATAAGAACAAAAGTAACAATAGTCAGTGAATATGTGCATTAGCCCTTTTCCTGAATTAGCTCAGAGTCGTAAGAACTGCATGTTACCGATGGGGAAACTGAGTCAGAGAGCAGTTAAGGGATTCCCCTAAGGGCACACAGCTCAGAAGTGGCCATCTGACTTCCCGAGTCCAAGCTCTTAATCCACACACAGGAGACTCCAGCAATGTGTTTAGAGACCTCTAAATGATTCAAAATGGAGCCTTTTTTAAAAAGAGGAAGACGATCATCTTACCAGTGACACCGTTTCTATTACATTTTTTGGCCAAGCAAGCTGCAAACAAGGTCTGCATTGCAAAAACGAGGCTGAATGCTTTCCGTGTTACACAGAGCAAATGAAGATAAATCCTATCTTCCAATGACACTCCCCTAAAGACGCCAGCGTTAGGAGTAGAGACCGCGATCGAAGAGAATCAGAAGCGGCAATGAGGATTCAGGTTTCTCTCTGCTGACAAAGACACCAGCCGTCACTCAGCACTCCAAGGCCCGGGTTTGTCCCCATCTGCTTCCTTGGCTGCCTTTTCTGACAACAACTGTTAGGTGGAATTAAACAATTTCCAAGGTCCCTTCCAATCCTAAAATTCCATGCCACGGTTAAAAATGACCTCTGTGTGCCCTCAAACCGAAAGGAGTTTAATTTGGAGAGGTGCCTGAGGGGCCACACAGAGGCAGGGGTGCACACCATCGAAAGAACAGACGACTTAACGATTCCCAGAGACAGGGCCGTGGCGCCGCACGCAGGGCCAGACGCAGAGACGGAGGACGGAACTGGGCATGGCTTTGAGGAGGACACGGAGGGGCAGTAGCTAGGTGGGGATGTCCCTTAGTGGACAGAAGTAGAAATACACACTTTAGGGTCTGTCGCTGGAGGTCTGTAATCTAGTTCTGGCGCTCCGGCAGCAGCCATCCTCGTGAGGGAGAGAGCTGCACAGCCCTGGCCATCGTCGGTAGGGCCCTGGGGTTCCTGGGTTCCCAGTGCTCTGGTGGACGCCCTGCTCCGATCTCCCAGGCCCCGTGGACTGCTCATTTATGATGCAGCACTTCCTTTTGTTTCTTTGAACATCGACGTTCCTGTAACGTCACGCTTCGTGACAGAGTCCGTGTTTCCTGGCTCGGCAAGGTCTCCACACCCGGGCTGCAGCTGCCTGGCCAGCGGCCCGCCTACCTCTCCGCGGGGACAGCGGGGATTCAGGGTGGTGGGGCCGGGACAGGGGTCGGTCCAAATAAAGACTGGAGGGAGGCCAAGGCAAGAGCGTGGGAGCGGGGTCAGATAAATCAGAGCAAAACACACACACACACACACACACACACAGAGCTGCAAGCTGTCCACATGGAAGACATACTACCCTCGTCCCCGGCAGCTAGTCTGCTGTGGGTTCACGTCTCCTTTTTGGAAGTGACGGATTTGTCTCACCACAGGATTACATTTTCTGCCCAAGAAGCAATTCTTGGCCTACGGAAATTCAACGTCTACCCGTGGTGAAAAGCATAAACTATGTGGAGAATGCTTTCTGATACTGCGCTCTCAGCCACTGCACACATGTGTATCAGCTTTATGATTCTTTATCTTAGAGGGAAAAAAAGTCCTCAAGACCCAGCCATCCCTTTCCCACCTAATTCTCTGACCTGTGGCCACAAAACGCGGAGTGCGGCGAGAACGTTTTTATGGGCTGCAGACCTGTTCTAGATGACCCGCCGTAACACGGAATCTGGTGTAAAATGGAACTGCCTTGGACGGCACCCAAAAGAAATACCAGAAGGACCTCGTTAAAATACGGTTTCACTTAGAACAGCTGGCCTGGACCCCAAGGGTGGCGGCTGAGTACAACGCGGGCCTCAGACTGTAGCAGACCGTGCACCCTGCCAAGATTTTAATATCCTCTCAACATGGGAAACGTCCAGGAGGGAAAGCATTAGTCAGGTTATAAGCCAAGGTTGCGACTTCCTCCCGAGCCAACAACTGGCCCTGGGAGAGGCGGCCTGGCGAGGGAGGCCGCTGTCTCTGCCCGGTTCGCGGACCCTGCGGCGCCCACACGCGAGGCACACACGTGCCACCTGCTGGCACCGGACCCCGCCACCAGCCTGAGCCCTCGCGGACTCGAGGTTCAGGGACAGGCAAACATGAGCCCCGAGGCCACGCGGCAGGTTCATCCCCGAGGGCGGCACTCTTAACAACTCAAGAGATGTACAAATGAACTTCTGAGCCTGGGAAAAACAGAGCGAGCAATCTGGAAGAAAGGAAATAACTCACAGACTGCTACACGTGATTCAACTGCCGTGCACACGGGGGGATGTCTTCCGGCCCCTTCCTCTGTGCCGATGAGTGTCTGCACGAATCCGTACAATCACACAATTCTGCGCCCCTACTTCTCGCGCGGACACAATACAGGCAGGTCCGCGGCTTGCTAAGGGTCTCGACAGCCAGCATTGCGGCGGACTGTCCTGTTCTTCCTGTCCTCCTGCTACCTCCAGCTGTAGTTTCAGAAGGAATCACGGCTTCCAAACGCACACGCCGAGTGTGTCCCCGTGCCGGCGACCTGCAGACAGCCCGGCTTCCCGGTACTTTCTCGTTGTTCCTCTCATTCCATGTCCTCCGACCCCCATGTCCCCCCGCCCCCACCCCCAGCAAACTGGCTCCTTCTCCCTGAACCCTCTGCTGCCTTTGCCGAGCCTCACGGCCTTCCTCAAGCCAGCTCCTTGATTTTGCTTGACGTGGTCTTCCCCTCGCCTTGCTTGCGAAATTCCAGCTCAGACGCCCCCTTCTCCCCGTGCCCTGTCGGGGGCGCTGGGCTCCCTCTGCACACCTGTCCAAGGTAATACATTCATCGGCCTCTGACAGGTGACCCTGGATGTCTGTGCTCCTCCCTAGGTGGGAAGAAGGAAGACTCCCCCCTCTCCACTGCCCTGTGCACCCCACGACCTAGGGCCATGCCACCAGGCGAAGGACACGCCCTCACGGGACTCCTGTTGAGGTGACGATGGTGACGGCTGGTGTGTTCTGGGACACTGAGGGCCCCCTGCTGGCACCCAAACCTGTCACAGCACCCCATATAGGTTTGCGTCACGCAGGAGCAAACATCTTAAAACTTCCGTTGTTTATTTTAGCGTGCACCATGGCGAACAGACCAGCACATCTCAGAACGGCTTCGAGCGAAGGAAGATATTAACAGGTATTAATAAAATGTGGCGACACGCTGCAGATGGGCCACTAAGAGCTGAGGCTGTTGTGACATGGGAGGGCCACAGAGGTCTGCCAAGGGAAAAGGAAATACGCAACACATGGGTTGTGGGTAAGGGAGGAAGGAATGCCCACATTCTGTTACACGTCTCGCACGGAGGCCTGCAAACTAGATCCTAGGTCATGGCTGCTTCCGTGCTTCAAAGAGGACACGGAGGGCTGGGACAGACACTCTGGTGTCTAAACGTGACGGTAAGTTCTCTGCGCCCCGCTCTCCAGGAGAGGCCTGGATTAGGCGGCAGGGCCAACAGGTTCCCAGAAAAGCATTTTTTGGATCCCTCCACTTGTTTTCTGAGGCCAACAGAGCCCAATACCCACACCTGACAAGGACATTCAAAAAGGAGCGCGACACCCCAGTTTCTCCCAGTTAGATAAATGCAAATACACCACCCATGGTATTAACCGACCACATTGGGTAATGTATAAAAAAGGAAAAAACATCCAGACCGAGCGGAGTCCGTTCCCGGAATGCAGGGTTTAACGCCAGAGAGCGACTCGATGACTGCACCACATCAACAGGATCGAGAAAGACTGTTTAAAAGAGGAAGATTCTGGAGCCCAACGGCCCGCTCTGGACCCTGGCTGCAGAACTTCCAGAGACGAGACGTGGGCACGTCGCCGCTGGCTCGGCGCCCGGGCTTTCCCGCCCGGACATGAAACACAGCCGCATCTGCTTCGGAGGGGGTGATGGCCTGACTTGCCAAGGACTTGGAATCATGCGTGGCATACAGTACAAGGAATGCTAGCTCTGCGACTACAACAAGGCCATGACAACAGGAACAGAGGCGACCCTGGCAGGACAGGAGAGATGCCTGCTGCTAGAGGAGTGGGTGAGAACGGGAAAGTGGGGGCAGCAGGAAGGACACTCTGGAAGATGATGGAACAGGAGAAGGTGATCCTCAGAGGGCGGGGCTGGTCAGCGGTCAGGACACGCCAGCAGCAGTACGTGCGAGCAGACTGAGGAAAGCCAGGAGCTGTTCACCCAAGAGCGCAGTCTGAAAGACAAAGTGGGGGCTGGGGTGGATCCCCAGGCTGGGCAGGGGTCAGTGGAGAGGTAGGTGGACTCCCAGGCTGGGCAGGGGTCAGTGGAGAGGTAGGTGGACCCCCAGGCTGGGCAGGGGTCAGTGGAGAGGTAGGTGGACTCCCAGGCTGGGCAGCGGGGAGTCAATGGAAAGGCTGGCGTGGACCCCCAGGCTGGGGAAGGTCGCTGGAGAGGCTGGGGTAGACTCTGGGACACGGGAGAGAAGGGACAGGGCTGGGTCCCATGGTCCAGAGAACTTGTCCGTCTGGAAGGAAAAATGGGAAAGGGAGGAAGCTGGCAGGAAATAAAATACAGGAGTGCAGGACACGAAGGTGACATCTGAGCTGTAGAGCTGTAGAGCACGAAGGCCTTCGTGTCACCGTGCGTGAACTCTGCAGACAGACACCAGAGCAAGATGCTGCTCCGCCTCAGCTGAGAGAGGAAACCGGAACCGCCCTAGACCTCCTCATGCTGTCCAAGGTACTCAAGTGGGAAGTGAGAACATACACCTCCCAGCACCTTCCACGGGGGTCTCCGGCTGTTTCGATGTTAACACCAGTGCGAACCGTTGGGCTGCGCGGAGCAAGGCCACATTTAGATGACTGTAACTGACCAACCATCGAGGCACGTTCATTCTAATTGCTTTTCCCCCTCCAACGGACTGATAAACACGTGAGCGGCAAATCGTGACTCTCAGCATTTACACACAGACATGTTGCAACAGTGAACTCCGAGAAGCCGGTACGAAGTCGCCTGGGAACCCGGGTGGTCGTGGTGGCTCTGAACACGGGGGACACGAGAAACAGCAGTGTCAGCACTCCACGCGGCCACTCGACAGGGCTTTGTCACCAAACCAGAACAGCGGTTCAGGACAAAAGCAGACTGGCTCTGAATGAAGAGGAGGAGCTCGTTTGCAACTAGCGCCACTTCAAGAGGGTCTGTAAGGGAACAATGCACGCGTGGGGCATGTCGGCTGGCGACGGCACCCCACGGACCGCACTGCGCAAAGGGAACATGGGTGTGCTTCTCTGCTGGAGGAGTGTGAACCAGTGATGCCACAGAGGGAGCGAGGGACGGTTTATTTTTCTCCAGAGCAAAGGAAGCGGCATCATGCACACCCTCCCGCTACTTACTCCACCCTACGTTTCTCGGGTATTTTTTCAGTTGAAGTACAACACACACACAAATGTGCAGACGACAGATATACAACCACAGCCCAGATTTAAACTCGGGGACTGCGGCAGGGGCAATCACAGAGCTCCCCCAAGTTCCCCTTCTGTCCCCGCTCAGCGGATACTGCACGCCCTACAGGACGGACACCCACGCTTGGGTGGTTAGAGCACTGTCCGTGCTGCTTAGGGGAATGAAGGGCCGTCGTGGGTCTGCGGCGACGGTACACCTGTCCGCGTGTGCGTAGTTCCACCGGACCGGGCCTCATGCAGCCTACCTGCAGGGAGGCTCCGTTTTCTCCCTCCCCTTGGCTTTACGCAGACAGGCCCCCCCTCCAACATCACATCCGTTCCAGCGGCAGAACGTGAAGATGTGACAGCCACACACAACATGAAACAATCACCACGATCATGTTAGTTAAGACCTCCATCACCTCCCAGAGTTCTGGGTCATGCCACATCACATGTATCTGATGCGGCCAAGAACACCGACAATTCACTCTCTTAGCAACTTTCAAACAGACCGCACAGGACTGGAAACCGTAAAGTCAATGTGGGGACGCCTGGGTGGCTCCGTCGGTGAAGCCTCTGCCTTCAGCTTGGGTCATCATCTCAGGGTCCTGGGATCGACCTCCGTATGGGGCTCCCTGCTCAGTGGGGAGTCTGTTTCTCCCTCGCCGTCTGCCCCCTCCCCCGTCCATGGTTCCTCACTCTCAAATAAATGAAATCTTTACAAAAAAATAAAGTCAATGTGCTGTCCTTTATAATCTAGATCTTTCTGCTGTAATTGACTGAGAATAACCTCTCCTAAGCCCTGTGACTCCCCCTGGAGCGGATGGTAGAGTCTGGGGTGGTGTGGGGGAGTGCGGACGCCCCATCAGGAGCGCGCAGCTCCCACCCGCGGAGACAGGAAGGCCCTGCAGGACTGCAGCGATCCTTCCAGCGGACAGGAACATGGGCGCGTTGGCCACGTCTTCCTTACGTGTCACGTGACGGAACGAATGCTTTCCTTGATTACTTCTAAAGCAAAGGCGACCACGATCTCCAAGAAATGCCTCTCTCTTTAAACAGAGACACACATTAGCTATGGAGAAGAGCCAGCGCAGTCAAAACATATTTTTAGAGACTCAGCTGAACAGTAAGCCCTGAACTTCGGTTTAAATGAAGATAGCTGAGCCGTTTTAAAACGATTTCCCGAATCTGTGGAAACGTGTCTTGCATAAGAAGGCATTCCACGGTCCCGGGAAACACAGCGCAGCTGACTGGGTGATTTGTCTGCTGCTGGGATTACAGTGGGCAAAGCTGCGTCATCATTTTTGTAGACACAACTATTCACGAATATTAAGAGAAGTGCTCTTCTCCTGGTTATCCAACCTCCTAACCAGGAACCAAAAACACCAAAAAACAAAAACCAAAAAACAAAAAACAAAAAAACCCTATTTTATTATCTGCTGGAGAATGCTTTGGCAGACATCTACCTTCCTCGAGGGGAAAAAAAAATACCCTGGAAAATTTTAATAAAAACGAGGACTGCATTTTGCTCATCATTAAAGTCTATTTGAGTTCTGCAGCAAAAGGAATCAAAATAGAGCCCAGGAAGAGCAAGTGTGAAGAAAGAGATACCTATTAAAACCCCATTTACTAATAAAAACCAGCTGGAACGAAAGCATCCCGGAACTAAAGGCCGTGCATCCGGGGTCGTCCACCGGGGGCGAGTGCACGTTCAAGGGTCCATCTGGCAAGGCCCAGGACATCCCTGGTGGGGACAACACGGGGTGGGGGGATGTTGCTGGCATTCAGTGGACAGAGGCCAGGGAGCCGCTCAAGACCCTCTAACACTGGACAGAGACGGAGCTGGCCCCCCGTGTCAAGAGTGTGGACCGCCGTGAAGGGGCTGAAAGCCTCTGGGTAATGTGTGACGTGTGGTCAGAGTACCTGAGGAGGTCAAGACCCTCAGATCTGCCCACCTCTCTTAGGCGGACCACAGATGCATTACAAAATCCTTTGAGCTCAAGTTCCTAAGAGAGTGGGGTTTTTCCCTTGCCCCTCCCCCCATTCTATATTATTTCAAGGATTTTATTTGGACATAATCTCTACAGCCACCATGGGGCTCAAACTCACAACCCCAAGATCTAGAGTCCCACGCTCCACCGACTGAACCAGCCAGACACCCCCCAAGGAAGTATTTCAAAAACCCTTTAAGACTCGCTTAAAAAGAAGGGGGAAGGAGCCCTGCAGACCACACGTTTACCCCTTATTCCACCCCTCCTGGCCTGCACGCAGCCTGGGGGTCTGTGGCCCCAGGCACAGGCAGCCTTCCTTCTCCTGGGAATTCCCAAGGCGGCGGCGGCGGCAGCAGCGGCGGCAGCAGCACACAATGTCCACCTGCGCTTGCCCACCTTCGCGGGGAGGCTACGCGCCCAGCTCTCGAGGCGACACGTGCTGCTCACCTCCTGGCCGTTCCTCACTCTTCTCCTGTTTCCAGGCAGCTCAGAAGGTCTGCGTGACCAAACGTTTTCCAAGGGGCACGCCGGTTACTCGAATCCATGACACAAAAGAACGTCCCCGTCAAATCCCGGGCCCACAGGATGCCGAATGACCTGCAAAATTCACTTAAGACGTCTGGACGGTCTTTGTGTTACTGACCCACACACAAAACTGCAGTAATGGAAGTGCAAAATAGTGTTTGGGGTTTCTATTTTGTAATTAGGGAATTATTACGGATTCGTCACTGACAGGTTAGGACTGCAAACCCTCTGACCTGCGTGCGTGCCTGTGGGCGTGTGCGAGCGTCTAACCCACACGTGTATAATTTCATCGTATGCATCCGCACGCCATGATCATCGCCACGGTCCAGACACAGAGCTCTTCCATCGGCACGGAAGAACTCCCCCAAACAAGCCCTCTGCACTTAGAGCCACCCAACCCCAGCGGCCCTGCCTCCGGTCTTATCACTGTAAGTTCAGCAGGAGGGACCGTCCAGGATGCGGCGTTCTGACACCGGCCTGTGGGAGCTGGCACAATTCTCCGGAGACCCTTTCTGAGCACACAGGTCAGGGGTGCAAATGCCCGCCATGTCTCTCCAGAACTCTGTCATCTGCCCAAAGAGAAACTCTGTCCCCACCCAACACTAAGCCTCTGTCCCACCCGCTGAGCCCCCAGTAACCTCTGTGCTTTCTCGAGCTCCCGGGACGGGGTCCCACATGGCCCTCGTGCTCAGCGGAGCCCGCTGCTCCTGTCCCGCTCACGCTCTCCCTCACTCTCGCTCACTTGCCCAAGTAAATAAAATCTTTCAAAAAACTCAATTAGATTAAAAAGTACCGTTGCAAAGGCCCTACATCACCTGGTGGTGTACCTGAGGAGAGCTCTGTACCCTCATACTGTTTGAGGAAAGAGCCAGGCATCTGCTGAGGGTGCCCCTTCCCCCCCAGGAAAGAGGAGACCCGCTCCCTCAGCCCCGCTCCACCCTTCAGGGGCCTTGGCTGGTTCCCCCAGCACAGCCCGGCTCTCTCGCTTAACCCAACAGGCTCCTTCCTCAACCTGGCCCCAGGAAGCCGCTGTGCACACAGGCCCGATTTTGAAACGGCTCCATAATCTTTCCAGAAAGTAAAAGCTCTCTGTGTGTTTAGAACGGAATGACCTTTAGTTGTCCTGGGGCTTGCTGTGGAGACAAAATGCCGCCTAAGCCTCACTAACCACGCTGACCTCGTGCATCCTGGGACATCAGGGCATGAAAGGGTGCTTGGGGCAGCCGGCAAGGAAATCTTTACCTCTGTCTTGGCCTAGAAGCCCCACAAAACGAATGAGAAATGGCAACTAAGTGCTGCTATAAAGCTGGAAACTCCAAGCACTGGTATTTCACTGTCCTCCTTGGATGACATGTAATCTAGAACAATCCAAGGACAACATGTAATACGGAACTATGTGTACATTACGTAAATCCAAGGAAACATGCCCAATTCTACGTAGTGAGTCAACACGTGTGTAGACATGGCTCTTTCAGAAAACAGACCCCGTCTAACAGGCAGATTTTCACTTTAGAGAACAGCCAGCGCTTCTCTGTGAATAATGAACGCATGGTGACATTAACAGGAATGATAAACGGGTTTAATAAATTGGTCTCTTGACGACAAATCATGACAGATCAGAGAAGCAGCTCTCTGTTCAAGGAGTTCTCAATCACACTTGGAACCCTTCCCAACGAAGAATGAAGTTCATCAGCCTGGCGATTTCTGAGATAGGATAAATCAGGTTTTCCCATGATAAACTCCTTTTACTACCTGAAATCTTTGAAATGACAGCCCTCAGGCCGCACAGCCTGGTAACACACCCACCACCCGACAAAACATTCCTCACAGGTGTTTTCTTTGTCGCCAGCAGAAACAGCAACTATCGTCCCAGGGTTCCGTGAAGCCTCTGCCTCCTCTTCAGGGGCTGTGGCGCTCAGTCCCAAAACCCGAGGTGGGGCGAGGCCCGAGTCCCGCAGTGCGTGAGCAGGGCAGCGGGCAATCTCTCCGCAGCCGCCCTACGGAGGGGGGCCGGGCTGCGGGAACCGGTTCTCGGCCCGGAAGCCCACGCAGAGGGACGTGCGGCCAGTCCTGGTGCCCCGTCGTGTCCCCGGGCTGCGGAGCGAGGAGACAGGCTGCGTCTGTGGCCGCTCCATCACTCGGCAGCTCTGGACGGAAGTCCGCGGTGGAAGCCGTGACCCCGGACAGGTCGTGAAGGCTAATTTTAAACCCGAAGAGGAAGCGGAAAGCGTCACCAGTATCCTGCTGACCTGCCTGCCGGCTGCCGTTCTTCCAGCCCCTTCCCAACGCAGCCCCGCGACATGGGCACAGTCAGCGCTGCTCCCGCAGTCCCAACAAACCCCCTGCCCTCTCTCACGGGCCTCGCGGCCCGGATGCACGGAGAAGCCTGCAGTGGCTTCTGAGAGAAGCCCATGCTGACCACGCCGGCCAGCAACCCCACGCCCAGATGCTTCCCCAGGAGCAAAGGAAGCCTACGCTCCCATGGAAACACTGTTCGCCGATGTCTGCAACAGCCGTAGCCGTGATCGTCAAAACCCGGAAACAACCCCGACGTTCTTCAACAGGAGAACCGACACGTCCACGGCTACGCACTCCTGAAACGGAACAGGACGCGGCGACGGAGAACCGGCTGCGGGCGCCTCTGACAGCGTGAAGGCCTCTCCAGCTCACGGCGCTGAACGAGAGCCCGCGGAGAAACAGTCCGGTCACCGCGTAACCACTGTGGAAAATCCGGCTCCAACCCCCCGGCCCGTCTCTCGTCTCCAGTCGCGACCGTGACCACGACCCAACTGCACGGACCCTCTTTCCCCCCAGCAGACACGGACTGGCCTGGCTGACGCGACGAGGCACAGACACTCCCCTCCCTGAGAAACCCGCCAAAGCCGAGCATTTAGGCTCCTTCACCAGCAGAGTCTGGGCAACCCCAGGCGGCCGCCCTCCCCGCTGGTGGCAGGGCCGCCTTCCAGCAGCGCCCCGTGCCCACGGACTCCCTCGCCAGCTGGGTCTGGGAGAACTCTCCCTTGCAGTCTGGCTCTGGGGACGAAGGCCCGGAGGAAACACTCGGACTCACAGAGACTCACGGATGCTCTCCCTTCTTCACGCGGAGCTGGAGGGGGTGTCCGCCCCCCGCTACGTTCAGAGAAAAGCAGGACAAGCAACCGGCCACTCCCCCAGTCTTTGCAGGAGCTGCTCACACCAGCCCGTGCAGGCTGCAGCCCGGTCCTCCGCCTTGCTCCCTGCGATGGTGCGGTGGGCCGAAGGGGGAAGGGGTGCGCGCCATAAGGCAGAAGCCAGCCAAGCCTTAGCCCTCGAGGCTGGACTGCCACAGCTCCGAAGCAGGCCGGCTCGGCCGCTCTGGTGCCGGAGCCGGCGCTTCCACGTTCCTTCCGCCTCACTGCCAAGCCTCGCTCACCGACCGGCAGTGTCTTCTTCCAGAACGCCGTGACGCCAGGACCGCGCGGGCTCACAGTCCATGGCAGTCGGCAAGCGCGTGTAGGGGCAAGGCCCCGGCCGGCTCCACACAACTAACAACGGTCCCAAAAGAAACGCCTTCCTTGCAGGCTGCGGGGCTCACGTCTGGGTGTACTATCTACTGCCGCGCTTCCGGGGGAGGGAGGGCCAGAGAAGAACCTACAATGACATCGAAGCTGCCACTCGGGGGCAGAGTAAGGGAGCAAACCCACTTTTGAGGCTCGTTTCCCCAGTCTGTAGACGGGTGACCTGGATTCTCCCACCCGGGAAGGTGTCCTCTTCAACACACGGCTTCCCACTCTCGAGGAGAGAAAGGTTCCTGTGAGGACTCCCGGCATCCGCATCCGCACCGACAGCGGATATGGGAACGGGACGAGGATGGAAGGTGCTGGAGACAGGACGGCCAGGGATGGCATCTGTGGCCCAGCACAGAGAAGGCAGGCTCTTGCCTCTAGCTCAGGTGGCCAGACCAGGAACACCCGGGGTTCTAGGGAACTTGCTCCTCACTGCCCACGAGCAGGTGGGCGGGAACTTTCTGGGGCTGTCCCCGACTGCCAAAGCAAAGAGCACATGGACCAGAGAACGAGCTGAGGCCATCCCCAGCCCACCGCCCCCTCCGTCCGTCCCTGCTTCCCTCCTCCGCACCACACAAGGCATACGGATGGGGCCTGCTGCACAGGCCTTGCCAACAGAGAACCTCCTGCTGCCTTCTGGCAGAGAAAGCCAGATGGGGAGGCGCTGAAGAATGAGTCACCTACGGGGACACTGGGCTTATTTCCGATGAGCGGCTGTGCGTATGCGGGGGAGAGCAGAGATGCCTGCAGGGGAGGCGGCCGGAGGAATGTGTGTCTTCCCCACAGCCCCCAACCCCCCAACCCCCGGAGCGAGAAAGGAGACACGGACAGGCTGAGAAGATGCTCTTGGCACTGGGTGGGCGCTCAAGAGAGATGTGCCAAACTAAAGGTTTGAGAAAAACACAGACAATGACCCCAAAAAGACCTCTTGGTATTTCTCCACCTGCTCTGGAACACGTCCTCGTGGGGGCCTCCAGTCCACTCTAGGACTCACGCGCTCCTCAGAGGAAAGGGGAGGCCTGGCTTTCTCGAAGATGCACGCCACACGTGTATGAAAGGACTTGGACCGACGGGACCGGAGTTCACACACAGAAAACCCACACCGGTGAAATCCTATCCTCCTGTCCCCAGACTCCCCTCCTCAGCGGCCTGGTGACAGAGGAGCCAAGCGTCAACAAACAGGACAAAAGGAAGCATGGCCTTTCTGGGGGAGAGATGGTCTCCGTATTTATTCAAAGAGGACAGCAGTGCCCTTGCCCTGGGCCTCAAGCCCCAGGGACCGCCCCCCGCCCCACACCCTCCTCCCAGGCCAGGCACACAGTTTTCACATCACTTATGTATCCTGATGTTCAGCTTGTGAGTTCCGACCGCATTCTGACCGTGTTTTTGCCTCCATCCTATCTCCGTACTGAAGGGTGTACACAGAAAGGGCTCTCGAATTCAATGCTCAAAGTCCACAGGACGGCGGGCAGTTCCCCCGACTCCTCAGGGTGAGTGACAGGTGCCCGTGACTCCCCAGATCCACAGGGCTGGGGTCATATACATTTTATCAATTTCTCTCATACTATGTCGGGCAACAGCTGATCCGAGTGACCTAATATATACGGAGGAAGAATGCACACTTCCCATGAAAAATGCTGCCTGGGGTCCCCAGGGACAGAGAACCAGGATCCGACGGGGAGACGTGTTTGTCTGTAACACACCACAGGTCCAGTGCTCATGACTTTGGCCCAGGATAACCACTGTATTTTTTTATTTGCAGGGAAGGAGAGGCTCCAGTGGGGTCCAGAACTTGTTCAAGGGTCTGAGTCTGAGCTGTGAGGTCTGGACGGAACACCTGCCCTGCTCAGCCTTCCAGGCTGACTCTGGAAGAGCCCAGACCCAGGGACTCACAAGCTGGTTTCCCCTCAGTCTTGTCCGTGTGCCTCTGGAAGGTAGAAAGGCCCAGGAACTGGTTCCCTTCTTGAAAAATCAAGTTGCAGAACATAAACAATAGGATACCAAGCATAGGAAGTTTAAATAACGCACAAGGCCACTGGCTGTGGGTTGATCTGTGTCCTGCCCCAAATCCCTAAGTCCTAGGCCCCCGGCACAGCTCAGAAAGTGGCTTCATTTGGAAACGGGGTCTCAGTGCAGATCTAATGTGTTAAGACCAGGTTATACCAGAGTCTGGTGAGGCTTAATCCAGGAGGAGAAACGGGACACGCTGGGACAGAGGTAGAAGCAGACGCACCCGGGGAGGAGGCCGCGTGCAATGAGGACTGACACAGGCGTGATGCCGCCGCCAAGGAACAGCAGAGACGATGGGCGACATACCCGAAGCCGGGAGACAGGCATGGGACAGACCCCTTCTTGGCCTCAGAAGCCACTCACACGGCCCACACCCGGAATCTGGGCATCCGTCCTCCCGCACGGTGGGACAAGCCATCTCCATCTGGGCTGCCCGGTCTGCCTACTTTGTTACAGTGCCGCGGGGAACTAACACGCCAGGGCCTGCCCGGCTCAGGAAGACACCGTGTGCGCATAAGTATGTGGGGACAACAAGCGCCAAACCCGGGCAGGCGGTCAGCACTGGAAAGAGGCGACGGCACCGCAGAGTCGAACATGGGCGTCCCACGGGCGCTGGAAGTGGGGTAGTTCTCAGTGTGGGCGGGTAGGTGGTGACAACCATGTTTCTCATCAATGTCATTTTGTGCGTCTCAAAAGAAAAATTTTAAAGCTTTCCAAGTTTAAAGACAATATTCACTTTAGAAATTAATTAAAAATCTAACAACGTTCATTCGAAAAGAACTCAGAGTCTTGCGAATTTAAGAAAGCACCCACACGAAGTCCATTCAACTTTGTGGAGGCCACACCGTGGGGGGCAGCTGTGACACGGTCTAACGCACAAATCCGGGCTCGCAGGCATCCAAGGACTCCTCAGAGGGCTGCTGCTGTCCTGTGACAAAGCCGGGCCAGACCCTGCACCTCAGGCTCTTGTCAGCCCCCTCCCCCGGCCCCTGAGGGTGCCAGCGGCTACTCACAAGGTCCATAACGTTGGCCGAGAGCACAGGTCTGGCCTGTACCTTGCTTACTATAAAGTGACATCTTGGTCATAATCAGAAGTGTTGGAGGAGACCAGAACTACTGCTATATTTCAGGAAATGGCCATGGGCCCATGGTGGGGTGTGGTTTAGGAGCTCAAAAAATCCGTGATCTTCAGTCCGAGAGGCTCGCATAAACACGACACCACAAAGACACACCAGCCCCTCCGTTAACGCCCTTTCCATGTTTTTCCCAACTGCTCTTGACCTTAACTGCCATCTGACCTCATCTGGGCAGAGAGAGATCAAGGGAAGAAAGAACACACGCCCCGTCCCACCCCAGGAGCAGGGCAGCCCCAGAACCTTCTCCCCTCCAGCTCTCTTAGTGAGAATGCCGTGTGCTCTTCTTCTCTAGCCTGGCTTTTCGATCCATGGCGGCTGCTTCCGCACGCACCACGCTGCAGGTGCGTTTGCTACTAACCGAAACCCAAGCCTCTTACCTGACTCCTGGAGATAGCGATACACCAGGAAGTTCACCTCGTCACTGGTTATGCTCATCTTAGCCTCACCTCGCGGCGATGAGGTCTGTCGGATGCGGGAGCCACCCTCTGTGAGACGACAAGAAAAAGTGGGAAGACAGTTTTGAAACACTGCCTGTATTCTGCATTTTTTTTTTTTCTGAGAACGACTGAAAAAAATCGTAACCATGATGGTATAACCATGAAAGTATTCATAATTTTGTTAATACGTACATATATATGCATTTTTTTCATGTATATAAAAATAGATCGAGGAGAAAATTCCAAAAAAATAAAAAGAGGTGGGGCGCCTGGGTGGCTGAGTGGATTAAGCCGCTGCCTTTGGCTCGGGTCATGATCTCGGGATCCTGGGAACGAGCCCCGCGTCGGGCTCTCTGCTCAGCAGGGAGCCTGCTTCCCCTTCTCTCTCTGCCTGACTCTCTGCCTGCTTGTGATCTCTCTCTGTCAAATAAATAAATAAAATCTTTTTTAAAATAAATAAATAAATAAATAAAAATAAATAAATAAAAAGAGGAAAAGGCACTGGTGTATTTTCCAAGACTGAGACAGGGTCAAGGATAAGCTGCACAAATGACAAATTCAGGAACAGAAAACGAAAACCCAACCTTCTATTCAACAAAAATCACAGAGGCACTGGATGACCACATAATTGGCAACGAGCACGAACGAACCCCGAGGTGCACTCTGACGGGCTCGGTAGGGTACGACACGAAGCACTTGCCCAGACGGAGAAGATTCAGGAGTAGACCAGAGGTCACGTCGACACCGCTAGGGCAGGTGATTACATGGACCAGACCGCACGTGCTGTTCTGGAAGATGATGAATTTTCCTACCTCTCACTCATGAAGTTTCAACGATACACCTGATGGTCACTGTACCTATAGGCTGCAGGCAGCACTGAGGAGGAAAACCCACGAGGGAGAAGAGTACACGTCACCTTGACATCATTTCCACAAAGAAGCCAGGTCTCAGAGAGATGGAGCACGGACAAGGAGCAACCGAAGAGAGAAGCTGGTTTTCTCCCCAACGATCCTGGTAGCGTGTGAGCAAGCGAGCCCGGAGAGGAGAGACGCCGACCACGCGGCAGAGCTCTTCTCAGATCACTCACGCCAAGACGAGCCAAAGCCAAGAAAGGCCAGGACCCCTTTCAGGGAGGTCACCAAGCTCAAACGTCCCTGGCTGTTGCGGAACGGTCTTCACGGGCCACACCATACACTTGCAGTGTATGAAATTTCATGCATTTCCACATCATACATTTTACTGCTGCCAAAACGTTTAACATTAAATGAGAACTAATTCTGTGCTTATTGAGAATAAAGGTGAAAGGGCAAAAAAGACCTTCAAGGATGCACCCTAAAGGCTGCTGTAAGGGACACACGCAGGAGCCCCACCCTGCTAAGAGCCCCTTTCCACGTGTGGGCAATACCTGGGACTCACTTCTACCACCGCGGAACACATCAAAGGACAGGAATGTCACTCTACTCCTTAGGTTATGTCCTACGGCAAAGGTGACCACATGTCATTCTCCTAACTCTTGTTATAGCATGTAAGACTCTTTCTTAGTGTCCTGGAGAGAGACACTCCGCTGCGGGCTTCGAAGATAAAGGCTGTCATCGTGTGAACTGCCCACAGGTCTGGGGCTGCAGGGAGCTCTCTGCACGTCAGTCCTACAAGCACTGTGTAGAGCCCTTGGTCTCGGCCTTGTGAGGGTACAATGTGCAATCGCCCATCTAGGAAATGGGAAGCAGATCCTCACCAGACACCACACTGGCCAGCGCCCTGATCTCAGACTTCCAGCCTCCAGAGTTGCAAGAAGGACACGTCTATTGGTGAATATGCCCGGTCCATGCTGTGCTGTCACAGCAGCCTGAAATGCCTCAGACACCACCCCTCGCTCTGCTCTCCGTATTCGCTCATGTGGGGTGCTTGGGGAGAAGGAAAATCTGACAGGCTCTTCGTGTCGGCACTTCTGACCCTGGGGGCCAGATGATCCTCGGTTCTGGGGCTGCCCGGGCACTGGCGGACGCTGGGCAGCCTCCCTGCCACAGTCTCCCTGGCCTCCCCTCATCAGAGGCCAGCACCACCTCGCGCACCCCCTGGAGTTGTGACGATCAAAAACGTCTCCAGATGTCGCCAAGTGTTCCGAATTGTAAAACTGCTGCTGGTTTTTCTCTAGAGAAGAGAAAAATCAGCCTTCTGCGTCTGACAGGAACCGCATTTACAGAGATGTGGGGTAAGGTGGGGTCGTCTGGCAGGTGATGCTTAATGACACAGCCACGCAAGCCGTCGCTGAAAACGCACCACGGGAGGTGGGCTTTTTCACAGAGCCTATGGAAACTTCTTTCCACAAAGCTGTCAGGAGTTTCATTAGAAAATAAAGTCCGGATTTCTTCTCTCAGCCTCCACATTTTTTTTTGCTTTTGATTTTGGTTTCTTTTGTTTGTTTTAAAAGATTTTATTCATTAATTTGGGACAGAGAGAGAGCTCTTGCATGAGAGGGGAAAAGGGCAGAGGGAGAAGCAGACTGCCCGCGGAGCTGGGAGCCCGAAGTGGGACTCGATCCCAGGATCATGACCTGAGCCGAAGGTAGTTCCTGAACCCTGGGGCCCTCTGTTTTGTTTTCTGAGAAGACACCGTCCCAGCACCCCAAGAGCCTGGTTCTTACTCGCCACCCACAAGAACGTGTCACGAACAGGTGTGTGCACGCATGTTCACGAAGGACTCTGGAGCAGGAGATGACCACATCCTCGAGACACCAGGGGCTGTGGGCCAGTTTGGTTAGGCTGATGCTCCTCCTTTCCTTTACACACCCTCTTTTATCCCAAGCAGGAAAACTACTACATCAGATCTGGCTCTCCCGCTTTCTGATCGTGGACTGACTTTCTCTCTAAATTTATAAGTCAGCATAAGCTTTTGCCAACACAGTGTTACCTTTTTTTTTTTTTTTTAATTTATTTGACAGAGATCACAAGTAGGCAGAGAGGCAGGCAGAGAGAGGAGGAAGCAGGCTCCCCGCCAAGCAGAGAGCCTGATACGGGGCTCGATCCCAGGACCCTGGGATCATGATCCAAGCCAAAGGCAGAGGCTCCAAACCACTGAGCCACCGAGGCACCCCACAGTGTTACCTTTTTAAAGGCTTTTTGATGTGTAAGCATCAGAGAGAAAAACACAGAAACCAGCCGCGGCCTGCAAGAGAGCCATGTGAAGTGTCGTCTGGACAACAAGCCTTGTCCTGCTGTCCCGACTCTTGTCCCTCAGCTGTGCGGTTCAATTTCTGCAGACGCGGTAAGTGGATCGCACCTCCCCCACAGCTGAGTAATGTCTTCACTAGTTTTTACGCGGCCTCTTCTTTTACAACCTAATTCCAGGGGAGTTTGGCCGGCTCAGTCTGTGGAGCGTCCGACTCTTGATTTTGCTCCAGTCTTCACCTCAGGGTCGTGAGATCGAGCCCCACGTGCGGCTCGTGCTCCTCAGAGAGTCTGTTTCAGCCTCTCCCTTTCTCTCCCTGGTCCCTCCTCACGCACACATGCGCAAGTGCTCCCTCTAAAAATATAAATAAATCTTTTAGAAAAATAATAAAGGGACGCCTGGGTGGCTCAGTTGGTTAAAGCACCTGCCTCCCGCAGGTCATGATCCCGGGATCTTTGGATGGAGCCCCGCATCGGGCTCCCTGCTCAGCGGGGAGTAAGTCCACTTCTCTCCCTCGGCCCCTGCTTGTGCTCTCTCTTGCTGTCTCAAAAAAAATAAAATCTTTAAAAAATAAGTAAGTAAAAAAATAATAAAACTTAGCTGCAAAAACAAAAACAAAAACTAGCTAGGGAAGTACAACATACATACAGATTTTCAGGCTGTTTCAATACAGACATGAGAACAGTCTTTGAACGGACTGTCAATCTTACAGCACTAATTCGTCCACTTTAACTCCTTGGGTTGGCTGGTTTAAGACTGTACATATTTATCTGAGAGAGAGAGAGCATGAGCAGGGGTGGGGGGCAGGGGGGAAGCAGGCCCCTCACCGAGCAGGGGGCCCGATGCGGGGCTCGATCCCAGGGCCCCAGGAGCATGACCTGAGCAGAAGGCAGCCGCTTTGCCGACCGGGTCCCCAGCGCCCTGCCGCCACGGGGCTGTCCATGCCGCCCTGCAGGGACAGCAGTCGTCACCAGGGCGTTCGGCTGCGCTGCGTGTCAGCAGCTGCTCGGAGGTGGCGGTGGTGCTGGCACGTGCGCTCTGCGTTTTTGACGCCAACGAGTGACATGGCTTCACTTCAGACCGACCTCACCAAAGTCCACTTGCGAGCGTGGAAGTGACGCTCCCTTTCCTGCTGCAGGCCCAGACCAGAATCCCATGGGGTGCGGCGCGGCTTTCCGCCCAGGGCTCCGCGGGCAGCGACACGTGAGGACACACGCTGCTGCTCGCTGCACGGAGAGGCTGGATCGCAGCAGAGGCACACAGCAGGGGGTGGGGGGTGGGAGCCCATACGGCGCGTGTGGTGTGAGCCTCGTGGAGGACACTCCGCCTCCCCGGTCATCTGCTGCCTTCTGAGGCTGTCCCCGAGCACAGACCGAAGAAGGCGCCCCCGTCACCCTCGTCACAGGAACGGGCGGAGGCAGCACGTGGACAGGAGGAGCCCTGATGGCAGTGTGCCCGCGTCTCGGGCCCCCACGCCTGCCCTGGCTTGAAGATGAAATCGCGCTTCTTGCCGGATGAGAAAAGTTGGGCAATCCTGTGCGTCCCTGAGTGCGGGCGGCCCTCCGTTGGTCCGCGCTCTCCTCAGGAGCAGGACAGCGTTCTGCACAGCAGACAAGCAAGTCAAACTAACACTCCGTCCCTTTCCGGGTCTCTCGTCGTCAGTGAGGGGAATGGAACGCCTCATTGACTACCACCACCTCTGGTGGACCACTCACGATGGACGCCCGCAGCGTTGTGAAACTAGCCCCACCGTTCATCTCCAGAACCTTCTCACCTTCCCACACTGAAACCCCACTGAACACTAACTCCCTGCTGCCCCCTCACTCGCCGC
Organism: Mustela nivalis; assembly: GCF_964662115.1. Classification (NCBI taxonomy): domain Eukaryota; kingdom Metazoa; phylum Chordata; class Mammalia; order Carnivora; family Mustelidae; genus Mustela; species Mustela nivalis. Next base: position 30,952,867 of record NC_139041.1, read on the forward strand.
CCCCCAGCACCCACTCTTCTACTTTTCGTCTATATGAACTGGGATTCCTCCAGGGAACTTGAACGTGTGATTTTTAATTTATATGCTTCATGTCACAAAAATGGAACAATCTGAAACAACCAACAGTTCGATTTGAAGGGGAAGCAGCAGTATAACGGGGCCACAGGACATTGGGTCCTCACGACCCCATCATGTCCCCTTTCCAGAAGGAAGCATCCCTGAGCTGCAGAACCGCTCAGCACCGCCCCTCTCCGAGGAGGCCCTGGCCCTCACACTCGTCGGGCTGGTCACCGCGGCCCCTGCTTTGCTCGTCCCCGTCTTCAAGGCCCTTCTCACAACTCCACACCTCAGCCAAAACCACCACCCCACCAATGAGCGAGCCCCCTGACCACCTCGCCCTGCTTTCCCCCGACCAAAGACTCAGGTATTTGAGATGAGAACACAGGTAAGACACACAGAGCCCGGGGAGGCCGAGCTATGGCTGTTCAGCGGCGCTGGAAGGTCGTCGAGCCCATTCCAGCCCTCACGCCGGCAGGTATGCGATGAAGTCGTCAGCGCTGCGAGTCATTTCCAACCAACTCCTCTCCAGAAAGAGCCGTGCAAGGAGGAGAAGCTTTCCCGCTGAAAAGCAGCAGCTCCCTCCGTCACGTAAGCCTCATCGGATCCTAGCGCGCAGGTACGGAAGACCTACCGCAAATAACAGGCACACGGGTTCGGCCTTCTCTGTGCTGAAGGAGAATGAGGTCTGAGGAGATGACAGAAGGTTCTGCCCAACTCCCGTATTCAAGGCACAGTGTTTTGTCAATTCTAGGAATTAAACACATTCAAGTTCACACACTACTCACACACACACACACACACACACACACCTCTCTTCCTCTACACAAATAAGGGAACACTCCAGCAGTTTAGTGCCCACAAAGTCTTACGGGGATGGCCGAGTTCCAAGGAGGAAAGCGTTGGAAGGCAGGAGGGTCAATCCCTGCTGATGAAGACAGCATCTGGGCAGGAAGACAGGAACAGGAGGAGAGAAAAGCAGTGCAAGAGGCCTTGTGTCTGTGTATGTGTCTGTGTGCGGCGGGACGGGGAAGGCTGCCACGGAAGAACATTCTGAGTCCCCTGGACTCAGGACAGGAAGAACGCTGAGAACTCCAACAGGTGCTTTCCTGCCTCTCCAGTTCCAGGATAAAAGAGAGCTCTGGTGGCATTGGGAACACCCTCCTTGGCCTCAAACAGAAGGGAAACAACAAAAAGACAAAAACAAAAATAAACACCAAACGGGTTTGGTATCTTAATGAGTGCATTTCCTTGCCTGGCCCAGGGGTGATCTGAGACCCCTCCCATCCGGCTGATCCAAGGTCTTCAGTGCACAGGAAGGGGAGAAGCGCCTCGGCCCGCGAGGGAAAGCCAGGCTGTCCCCTCCTGGAACTGTCTGAAGACCAGAGGGCAGCGCGCCAGGGCCGAGGGCGAGGACGTGTGCGCAGCAGCCCCAGCGAATACAAGTGTGCTGCCACACTCGGTCACCTGGGGCTGAAGCCACGGAGAAATGGATGGGGAGTTACTTATAGTGTTGCTGTTTGTGACTGCATCTCAAGGCGGCAGAGACGGCTGTTAATCATCCTTCTCAAAGTAGTGCAAAGTTCAGGTGCAAGAGGAATGTCACTGAGGAGTTCCATTTTAGTTAGCACGTACATCAACGGTTTTCAAGGCTAGCATTATCTAGGAAGGGAGGCGATCACCCCAAAACAACATGGTCTGCGGGGCCATGGAATTATCTTCAACATCATAACCCCAGGAGACCTACTTGGGAGTTGGCGCTGAACTGGACGGCAGGAAGGGCCAGCGCCTTGCCAGCAGGAGGGGGCTCTCAGAGCAGTGCGCCAAGTGCACGTGGACTGAGGGAGGGAAGAGTGTAATCCGGTATCCCCAGAGGGGAAGGCTTCTCTTCTGACAGTCGGCCCCATTGTGAAATCCTCCCCTGAACTCTTTTAAAACCGCCCTTCCCTCCCGACACGGAAGAAAGTTTGTCTCCTCTCTTGTCCCTCCGGCCTGCTGGCGTGGATGCTGAAGACTCCATGGCTTCAAGTAATCTTCTGGAAAAGGCTCCGCTCTCTGGGACTTGTCTCCACGCAAGCCTGAGAACCGAGAGCCAGAGCAGCTGGAAAATCTGCTTGAAATGACCTCATCCTACAAAAGGCACTTTCTGCGTTTCTCCGTGGACATTCTGACGGAGTGTCGCGGGTCCCACCCTCCCCTATGCGCTTCCCTCACAATGTGTTTCTCTCTTTCGGTGGGAGCTAGGGTTATTTTCATTACACAATAAGCAGTCAGTTCAAGATATTTTTAATGCAGGTAACAACATTTATACAGCATCCTTTCCTAAAATCTGCTTGGAGACCAGCTTACGCTGGAGGAGAAGGAGGTTTGCTTTACTGCTTTGCATCATCTCTTTCTGCTACATAACTGTCATTAAGACAACATGTAGCTATTCAAACACTTTGCTCTTCTATGACAAGACGATTCCACAAATTGCGGCATTTACAGTTTGACCCCAGTTACAGGAAAATACACACATGGAATACAGCAGGGGAAATATACATGCTGCTTGCTTACTTTCTCGGATTTCTCTTTATTTAGCAGTGAGTAGACATCTTTTATTTTATAGTAAGAAAAGATGCCCCACAAAGGTAACATTTCCCACTAAGCTTACAGTTCTTTATTTACTTGCAGTTAGATAGCCCAAAATTATAAATATAATCAAACTATCGTTTTATTACTAAGCGTCTAACTATTAACTTTATTACTGGAGTCCTAGCAACAGTACTGCCACTTACAATATGGAAATCAGCCAAGAGAGTAAGGTGAAGTCCTTAAAAGAATATTTCATGACCAGGGGAAAGGTCCGCGATACGACGTTATGTAGGAGAAAAGGAGGTTTCAAGACGGAACGTGCATGATGCCAAATTTTGTTTCACATGCACGCGTGTGTGCGCACACACACAGAGATGGAAGATAACCCTCCAAAAAAGTCTAGCATCTCCTTCTGGGGGTGGAATTTTCTCTGTGTGTGATTTTCTGTTTTCCAAATCTTCTCCTATGAGGGGGAACTGTTTTCACATTCATTAAAATGTAATTAAAACCTGGCAGTGTCTCCAGAAATAATCTGCATGACAACAACTCAGCGCTTCTAAGTAGGAAATGAGGCTACAGGGCTGGGAGGGCAGAGGAGGGGCTCCCGTGTTAGGAAAATAATGCCGCTCTTCATGGAAGAAAAAACACCCCCGAGGGGGAGGCATTCAGAAAAGGTCCTTTCTGCGCTTGGCCGCCCTTCTGGGTTAATCCGTGGCTGGCTGGGGCCTTCGTGCAAAGCCCGTGCACACATCAACAGCGGATGCTGACGGGGCAGGAAAAGCGTCCAGTCCCTGGGGTTACTTCCAGAGCCATCTGCATGCCTCCCAAGTGGCCGCAGAGTGCACTCTCCAACTCTGCAAACTCGCCACCCTATTTACTGACATGTCTCTGCCTGTCCAGGGGAAGACCCAGAAGGAAGCCTTCCTAGAAGTGCTCAACCTAGTAACAGCAAACCACCTCTCAGCCTGCGTCCCAGGAGCCAGACGACGGACACACGACGGGCAGCTCGGCTGTTCTTTCCTCGTCCCCTCCTCTGTACACACTGTGACGCAAACTCAGGCACCCGGGACTTCACGGCAAGCTGCCGTGGAGATGCCGCCAGAGACAGCCTCCACGTAAGAGTTCTGCTTTACCCATGATGTTGCTTTAAGCCAATACTCCCGAAGAGGGTGTAAATCAGCATACAGACTGAACTATCTTCAGACTGAAAAATCGGAAGCGGCTTCTCTACAACGTGTAAGAGGCCCTCCCATGAATTTTAGGAAGACAGGCAGCCCAGCTATGGAGCCTCTGAGACACTGTGATTCTCACCCACATATGCAGGACTCTGGCCTCGACGGTTCGCTCGCCTGCGTCAGGAGTCGTGAGTGAGGTCATGTGCTCACAGATCGCGGCCTCTAGAGTTTCAAAAAATAAACCCTATGGCTTTCTCTAGAAGATAGAAAAGCAAGTGATGCCTCACAAAGTCTGCCATGGATTCTTTGAGTCTTCACAGAACATTTTTTGGTGCTTTTACTTATAAGAATAATGAAAATATGTTTTTAAAAAAACACTTAAACGGGCGCCAGGTGGCAGTTTCAGTTAAACACCTGCCTTTGGCTCAGGTCACCATCTCAGGGTCCTGGGATCGAGTCCTGCATCAGGCTCCCTGCTCAGCCAGGAGTCTGCTTCTCCCTCTGCCCTGTTCATGTGTGTTCGCTCTCTTGCTCACTCTCTCTCAAATAAAATCTTAAAAAAAAAAAAAAAGCTTAAATATTATGAATTTAAGTATTAGATGAGAGTCCAATGATCGTCCTGTTTATGTCAGCAAATGTAGGAAGTCGGGTTTTTTAAAAGATTTCATTGATCTGACAGAGCGAGAGAGCAAGCACCAGCAGAGGAAGAGGGAGAAGCAGGCTCCCCACTGAGCAGAGAGCCTGATGTGGGCCTGGGTCCCAGGACCCTGGGATCATGACCCAAACCAAAGGCAGGCGCGTCACCAAATGAGCCACCTAGGTGTCCCCAGACTGGTCAGATTAAATATACCGAGTACAATCCTGAGAGCAGCAGGGAGTAGGCTTTGCCAGTCTTGGTATTGCTGACACTGGGGACATCTGAATCCCAGTGGTGGGGCGTCTTATGCGCTGTAGGGGGCTAAGCAGCATCCCTGGCCTCTGCCCGCCACAGTCAGCAGCACCGTCCCTTGCAAACCATCTTCAGACAGGGCCGAATGTCCCCTGAGCAGGGGTGAGGCCGTGCTCTAAGAACTCTCAGGGCCGATACGTGGGTTCAGGACACACCTCATGACAGAGCCCAGCAGCCCCCAAATGCCTAGACGTCGCAGGTCCCTGAAGATCCACAGGACCTTCGCTATGACTGCGGGACGGATTCCGTCTTCACCGCAGCATGGGCCTCACAGAGCTGTACCTCCAGATGCCCTCCAAGTCCCAAAGCAGACGTTAGAAGAGGCAGAAACAAACCGGCTGTGCTCCTGGAGGTAGGAGTCAGCAGACTGGGGCCTGGGGCTGAATCCCACCTGTTGCTCCCCCTTGTCAGGCCCGTGAGCTAGGACTAGTTGTTACATTTCTAAACGGTTGAACAAAAAAATGAAAAGATCTCTGTGTTGTGACTCATGGAATTGAGCTGACGTTGAAATTCCAGCGTCTGTACATCACGAGGCGGTACTGACACTCACCCAGGCTATGCATTCACGGACGCTCAACGGCTGTTCCTACACCAGAGCGGCGGAGCCCAGCGGCCGTGAGCAGCGCCCGGCTGGCCCACAAGGCCTCAACGGCTTCCCCTCTGGCCCTTGGCAGAAAAGGCCACCCTCGATCTGGCTTTTCAGCTCCACCAAAAAGGTTCCTGTCCACACTGTTGTCTACACTGGACGACAAGTGCCTGCTTTGTCCATTCCGGGCTTGAAAGTGGCCGCCTGCAGACCCGCAGGGGAAGCCCCACAAACCAGATGCACCTCAGGAACAAACCAGCCGCGTTAGCAGTGAGAGCCGGGAACACCACTGCCATGGTCTGCTCTGGTTCCCAAAAACCCAAAAATCCAAAGTCATCCTTTTAGGGATGACTCACACACGCTCAACACCAGTGCCTCACACACAGGAGGAATTCAACGTACACTCCATTCAATGGAACCCCAAGTGCGTTCCCTAAGCATGCAGTTTGCTCCCAGTCAAAACACCAGTAACCACAGACCTCTGCCATCTCCCCTGACGTTCGGAAGACGGTTCGACAACAGTTCCAAAACCACCGACTGATGGAAGTCTGGCAGTTCATCGAAATGTTAAACATGGTCACCATACAACCTATTAATTCTACTCCGTGACATGCACCCAAGAGAAACGGAGACCCGTGCCTGCACAAAAACTTGCACAGATGTTCAGAACAGCAGGAATACAAATAATGATGATTCCTAGTAACTGCAAGGAACTACAACTCAAATGCCCATCGGCTAATGCAGAGACCGACAAAACGTGGTGGAACCACACAATGAAATATTATTAGGCCACGAGAAAGATTCACGGTGCCAGAGGGATGCATCCTGAACATATATCATTAAAGGTAGTCACAAATTCAACACAATAGTTTACAATTTTTTTTATTTTTTACTTTTTTAGCAAACTACATTTTTCAAATATTTATTTTAAAGATTTCGCTTATTTACTTGACAGAGAGAGAGACACAGGGAAAGAGCACAAGAAGGGGGAGCAGCAGACTTCCCCCTAAGTACAGAGCCCAACTCAAGGCTTAATCCCAGGACCCCAAGATCACGCCCTGAGCCCAGTACAGACGCCCGACTGACTGAGCCACCCAGATGCCCTTATTCTTCAAAAAATTAAGTAAAATATCAAGATTCTTATACATCTACTTTGTTATTTTTACATACTTGGGTCTTGGGAGGGGGGCAGACAGAGAATCTTCAGTTAGGCTCTACACCCAGTGCAGGGCTCAATCTCACAACCCTGAGATCATGACCTCAGCCAAAAGCAAGAGTCCAATGCTTGACTGAGTGAGCCATCCAGGTTCCCCTTTACATACTTGGTTCTAAACAAAAATACCTCAATAAGATTCTTGCTGTAGTTAGATTTAGGACCATCACTTTAGTTCTGATGGAATTTTTTAAAGCAATAGGCAAAATTCTTCCCCAGATTTCCAGCTTTATGTTTTTAAAATTATGAATGTTTCTGTGGGCTTTTTTTTTTTTTTTAATTAAAGACAAAAATAGGAAACAAACTGAGGGTGCTGGAGTGGAGGCGGGGTAACTGGACATTAAGGAGGGCATGTGATGTGACAAGCAGGGGTGTTATGTAAGACTGATGAATCACCAACCTACACCTCTGAAACCAGTAATACTTCATATGCTAATTAACCGAATTAAAATTAAAAAAAAAAAACTTAAGAAGGAAGTCAAATTGAGAAAGAAGATGCAAATACAAACAGTAAACAGTACAGCAAATACAAAAAGTAAACAATAAAATCAAACCGTATAATCCCTTCTACCAAATGACAGAACTGTTACAGAATTGGCCGTCACTTTCAGCTTGGCATATGGGCTTCAACTCTTGGAACCTGTCTGATTTGTTCTTCTGGAAACCTTATCATCTCCTAGATCTGTAAGTACTGATCTACATGTTGTTCTAGTAAGTTTCAAGGTTAACTACAAATCAGTTTGCAGATACACACAAACTGTGTTAAGAAACTCATGAAGTCCGGGGGCACCTGGCCGGCTTGGCCAACAGAGCATGCAACTCTTGCTATCAGGGCTGTTAAGTTCGAGCCCCATGTTGCGAAAAGAGATTACTTTAAAAAAAAAAAAATCTTAAAAAACCCTAGATTGGATTTTAGAAGGTGTCATCCTCTCCTGGTAAGACCCAAAAAAAGTTTGTAATAGCTGGTTCAGTATCCAAAGAAGGCAGTAAAAGGCAAGTTCATCACTTCGAGTTAACTACATATAAGCCCACAATAATTTCCGGGTGTTCTATCTACTACCTGCAGCTTCAGCAAGACCTGCAACTTGAAAAAAGTCCCTTTAAACAGAAGATGTTCAGTTTGGGCAAAATGCACTTCCACTTCTCCAAAGGATTTCAGCTCAAGGACAAGTATGTAACAGCAAGTGGGTTGCTTACCTTTATGGTGACTTCATGTGTAGACCTCTGGACCAGTGAGCTCCCCAGCATCCGCTCGTATAAACTGCAAAGTGTCTGCCAGGAGCTGCCTGGTGAGAACCAAGGAGAAATGAAGAAAAAACTTGAAATTCTTTGCGGAGGATTCACCTCTGGCCTCTCCCATTTGTGGTTTTTCCTTTTTCCAAGCATGGCACTGGTTCCCTTTTCCATCTCAACACAAACTTCTATGTCACATTCTCTGTCTTACACTTGCACACGGATATGCAAACCGAAAGACGAGAAACGGAAGCGGCCGGTCCGTATTACCGCACGTGCAGAAATCCCAAGAGTCTCAAAGCAAATAAAATTAATTTTAGTTCAGATATTGCTGCTGCTGTCCTTTAATGATAATCAATGCCTGCCTGACATGCTCTTGTCTTGGGGACTGTATCTTACGCAACCAAGAAACTAGACTATACACACCTCGAGAGAAGAAAACGTGTTTTAAGGAAGCTTTACAGACATCACTTAGACGAACGTTTACAAGAGCCTTGCATCCAAGTCCATGTGTATAGCTACGCCCTTACAAACACACAGACACAACATTAGAATCTTTTTTCCCCCTTTTGGATTCCCTAAAATAAAGCCAAAGAAAGGCACTGACTCACTCTGGCTCAACCTATCCATTACTGTTATCATACATTGCAATTTCACAAGCGTTCCACCATTTGCACTTCTGAACAAGCCAGGTTTGTAAGCTCCCAAGTTAACCTTTGTATCAAAAACATGTTTCTACTTTTCGGACAATATGAACACTGAGCAATCAAACCAGCATTGACTTAACAGTGTTTACCTTCTTCCTCATAAAATTCCCTTGGTTATGAATGAATCCAGCCTCCTACATTTAAATTATCTACAGGCTCAAACTCTAAGGAAATTAACTGTTTGCCATCTTCTCTTAAATTCTGGTTCAATCTAAGTGATAAAAAGGAACAAGGGTTAATAGAATTCAAATTCATCAGTGAAGCTTATGAATAAAGGTGTTTCTTATTATTAAACACAGAATATCATGAAATGTTTTAAGGAAATTCAAGTAAATTATTCCCAATGAGTCATTTTTATAGCTACGCTGTGCAAAGAAAGGCAGCTAAAAAAATTTTACAGATGGGTTCACAGGCCCTTAAGTTTCATTATAGTACATTTTCCTAAAAACACCATAAGGATATGTAAGATAAAAGTAATAAACAGGGCAACTTTTAAAAATCTAACATTGGGGGCACCTGGGTGGCTCAGTGGGTTAAGCCGCTGCCTTCGGCTCAGGTCATGATCTCAGGGTCCTGGGATCGAGTCCCACATCGGGCTCTCTGCTCAGCAGGGAGCCTGCTTCCCTCTCTCTCTCTCTCTCTGCCTGCCTCTCCATCTGCTTGTGATTTCTCTCTGTCAAATAAATAAGTAAAATCTTTAAAAAAAAAAAAAAACTTCCCTACAGGGCACTTGGGTGGCCCAGTCAGTTGAGCGACTGCCTTCCGCTCAGGTCGTGATCCCAGACTTCCAGGATCGAGTCGTGCATCAGGTTCCCAGCTCCTTGGGGAGTCTGCTTCTCCCTCTGACCCTCTTCTCTCTCATGCTCTCACTCATTCTCCCTCAAATAAATAAATAAAATCTTTAAAACAACCCCCCCCCCAAAACTTCTCTATAAGTCTTTCGGTAGATATTACTCACCAGAGTGAAGCAGGCATAAAGGAATACTGAATTTGCTCATAAAATAAAAATACATTTCGTAATGAAAAAATGTCTGTGGTAGAGATAAAATAAGACAACACTCCTTATAGGACTTGAAGAAGAAAGCAAATTACTGTTTTCAGGATTGAGTTGTAAATTACCACGGGGGGGGGGGGCGGATAGCCTTATAATGAAATCACTAAATACCATAAAGTATCAAAATATGAGCAGATGTCACCACAATAAGCCCCAAATTGCTTGGAAATTAAAACACTAAAATCCATAATAATTCAATAAGTAATTAATATATAAACAGCTCTTATTACAAGCTGTTCAGCAAAACCTTTAGAATCAAATTCTTATTCTTTGGTCCAAAACAGATGGTAACTCACAAATGAGAGTCTTGGAATGGAAGATTATCTTTTATATATGTTGTTAAACTCCGTAAGTGTAATTAACATCATCTGCGTGTTATAAACACACAAAAACGGGAAAATAGGACTGGTTAGCAATGCTCTTCTGCTTATGCAACATGTCAAAATTAATTAGTTTACTGATAGAAACAATAAATTAAAAATGATAAATATGTTCTTCTAATACCTAAATTGTCACTGATTCTCCTGTAATCAGGGCCCAGACAGAACCACCACCAAGGCGCAGTACAGGCAAAAAGGTTCACGTACTGCACAGTGTTGGTGTGAAGGGCCAACTACTTCAACAAACACAACATATCCTACATTCTCAGAGGCGGTCACACACATGTAAGGGACTGCGCAATCTTCTGGTTGCTCCTCGGCTCCAGGCAAGGCACGGTGCAGACCTACCCAGGCAGTCCTTCCGCGTGGGAGGCACAGAGCCCTTAGAACACTGCAATGTTGTGCAAACATCCCCTCCTCAGGCCCCAAAACATTTCTATCACTCCAAAAGGAAACCATGTACCCAATTAGGCAGTCCCTGCTCATTCCCTCTCCCAGCCCAGTCGACTGTCTCTTTGGACCGGCCTATTCTCAACGTGTCACATCAGTGGAAACACACAATACCTTCTGTGTCTGGCTCCTTTCTCTGAGCAAAAGGCTCCCGAGGGTCAGCCGTGAGGAGGCGTGTGTCGGCACTCCGCTCCTTGTCGCGGCCAACCACTACTCTACCGCGGGGGTGGACTACACTTGGCTCTGCCACCCGCCCATCAGATGCCGGGCATTCCGGCAGGAGTTCACTTTCCGGCTATCGTGGTTACTGCTGCCATGAAATTTTGGGCACAGGCATGTGCTTGAGCCCCGGTTTTCCATCCCGTGGGGCATACACCCTTGGAGGGGAACTGCCTTATCAGTTTGCCTTGCTCCTCCTTTGTGGAAGCCTCCAGCTCTTCAGGACTGACCGATGCAAACCGGACGGCCACAGAGGGCTGCGCAAGCCCCAGGGAAGCTCGGGGCCTCCACGCTCCCGCCGCCAAACGGCGGCCGGCTAACAGCGGATGGCTAAAGGCGGCCGGCTAGCGCTGTGCACGGCAAGCACCAAGATGAAGAACGCGCTCTCTGCTTGCAGCAAAGCAAACTACCTTCCCCGCAGGCGCTCCTCAAGCGCATCAGGCAACCAGAGAAACTGGATCGGCTTTGCCCTTGTCCCCCTTTCCCACCTCCTCAGTTTAGCACCAAGTCTGAGGTCACGGCTGCTCACGTTTCCACTCAGATTCATCAGCGACACCTGAGTTTGACAATGGCTGTCGAGGGACCTTCTCAAATGCGATACTGAAATCGGATAGCGCTCCATGCACACGACACTCCGTAAAAGCCTGCGATTATCATGGCGCACCCACATCTGAACACAGCCGTGCCCACCAGGGCCCCCGATGCCTCCACCCCAGGATACAGCAGGCGCGCTCCGGAGACGCTGTCGGCTGTCACACCTGGAGAAGGGGGCCAACGGCCACGGGTGGAGAGAGACCAGGGAGGCCACGGGACGTCCTCCACCTCACAGGACAGTCACTGATTCGCCCAAAAATGGCAATATTGCTACAGCTGAGACACTTTACTAGAACGGGTTTGAGACTAAGGTCTTCTCTTCATGACTTCTGATTTTTGCTGTGAAATATCAGAGGGTGAAATAACGCTGTCACGCAGGTCTTAGATTCCGACGACAGCGTCTGGGGGGGCTTCTGCCGACTGCCATAAAGCTTCCTCCGTCACTGCCCAATTTTTCAACACAAATAACCCATGTGGATCTCTAGGTCAAAGGGACAAACATACCTTTTTCCCGGTCATAAATGCATAGCATATAAATATTAATTCTATTTCTTGGAGGACTACAATCCAATATGCACCCTCAAGTCTTTTTTTCTCTGCCTATGGAGAAGCCAGCATGGTGCAGGACGGGGGCCTCCTACGGCCAGCCGGCGCCACTGCCCAGCCACGTGAGGAGGCCAGCCCAGCAGCAGGCCGGCCGGCCGCGGTCGAACCGTCCGATGACTGCAGCCCCGGCTGAGCTCCTGGCTGCCCTCGCAGAGAGGCCCCGGCCAGAAACATCCTGCCGAGTCGCGCCAGCATTCCTCCCCTCTGAATCCAATACACGGGGAAGGGCCGCTGGGAAAGATACGTGGGGGCAGAGCCCTCACTCCAGCAAGCGCTTCCACTATCCACAGACTGGAGATGATGACGGGCACAGCTGCTGCCAGGAACACCAAGAACCAGATGAGCTGGGAAGCCAAGAGGCCCGAGGTTTAAGATAAGTAAGCAAGAGTCTGCCAAAGCGAGTTCCTCAGAACGAGGCTGTCTAGGTGGTTGGCATGCATTCAGTCGGCACTACCTGAAGAACGGTTCCACAGTCCCAGAGGACCGGAAACACTGGGGTTTGTGAAGCTATTAAAATGCAACAATAGGGGCGCCTGGGTGGCTCAGTGGGTTAAGCCTCTGCCTTTGGCTCAGGTCATGATCCCAGGGTCCTGGGATCAAGCCCCACATCGGGCTCTCTGCTCAGCGAGGAGTCTGCTTCCTCCTCTCTCTCTGCCTGCCTCTCTGCCTGCTTGTGATCTCTGTCAGATAAATAAATAAAATCATAAAATAAAAAGCCAACAATAGTAAGAACAGGCAAAACAATAGTGGTTAACACGAAACTGTACCTATTGTCTGCCCAAGAGTGTTCGACATGCTTTAAACACATGCCATCCTTTCTGAAATAACGAAAGAAGCCTGCCTCCCCGGACCTCATGCCACATTCTCACTGCTGCACCCCAGGCCCTACCAACAACCATGTCACGCCAGGCGATCACACACAGTACGTCGCAATTCTGGTGTCAGGGCCTGCTCACCGCTGGGAGCCACGGGCAGCAGGAATTCTGCGAGACACCTTCTTCATCGAGCTGCACTTCTAGCGGGTCCTCCAAGGACCCTGGCGTCCCATGGGTGAGGACGCCTCACGGTCACTACGCCGTGGTTTGCCGGACACTGCCCAAGTCCTCTCGGAATGGCTTTCCAACACTGTGTTGAAATTCAAAAGACAATTTTCTGATGGACTGAACACATCACTCCCAAGACATTCCAATTAATTGAGGTTTTGCTATTGGAAGACAGTGTTCTCCAAGAGAAAACTGAAAACACACTTCTTTAGACTTTGGAAGCTTGAAATCTAAAGATGACGGTACTTGACTAAAATAAACACAAGTGCCAAGATGGTAATGACTTATAAAAATAAACGTAACTTTTAATACTATAATAGTATCAAGAAATAGGGCAGTTCTAGATAAGCCTTTATCCATTGGGAATTAATCAGGCCATCATCCTCATTTCTCTCTTTACTCACTGAACTAGGAAAATGGGGACCACGAAGTGAAAAGTCACAATGCCTGAATTACTTCCTCATATCTTATCTCACCTTTAAAAATAAAACAAACTTACTTTTGGAAGACCCTTAATTTAGGTGGATTAATTCTTGCCACTGTAGTAGATGTACGCCTTTGTCTAGTTATATGTTAACACCAAAGAGACCCCTTCCCTTTGAAGTTCTACTATGACCCAGGAAAAATGCTTTTGTATTGTTAGTGGTAAACGATGCTAATTTGGTACACAAATTCCAAGGCCCTAACCTTTGATGTTCTTCAAAAATAAGCTTATATGCCATAAGCACATAAGTTAAAAACAAGGAACATCTTAAAACATTTTTCTTTTAAACACAGTCTGCATAGTCAGGGTGCCTGGGTGGCTCAGTCGGGTAAGCATCTGCCTCTGGCTCAGGTCCAGGGTCCTCGGATCAAGTCCCGCGGCAGCCTCCATGCTCAGCGGGGAGTCTGCGTTTCACTCCTCCTGTGCCCCTTCCCCACTGATTCCTGTTCTTTCTCTCTCTCTCTCAAATGAATTTTTAAAAATCTTTAAAAAAAAAAGTCTGCATGGTCAAATGACAATAGATGTTGTCCAATGCCTATGGAAAACATTTAGACTGATGTTTTTGGAACTAACATTTTACAACTGGTAGCCGCAGGCAGTAATCCTGGGTGTGCCATATTCTCCTTTAGGGAACAGGAACTAGGCAATAGATCATTACTGTCCAAACAGGAGAAAGCTTGAAAAATGGCTACTCGCGAAGTGTGCCCGCACGGCTGACAATCACACACAGTTACGGCTGACACCCCTTTTGCAAGCCCTGTTTGTACATTCTGCACACGACCAAGGATGTGTCCAAGAGCTTTCTGTATCATCCCATTCTCTGTGGTCCAAGTACACAGTACGGAGTTACAAAGCATGCGGAACTAGTAAACACGGATTTTCATGGTGCCCAAACATGGGCAAGGGTTCATGTTAGTGTCTGTTCATAAAACACCGGTCTTCAGATATGATAACGTGTATTACTTAAAGCAAAGCTTCCAAGATCAAGTAAGGTTGGGAACTTCTAAATTAAAAAAGGTAAAACAGATCCAAAAGCAGATCCATAAAGCTGAACAAAAACCCCAAGCAGGATAAACACCAGAGAAAACACGAACAAGCCACAATCAATTTCCTGAAAATCGGCAGTAAAAAGAAACTGTTAAAAGAAGCCAGAGAAAAAAAACACAAATTACACCCAGAGGGGAAGTTAACAAAACTCACAAACTTCTTGTCAAAAACAATGTAAGCCAGAAGACAATGGAATGAAATCTTCAGAGAACTCAAAGAATGTGTCAATTTAAAATTCTACTCTCAGACAGAATAGGTTTCAGAAATGAAGACAAAATAAAGACTCTTTAAGACAAACAAATGCAGAGAGAATTCAATGCCAATATGCCTGTCCTACAAGAAAAACGGATGAAGTTCTTTAAGGGGAAGAATAATGAGCTCCGGTGGACCGCTGGATTTCTGCAAAGGAATGATGAGAGGCATTAAGGGTAAACACGGGATAAACATGAAAACATTTTCTTCTCACTTTAAAATTTCCTTTATATGTAATTAACTGCTTCATGCAGAATTAGTAACTGTACTGTGGTTTCTTAAACATATGAAAGTAAACGGTGTGACAACAGTAGTGCAAAGAAGTAGGAATGGAAGAACAGACGCACACCCTTGTTAGGTCCTTACACAGGACCTGGTAAGAGAGACCAGTACAGACTCTGACAAGTTAAAGACCGTGACCGCAAACAGGAGAGAAACGCTAAAACCTGGGGCTCCTGGGTGGCTCAGTCGGCGGAGCGTCCAGCTCTTGATTTCAACTCCGGTCATGATCGCAGACTCCTGGGATGGAGCCCTGGGTTGGGCTCCCTGCTCAGCGGGCAGTCTGCTTCTCTCCCTTTCTCTCTGCCCCTCTCCACCCCCAGCTTGTGGCCTGCTCTCTCCAGTAAATACACAAAATCTTACAAAAAAAAAACAAAAAAACAAAAAAACACTGGAAATTAAAACAAAGAAGTATAGGTAATAAATTAACAGTAAAGTACAATCAGAAAGAACGATGCGTAAGTCACGCAAACATGCGCAGGAACAAAGGAGAACACACACAGAAAGGTACAAATAGAAACAAATGACCAGTAGTCAATGGCTACCCCTCTGATTCAAAGGCGGACCGTGGGACTGTATAAAAGGCAAGATCAATCCGCAGTCAAGCATGTACTCCGTCTCTGAATGCGGCTGTACGTGTGCGTACCCCTCACACGCCACTGGCTGTATGTCCCTGACCCGTAGGGTCTCTGACAGTATGTACTCTGCTCCGTTTAGCATTCTCCTCCATGATCTCTTCCATTTCTCACCTGCCTCATTAGTCTGGGGAAGGCGCATTGGAGGCGAAGAAAACACAGAGGAAAAGGAGACAAAGACTGACTCCTGGACACCGACAGCAATCTGCCTTCTGCGCGGGGCTCCCCGGTGATGCTCGGCCGACACAGAGGCCCTGGTCTGCTGCAGACCGCACAGAGCCCGACCACCGGCTCCTTAAGAAGTCTGAGCGGGGGGGGGGGGGGGGGCTCAGCGGGTTAAGCCTCTGCCTTCGGCTCAGGTCGTGATCCCAGGGTCCTGGGATCGAGCCCTGCATTGGGCTCCTTGCTCCATGGGGAGCCTGCTTCCCCCCCTCTCTCTGTCCCCGCTTATGTGCCTGCTCCCTCTCTTCCTCTGTCAAATAAGTAAATAAAATTAAAAAAAAAAAAAAAAAGAAGAAGTCTGACTGGGAGCACACAGACACTGGCCGTGGTTCACCCAGGACACAGGCCTCGCGGTAATGGATTAAGGAACGTAACAGTGAGAGGTCACATCTCTGCTTTTGAAGACAAGTTCAAGCTAAAGACCACCTTGACCAGGGTGTTAGACTTGGAGGCTTGGGGCAGAAGTGGCTTTCCAGAAGGCACGGCTGCTTCACGCCCAACTAGCCCTGCTCGCCACTGTCCAGCAGGTGTTGGCGTGGAACCCCAGCGAACCTCCCGCTTCCGGAGAAACGGCCTCCGCGCCCCGGCCGCATGAGCAGCCGGCACAGTACGGCACGCGACACGGGCCTGAGCTGTCCAGCACCTCCCTCACGAACGCCACTAACACGTTTTTCAAAATCGCAGAACGTGCTGTTTTGTATCTGGGGAAAGAGCGTACGAGCCAGGCGTTTTAATAAATACACACTGGGGACCATTATGGGGCTCTGACACGTAGAGGAACTCCCAGGAGCTCCCCGAAGTACTCAGATGAAACGCTCTCGGTGCTCTCTACCACTTGTGTCGATCAGGCTCCTCTCTTCACTCCTCTTGCCTTTGCGGAAGTTGAGCTTACGGGTTGGGAGACCTACCTGGACACGGCAATGGAGGGCAAATACCAGGGCCATGAGCAGGGCTGAGCATGCTTTTTCTTTCCAGGGCCAAAGAGTAAGTGTCTGGGACTCTGCAGCCGTACCCTATTACAACTAGTCACCTCCGGCCGGAAGCTGAAATGCAGGACCTGACAATACGCAAACAGATGGGTGTGGGGCTACGTCCCTCAAACCTGAGCTCCAAGAACAGACAGTGGGCTGGGGTGGCCTCGGGGCGGTAGTGTGCCCACCGCTGTTGGATGTATTAAGCTGTGCACCCACAACTCATTACTAAATTTAAACAGACAACCTAAAATTGCATCCGGGTGATTTGCGATAGTCAACGTGCAAAGAAAGCAGCGCTTTGTTCCAGAAGTAAAGCAGGTGTGCGCTTTGTTACGGAGAAAGAGCACAGCGAAGGGTAAATGGCAGGACAGGCTTCTGGTCCTGGGGACCTTCACGCAGCTGCCCCCAGGAGTCGTCCGGACAGTCGTGCAAGTGTCACATCAAGTTAACACGCTTTCAGGACCCAAGTGCAGAAAGTTTCATTAGAGCTTCTCAGTTCTTTCACGGGTCACAGAAGGGTGAAATTAAACAGAACAACTCAATCAGTCTGGAAACGACATCCTTCGTTTATTTTGCCTTTAAAAATTATTATATTTAAAGGGCGCCTGGGTGGCTCAGTCGGTGAAGCCTCTGCCTTTGGCTCAGGTCATGTTCTCAGGGTCCTGGAATGGAGCCCCGCATTGAGCTCCGCACTCAGCGGGGAGTCTGCTCCTCCCCCTGCTTCTGCATGCGGGCTCCCCCTCTCTCTCACTCTATCTCTCAAAAGAATAAGTAAAATCTTTTAAAAAACTTATATTTAAACAGACTTCAGTTTTTAGAACAGTGTTAGGTTCACAGCAAAAGCGAGCAGAAGGTCCAGAGATTTCCCACACGATCCTGAACAGCCTCCCTCACTCTCCACATCCCCCACCAGAGAGGCCATGAGTTCACGTTCACGAGCCTACACAGACACATCACCGTCACCCAAAGCCCACAGTTTTCTTCAAGGGTTCACTCTGGCTGCTGCTCACTCCATGGACTGAAACGAATGCACACGCACCCTTCCCTACGGTAAAATCCCTAAAAAGTCCTATGTTGTCTCAACAGCTCTTCCTGCCCCAACCCTTGGCAACCACTGATCTTTTCACACTGTGTCTGGTTTTTCCTTTTCCAGAACAGCCCAATGCTAGAGTCATAGGGTCATTCAGAGTCATTCAGACTAACTTCTTTTCACTTAGTGCCGGGCATTTAAGGTTCTTCCATACTTTTCATGGCCTGATTCAAGCCCATTTCTCTTTAGTGCTGAATAATATTCTGTCGTTTGGACGGCGGACCACAGTTTACTTATCCGTTCACTTCCTGGATGTCATCTCATCTTGGTTGCTTCCAGGTTTTGGCAATGATGAATAAAGCTGCTATCAACATCTGTGTGCAGGCTTCTGTATGGATACGTTTTTAACTCCATTGCGTAAATTTCCTGTTTCTAAATGCCATTAAATGGGCACCTGGGTGGCCCAGTCGGTAAAATGCCCGCCTTCAGCTGAAGTCAGGATCCCAGAGTTCTGGGATCAAGTCCTGCATCAGGCTCATTTCTCAACAGGAAGACAGCTTCTCCCTTTCTCTCTGCCCGCCACTGTCCCTGCCTGGGTGCTTGCGCTCGCGCTCACTCTCTGCCAAATAAATAAAATATTTAAAAATTTAAAAAAGGGTGCCTAAGTGGCTCAGTGGGTTGGGCCACTGCCTTCGGCTCAGGTCATGGTCTCAGGGTCCTGGGATCGAGTCCTATGTCGGGCTCTCTGCTCAGTGGGGAGCCTGCTTCCCTCTCTCTCTCTCTGCCTGCCTCTCTTGTCTACTTGTGATCTCTCTCTGTTAAATAAATAAACAAAATCTTTAAAAAAAGGGCGCCTGGGTGGCTCAGTTGGTTGGACGACTGCATTCAGCTCGGGTCATGATCCTGGAGTCCCGGGATGGAGTCCCACATCGGGCTCCCAGCTCCATGGGAAGTCTGCTTCTCCCTCTGACCTTCTCCTCACTCATGTTCTCTCTCACTGTCTCTCTCTCAAATAAATAAATAAAATCTTTAAAAAAAAAAATCTTTAAAAAAAACCCCATTAGCCAAGGGAAATCAGAAAATATTTTAAAAATAAATAAATAAATAAATAAATATTTAAAAAAAAAAAGTAAATATCATTGAAATGAGGTGAGTAACACATGTTCATGGGAGAGATTTTCAGTGGTTCCCAAGTGCAGGTAGTTATGACCCCTGAAGGTCATCTGCCCCAAGGGCAATGTCTGGAGAGACTTTCTGTTTGTCACAAGGTCAGGGGGGAGATGCCACGAGCATCTAATGGGTAGAGGCCATGGGAACTGCTCAACGTCCTACAGCACAGAAGACATCTCCCCTCCAAGAAAGGATTATCTGGTGGCCAACGTCCACAGAGCTGAGGCCGGGCAATCCTGGTACGAAGGTAAAATGTCCCAAGTCTTCCAAGTCACTCTGGGTTGCTGGCTCTCGGTGTGGAAGGCCTCTACAGTAAGCTGCTGATTCTAAAAGAGATACAGTCTAGGAAGCATAGACTCTTCATTCCCCCTTTTGTCCTACTAGTCGTTCTCTTGTGTTTTTAAAGATTGGGGGGGGGGACCATGAACCTAAAAATACTGCATTCAGTAACGGGAGGCACCCATCAGCTGTCTCCACCATGAAAGCCCCTGAGCAGCAAGGCTATGCCCTCACCTGGACACGATCACGCCCCACCCTGCCCCCTCGTGCGGAGGAAGTGTATCTTCTGTTAAAGCCCCTTCATGTCCATCCTGGAACACAGCGGCTCTCTTCGTGATGCCCATTTTGTAGGTAAAAAGACTGAGTTCTTCAGAGTTTCAGGGCATGGTCTAGACTAGTTCCGCAGCTTCTAAGCGGTAGGATTTGAACCCCAAAGTTGTGGCTTTGGTCTGTGCTCGCATCGCTTCACATCATACCCGTTCACACCTTCTAGTCATCTGGACAGGGGGGAGGGAAGAATTCCTTCTGCACGATGGAATCAAACAGGAACTGGCAGCTGCTAAAGGAACTTACTGAAGGGAAGTGTCCCAAACGCTCTGGGAACTCGATTTCAGAGAGGCAACGCGCTCAGTGTCCTTCACTCGGCCACTAACGCTCTCAGCTGATCTGAAATGGATTCAGCCATTTACCCTCTACCATCGAGCAACTGGGTTCAACTCATTTTTGGATTTTCTCTGAGCTTTTATTTTTCTTGACCAATTCACATCAGGCTCCTGCCAGCCAGGGAAGCTCTGACATTCGGTCAGGCGTCTAGACCCCGGCAGCTGGAAGGAGAGGGAGCTATCCTGGGCTCTGCATTTTGCTCACTCTGTCTTGTTAGCCAAAATCTAGACTGACTCACGTCTTCGACCAACATCGAGTATCTTATTTACAGAGCTCATTCATTCGCGGATGAGGTCATCAGCTCACCAAGCAAGTATCAGGATGTGCGGTCCGTTGAGGAAGTTGGACTGCGGAAGACAAGACTGCTTTCTGACCCACGGAATTCCAATCTTTAACAGTGGGCACCATGCCACTTCTACACGCTGCCATTCCTGCGAACGCTTTCGCTCTGCTGTTCCATCTGTCTTTAAGACGCAACGCCTCCCTATTCCATCACTGGTCCTGGACAGTTGCAAGGACACAAGCAGCACGGATTATTAGAAGCAAGGATTGTAAAATCAAGTGCAATACACACGATGTACCCCAAAAATATGCATTCACGCCAGGCCTAATGTCACATGTCTGTAGCTACCAAGTAGGAGCATCTCCCCATTCATAAGATGACTGTGGCTACCTTTGTAAGAATGGCGACCTGTCGATCCACTTTCCTTTCTCACGCTCTGACGTTGCTCCCTTGAACCCACTGCCGGGGTGGATGCCGCTCAGTCGGCCCGGGGAAGACTGGAACTCGCAAGGCCACACAATTTGGCTCTCTTGGTCCCGAGGACCAAACAGTCACATCTTCTTCTTCCTGGATGTAACGGGACTGCATCGCGGGGATACCGGTTTCCTCCCCTGTGCGATGGCTGCAAAGGGCAGTGTGCAGTGTGCAATCCTTTGCGGAAACAAATAGTTGAGGCAGTTGGCTTGCAGGACCAAGAACTTGACGATTTCGCTAAAACGCACTCTACCGTAAATCATGGGAGGCAGGCAGGCACTAGCTGTCCGCTGTAAATGAAGGACACAGGACGCTGAAAGGAAACACACCTCGTGCCCAGAGCAGGGCCTAGCAGGACACCTGCCAGAAAACTCGGGGTTTCCGGGGCGCCTGGCTGGCAGGTCAGCTAGTCGAGCATGCAACTCTTGATCCTGGGGTCAGGAGTTTGCGGCCCACGCTGAGCACAGAGATTACTTAAAAACAACGACACAGCACCAACCAAAAAAACCAGAAGATGATGACAACGACAACTCTTATTTCCCTACAATTTAAAAAAGGTGACTGAGGGACGCCTGGCTGGTTCAATCAGTAGAGCACACAGCCCTTGATCTCGGGGTCCTGGGTTTGAGCCCCACGCTGGGTGTAGAGATTACTTAAGAATAAAACCTTAAAAGCATAAAAATAAATACCAAAAAATACAAGGGCAAGGGACTCTTGTGACAGAGAAAAGAACACATGATTTAAAGCCTTCTGAACTTTCTGTGAGTCAAACAGCTCAGCACATATGGGTCATCAGAATCCCCAGGTTCCCAAGGGCTTCTGACGGTCCCACTGGCTCTGGAGTCTGGGCTGGGATGCTGATGTATCATAAAGCAGAGAGGCATCTCGTCTTGCCCCATCAGGAATACGCCGGCCAACATGTCCATGTGTGGTGCAAAGAGAAACAGCCAGCATCTATGCGAAGCTTCGAGGCTGCAGGAACGGAAGTTCAGGGCACCGCTGTCCCCTACACTGTCACCGCCCACCCCAACCCCGGCAGCAGCCCAGAGACTTTGCAAGTGTGTGTGAGGAAGCTGTGAACCTGGAGGCAATCCTAGGCCAGCTGGCCCTAAACCCTATTGCCCTCCTGAACAATGTCTGTCTTCAGGGTGCGTTTTTAAGCAACGCTTAGCCATAGAAGACAGGAAGCCCCGCTGTGTCGTTCTAGTGGTCTCCATGAAGGTCAAATTCTGGCCTCCATTCTGCCTGCCCTCTCCGTCACGCTGTGCTTTTACCCAGTCTTAGCTGGCTTCCTCCTCCCTGGATTCCAGCGTGGTCGGTTTCCCAGAAACTACACTCCGTGCCGAGAAAGGGTCATGTCTCCTTTACAAGGCAATCTGGCAGACTCCCGTGGAAGCATCACGGCCCCGGAGTGAGGCTGGCCATGGCGAAACCCCAGAATCCCCTACGGGACCTCTGTGTCTCCTGACGAACAGTGTAACGTCTCTGTGCCACACAGAACAGCGCTGGACACTTACACGGCACAGATGCGCATATCCAAATATACATAAAGCCAGGCACGCAGGTGGGTAACAACGAAGTTATGATTATGACCGTAGCATGGCCACAGCCGCGAAGCCCTGGCCACTAGAATGCCCCGCTCCTTCTCTTCTACTAATCATTCTCTCGTGTTTTTAAAGGTGGGGGGAAATCCGTGACCCTGAAAATACAAAACCAGATGAACCTTGTTTGTATTTTACCGCCATGAGAAATGTTTTAAAGAAATATAAATTAAAAAGCTAAGATGAGCCTAAAAACATGTACGCCACTCATTACTCCAAAGGAACACGTTTCAGGAGGTTTCTTTAAAGGGGCTAAAACTGTCACACCAGTGTGAGGGAATCTAGTTATCCTCTCAACTGGGACATAATCCCGTTTATCTGCGGTTTCCTTATATGGAAACATACTACTTGATTCTCAAACAACTGAATTTTTAAATGAGCAAGCGTGTTTGAGAAAGAAAGTGAGCACAGTCGGATGAGAAAACAAACCGGCTCAGACCAACAGCAGATTGGACCGGCCGCGGGTACTCGCACTCCGGTCCCGCTCGGCTCACCGAACGATTTCACCTGCCTGCCTCCCCGCTTTCGCCGAGTGACCTCACTAGCCGCGCGGGGAACACTCGTCTTCGTGCAAAAACAATCGCCAAAACAAGAAAATGCCAATGCTCCGTTTCCTTTAAAAAGGAAATACAGGGAAAGTAAAACTTCAGGGTACTTTCTCGATTAAGCTTAGCCGGTTTTCCTTTGAGCCTGTTCCAATTTCTGGGAGGTCCTAAGATCATGTTCGTGAGGGACAGAAAATCCTCTGGGGATGCACCTACAGGGCATCATGCTAAGGGAAGTCAGAGAAAGACAAACACTATGATTTCACGGGTACGAAAACAAACGGAAGGCTTCTTCCCCAGGGTGGGGGCAGCAGACACAGGACATGGGGGTAAACACGGTCACCATCTAAGTCTATCCGTGCCTGTGGTACAGCTGTCTGGGTCCATTAGGAAGCTCTGGTGGCGATGTGTCTCACCACAAATTAAACTCTAAGCAAAGTGTTACCCTAAAATGATATTCTGAAGATCTCACTAAAATGAAGGAAGACGTTAAATGGTGGAAACGGATGCTATTTCAGATTTCCGGTTGTGTGAATCGAACTTCTCACAACCCGTACACAGCTCTTGCTGCGGAGAAAAGCTCTTTGCAAAAAAAAAAAAAAAAAAATTGTTGAAAACACCCTACAGTTCCAAGTATGACATTTACATGGTTTTATTGAAATATCACAGATTAAAAATAGAAGACTGCCTTTTAGTAGGGCACAGACCTTATCCGAAAAAGCGGGGGGTGGGGGGCGGGCGGGGGGGAGTGAATTTTGAGAAACCATCCTCAAATCTGGTTCTCTCATTAGTCAGAGATTTCTCTCTTATTCGCCGGGAAGAGAGAATTCCTTAAAAGACGGGACAGAGAAGCAAATTTTGGAACTGGGAATGGAAAAGGACACGTATCTGAAATGCGCAAGTCTTGAAACTCGGCTGGGGTTAGTGTGGGCGCCCGGCCGGCTCGCTCAGTAGAGCCCGCAGCACTCCTGATCGCTGTGTGAGTCTGAG
This sequence comes from Mustela nivalis, assembly GCF_964662115.1. Classification (NCBI taxonomy): domain Eukaryota; kingdom Metazoa; phylum Chordata; class Mammalia; order Carnivora; family Mustelidae; genus Mustela; species Mustela nivalis. Next base: position 30,976,635 of record NC_139041.1, read on the forward strand.
CCCCACACTGGGTGTAGAAATTACTTAAAAATAAAACCTTAGGGAGAAAAATAAAACAAAACGACTCGGCTGGGGTTTTAAACTCTACACCTCTGTGGGGCCTTGGCAATGCGCACTGGAGGCTTCCACGGGAAAAGGGAAAGGAAGTGAGGGTTGGAACCGGGTGACAAATGAGGTGGACGCGTGATGCACCTACCCTTATCCTAATCCTTACCCTTGGAAAAGCCCGTGCTCTGTAGGCGCGGTGGTCAATAGATGTAAATATGCTTGTCTGACTTCGCACGACCCTAACCTGTTCGCCCAGAGGCTAGCAAACTTGTCCTTTAAGCATATGAGGGTAAGGAGTTTCCGCTTCGCAGCCCACAGGGCTTCTCTGTCACAATCCTCGACCTCCGTCGCGCACAATGCGCAAACCAACGGGGGTCGCTGCGTTCCAACGAAACTTTAATGATGTACAATAAAATCTGAATTTCACAGAACGTTCACGTATCAAGACATTATTCTTTTGATATTTAAAAATGTAAAAACCACCCTGAGCTTGTTGGCGGTAGGAAAGGAGGCACTGGGCTAATTCTGGCCTGTGGGCGTTCGCGAGCTCTGAGCTGGATCCCATGAGTCACGGTCGGATGCCATTTCCATCGCGTCTCCCCAAGATTACTTGGAAATGAACCCTCAGGAAAACAGTGTGATGGTTCCCCAAACATTAACTATAGAATCAGTACGTGACCCAGCGATACCTCTTTTAGGTACAGAACCGAAAGAACTGAAAGGAGCAGCTGAGGAGATATTTGGCCCCTGGTGTTGATAGAGCGGCAACATATTCCCAACAGCGAAAAGAGGAAAACAACCCACACGCCACGGATGGACAAACGGAGCCACCAAGCTTGTATAAATTATAAACACACACACACACACACACACACACACACACGTACACACGACAGAGTACTAGTCAGCCTCTGAAAAGAACAAAATTCTGATACGCGCCACACTACAGGTGAACGACAACGATGTGACATTAAGGAAAATGAGCCACCAAAGGGCAAGAGTGTGTGACCCCACCCATGTGCGGCAGCTGGCGACCTTACAGAGACAGAAGGCAGGGCGGGGGTTGCGGGGAGTGGGCAGGTGGGCGGGAGGAAAAGGAGTCACCGCCCTAACAGCTACAGGAGTTTGAACATGGGAAGAACAGTTCTGGGGATTGACTGTGAAATCTACATAATGCCACTAAATTGTATACTTAAAATTTACCATTTTAACCACGTTTTCTTTTTAATTTTTTTAAAGATTTATTTACGTGAGAGTGAGCATGGCTGGCAGAGGTGCACAGAGAAAGCGAGCGAGAAATCCCCAGCTGACTCAGCACTCAGCACGGTGTCCGACGCAAGGCTTGATTCCAGCACCGCCCCCGCCCCGGTCCGCCCTGAGATCATGACCTGAACTAAAATCAAGAATCGAACAGACGTTCAACCAGCTGAGCCACCCAGGTGCCCCCAAATGGGAAATTCTGTATTTTGTGTATTTATACCACGGTAAAAGAAAATCTCAAAGAAAATCAACCTTCAGTGCAAATGCATTTCTTCCAAAGACCCGACTTGTTGGTTGAAAAGAAACTTAGATCAAAACGGTGATGAGACTTAAATCACACATCAGCCATCTTATTTTGAAGTGAGTGTCAAGAAAACATGACCACTTTCTCCTCCTGAGCCAGTCTCAAACCCTTAAAGCAGGAAACACCAAATGGACTCCGTTCTCTCCAGATTCCTTCTTGGCTCTGACACACTTCCTGCTGGAACAGAGCCGTTCTCTAGAAACAATCTCCGAATCTTGGTACTTTCTGAAATATGTGCACATTAACCAAACCCGGAAATTCTTAGGCCAGTTTCTGTCCTTGGGGAATTTAGTTAGCTACATGGTAGCAGAATGACACATTTTGGTTAATTAAATTCGTATTAATCTTTGCAGCTGGGAAATGGGACGCAAGTTCTTGTTCAATCAAGATCATAAAAGCCATTCAAAAAAAAGGTGAACACCCTATGCTGTTAAATGATGTTCAACACCGGCCTGTGGTTACTGGCAAAAGCTCTAGAAGCCTGAGAAAAACAAGAGGGATTCAGATTCAATTAATCTCAGCCAAATAATTTCTCCCTACCTCGGATGAAAGCTTCAGGGGAAAAATGAAAATTTCGGCATAATTCTTAGTGGAAGCTGTTCCCCTTACTCTGAAACGAGGAAGGAGTTAGAAAGAGGATGACATTAACAAATTCCTGTCAGGTTTCCAGATGGCGGTTCACTAACCACCATGGTGGTGGTTCACTCAACCCTGATCTTCTACAAGCCTGTGTCAATCTTTACGAAAATACACGGGGTTATCAAATGACTGTGGCACGTTAGTGAAGCTTCTGAAAGGCATCGTTTCTGACCTCTGGGCTCCTCCCACTGACTGTGCCGTGGAGCCTCGAGCTAGGCCTAAACCACCCTTTACCTGCCCCCCAGAGAACTCACCCTGTCCCTGGCTTGAGCCCCCAGATGCATTTCTGGTCCTGGCCCTCCCAGCTCCACACTGGTCCCACATGACATGTCCTCGTGGAGGTCCAACCAGCAACCCAAACACTGCCTGTCCACGACGGGGCCCTGCACCCACCTCCCACACCAACACGAACACGACCCTCCTCCCACCTGCTGTCCCAGCGGACGACACCTCCCTCCTGGCCTCCTGTACCCGGGACATCTGCGGTGATCTCTGCTCAAGTATCCCCAATCTGGGCTTTCCTTCCTGGCCCCATGGAGCTCCGCTCGTGGAAAACGAGACTGTCTTCTGCCTGGGAGCGGCCTACAGCCACTGCAATCCCTCCCCGACACAGGAGCCACCACCTGCTGGTGCCGTGGGAAGGCACTGGAGGGTTTCAAGTCCGGACGCCCCACCATTATTACTACTGATGGCTGTTCCCCGCACACAGCTCGGATCCCCTCCCCTTGTCAGACGCTCACTCACATCACATCACACCTGCCCGGTCTGGCTTTTCACCTCTCATGCTCCTGAAGCTCGGTCCTACTGCCCGGTCTTTGCGCGTGCTGTTCCCGAACTGTCTCCTGGCTCTCCCCAGGTGCATCCCCAAGACTTCATTCAACTCAATCATCTCCTCATTAAGAAGCCTTCTTGCCTCTACCATGGAACCCCTTCCACCCAAGTCACTTGGACACATGACCCTGCTCCTGACCTTCGCAGCCCGTGTGGTTACCCGAGCACCTTGTCTCTTTTTCTGCTTCCTGCCTGTCTGGCTGCAGCAGGTCAGGGCATCAGCACCTGCACCCCTGAGCTCACAGGGCATCCAGCTCAGCACCTACAAATCCACAAAGCTTAGCTTTGTGCTTCAAACAAGAACGAAACTTAACAGATAAGCACCAAAAAAGACACACAAAAAAACAAACAACAACAACAACAAACACAACACCTTCCGACACCTTACTGTTAAGTACAGTAAGATGTACTTAACACCGAACTCCACTGAACACTGCATCTTCCTTCTTGATGACTCATGCACCATTTTCGGGTCCTGCAGGGCTCTATAGTAAGCGTCGATGATAATCATATAGTAAGGGTAGAAGCAGAAGCTGGGTGAGATCACAGCCATCCAAATTTATACCCTTATGAGCAGACGGCGGTGCCTCCCCGTTGTTACTTACATGTGAGAGTTTGGTATCATTATCACATAAACCTTACCACCAAGCTAGTCCAACACATGCGTCGTGACTAGACTGCACCCTTTACTGTACGGTCTAACAATCAGAAGATAAGTCGCAGCCAGTTCTTGTGAAGGATTCCGCTACTCCCAGCGGCCGGGATATCCTTCAGACACGCAGTGTCCCCAAACCCATCCGGGGCTACTCAGCTGCATTCGGCTGGCCTCGCTCCCGGTAACTGCAAACTACGGAGACATCACCCAAACGCAGGAAGTACGAGTGCGCATGGAACCCTTTACTAGCTCTTCCCAGAAATGAACTGGAAGGCCCTTTAGACGGATTCGGTGCAGGCAAGACAACCCAGCAGGCTGGGGATACGGGGGAAGTCTGGTGAGATGCAGACAAGAGACTTCTGCGCTGCTTTCATGTGGGAGGACCAGAAGACAGAAACCCTGCAAAAGATGCTGGGCGCTCTGGGTGGAGTCCCTTGGGGGAGTTCTGGCTGGGACTCCTCAGAGCAAAGGGGAAGCCGGCCCTCGGGAGTACTCACCGATGACTGGGCATTCACGTGCCTTAACAACAGAAAGCAGAAGATGTGTACGCCTCCTTTTTGAGGATCCCCAGCTTTTACTGACTTTTTCAATGAACATGGCAATGCTCAGGCCAGATCTGGGGGAGGGGGATAACAGCTGACTTCCGTCTTTTCACACAAAACTCCCTATAATCTCTTGGGTGATGAATATACATTTATCATGGGCATATATCAAGAAGTCATTTGTGCTTCCACCATGAAATGCTACATAGCTAGCAGTGACTGTGTACTTTCTGGAGTCCAGAGAAAGCCCAAGCTTCTATGGCTAGAGCTTCACAATGTGAAATTATGCAGTAAAATCACTACAATATTCCAGATACCACCCCCCAAATCCTCTGAAGTTCCTTTACAAAATGTGTCCAAGTGCCTACTATGTAACATAATACCATTATTTTCACTAAAACTGGAATAAGTTAATTCAAACTGAAATGTGTTCCACGTTGTGAAAGGTTAGCTTATAAAAACTCATTTTATGAACATTTTGTCCTAAACGCAGCTACCTGCGAAGGGAAATGTGTGCTTAGGAAATGGGATAAATTTTAAATAGAAGACGATTACGCAGAACACTGCCGCATGGATGAAGCCCACATGTAAGCCTTGTTGCCACTCCGTCCGCTGCCACGTGCACATCGGGGTGTCCAAGTCACCATAAATGTGAGGAAGCAATCCACACATACCGGACCCTCCAACGGCTTGGTCTAACTGCATTAATCTCTTCTAAAGTCTAGGGGCCGTAAACCTCCATTCAACGAGACCGCTCTCACCGAATGGAAATTCAGTGCGGCAGGCCAGTGGGGCACCGAGAACCAGTTTACTGGGGAAACGTGACGAGGATTCACGAAGCGTCTCAGAAAGCAAAATACTTTACTGAAGGCTTCGTATTACTAAAAAGTGCTGCGTTTGCATACGTCTTAACGGCCTTGCCACTCTAAGAAAATGCACCCTGGATTCTCCTTACTGGGTCAGAAGATGCTACTGAAACAAAACCGCGGCTTCTTACTTGTCAGCTCGCCTCACTCCACCGGCCATGATCACAAGCCTCTCTGTAGGTGAAACAAGATCCTGCTCAGAGAAAAGCAGTAAGTTCGCTAATTTCTGCACAAACCCCAAGAGAAATCAATTTCACTTTACAATTTTTCTAATTGGCAAAGGTACATTAAAAAGTGTGCGGGGTTTTTTTTTCCCTTGAGCAAGTGCTGTTATATAACGGAAAATGGTGTTTCACCTATCTTATGAAATACAAAGATTTTTAAAACTTGAGTTTTTAATTCCATGGCTGAAAATCAAAGAAAAGAACTCAAATATACCAGAGTAACACTGAAAAGCAATCAGTACTTTAACACTCCTACTACATTCTGCTTCGGCCACAGTGCTGGAGGGTGCGTGTGACTGTATCTGCCTTTGATAAACACCGCCGGTCCCTGAAATCCATAAAATGCAATATAACCGACAGCAGAGTGACTTCCCCGGCTCTCGTTTGTAGCACCACATCTAATGTGTCACACAGAGCACTTACTTCTCAGCCCACTAGACCGGAATATTTTTGTCTGCTTTGTTCACTGCTATATTCCCCGCATCTAACATAGTTCCGGATGTCCACACAGTAGATGCTCAATAAACGCAGGCTGGCAGACCGAATGTTTGACGCTGAGAGAGGAAGTGAATGCAAATGACTGAAGAGCAGAAGGATGCACGGAGAGCTTACTGGGTGCAAATATTCTGCAACGAGCTGTGCGGATGGAGGTGGTACCAGGGGGAAGACCACAAAGACGAAAGATCAGGTCCTTTCCTGTGCCGGGTGGCCATGACATACACACCACACACTCATGTCAATGCAAACTCCCAACACTGCGTTTGGTCTCGTCTGACCTAGGATAAGAAAGAAAAAGCCTCCCTTTCGTCTTGGCTACTTCATTTAGCCCTTAGAACACAGGGGAGATCCTCGCGGACAGAGAGAGAGGTCTCTGGGCACGGGGCAGAAGCTCACGAGGCAGAACAGGGCCTCGAGCCCAGTTGGCCAGTCTCCCCTCACCCGTGTCCCCCTCCATCCTTGGAGAACAGGACAGCTGGACTTCAAATTTTATGTCTTTAGAGCCCTGGGATGCGGCACCGCCTAAACAAAGCTTGAAAAAAACCGCCTTTGTCAGAGGAAGCATCCCTGGGCTCCATCCCGAACTCTGAACCTGCAAGTTTCCTTTGTCAGGGTCAGTGATGCGACCTGTTGGATGCCCTTCATCTTGCGTGGACAATGGGATTCGCCTTTTTTATCTCACAGGGATGCTGTAGGGATAAGAGAGACAGTGCAGACAGAGGGTCTGCTCCCTTTCCAGGGAGACGAGCCCCGCCTTCTCGGGGCCAACTCCCGATACCGGGGGAGCTTGGCGGGGGTAGGCTGAGGTGGCCATGCTTGAAAACGGCCCAACACGGAGCTGGACAAACCATCAAGATGATTCAGTGGAATGTACAGAATGCTTTTCAAAGGGGAGGTGAAAGCATGGTCTGGGAAGTGATCATTAACCAGGAGCCTGTAACTCTAAGCATTACTTCTTCGTTTGTTACAGGAGAACTCGGAGGAAGACCTGCACCGTCCAAAAGAAACAGGTCAGCTTCTGTAGAGCTTTAAATTTCAAACATGTTGCTACCTGTAAAGTTATTTTTCATAATACATTGAAATTTAATATACACGCAAAATAGCATCATTTCAACATGTACCCCATATCGAAAATTAATTGAGATCTTTTAGGTTCCTTTTTCTAACTCAATCTCCAAAATCTTCAATGTGTACTTTTCACTATGACACATCTCAATTAGGAAATTAAATTTTCACTGGAAATACATAACTGCTATTATAGTTCAGAAAATGTAGACGTGAAATCGCAGATCACATTATCTACCTAACTCCCAACATACTTAAATGTTTCCCAATAACTAAGCCAAGTACTGACGTTTAAAGTTAAATCAATTAAAAGGAAATGCAATTTTGAAGTCCACCCCTCAGTGACACTAGCCACATTTCAGGATCCACAGCTCCACATAGTGGCTACCTGACTGGACACAGTAGGTCACGACGCTACTAAGAAAAACCCTTTGACTGTGGTCTGCAGGACGGAGGGATATGGGGATGTCCCAGGCCAGATGGTTCCTCCGGAACTGGTCCTTCGTGCAGATTTTTAAAGTACATGCCCACCACACTTTTTGTCTTAACCAACACCACGTATTAATAAATTATCAAAGTTTAAAACTATCTCCTCCTAAAAACAGTATTAAGTTTCTTCTTCAAAATTACTTTTCATTATCTTGAGCTAGTTTTCATAGCTCTAGATAAGCGACCTCAGAGTCTCCGACGGCATCGACCTATGCTGTAAACGCAAATGACACACTGAATTTCACAGACGAGATGGTAGAAAAAAAGACATAAAATATCTTTTCGGTAATTTTTCACAGGGATCACTTGTTGAAATGGAATGAGAGTGGAACCGAATGTATTATTGTATACATATTAAATTATGCTCTGCAGTATTAACCTGATGTACATTAAGATGTTGCAATATTAATTTCACTGGTTTCTTTTTACTGCATATTGTGGCCACAAGAAAATCACATTCGGGGGCCCCCATTCTAGTTCTATTGCACAGCACCACGGTGATCACTTCTAGGTGCCTGCAGGCTCCGACATGCTGATGCTGGTCACCAGATGAAAGCAGACAGTCTGTTTTGGCCACAGGATTCTGGCTTTAATTGTGACCACTGCCAATTTTTAATCTTATGCCGTAACGTCTTCTTCATTCCTTGACCAATCTGAAACACATTAATCATCACAAACCATTCCAGCTGAAAACTAGCTTTCTCTTGGGAAAAAAAGCAATTTTGTGTTTGAAGTTACTTTGTAATACTGTGACTCACTAGAAGGTCCATCAGACACCTGAGCAAGGTGCAGGTAAAATCCCGAGTCTCAGAATGCCAAGGTCATCGGCGGGTCACCCCTGCAGTGAGCAAACAGCCCCAGGCTCACCTCTGGGCTCATTATACATTCTGAGTTTGGAGCTTCCAAGGCTCAGCAGGTGGCACAGGTCTCATTTCCAGGTAAAGACCCAGGTTAGCTGAAGCTCCCTCCTCTCCACAATGGGGGACACGTCACGCCATCGGTGTCCCACGTCCTCACACGTGGCCACAGGAACACAAAGGCAACGATGCTAAGTAACTGGCTTTGTGCAGGAGACAAAAACCGCGGAGCTCAGGTCCCACTGGGCCACTAAGTAAGAACAAAACACCTTCGCCAGGAACCATTCGTCACTCTTGGTATTAGCGTTACATTTAAGTCTTCTTTCAGGTCTGACATTGTCTGCCCCTAACTTTCAGGGATCAATTCATGATTCTAATGACTGAAGCCCCGCCCATTACACACAAGAGAGAAGCCCCCTCCAGGGCTGGAGGCTGGGGGCGAGGGGGGCCCACCGCAGGCTCGTCCTCAGGGACCACACAAAGGGACTCAACGGTCTTTGTTTTAGCAACGGGTGGGGAGTATCACCGCAGCCTTCGGTTCACTTGGAACCACGAACGCACCGCCCCGGTGATGGAACAGGAGGGAGAAGGAATCCACTCTGGCGGATGCGGGCGCTGTGAGTGCGCACCTGTACGCCCTGTGAAACGGAGTTCAAATTCAAAGTCATCGACCTTGACCCACATTCCGGAGAGACACATGAGAGAAGGCTGCTCCCCGTTCTCGGCTTCTGGGACTACTGCACACCGCAGAACAAAGAAAACTCGGAGTCTGGGGTACGAAAACAGACAGGAAATGGAATCTTGAGTCGTCAGGAAATGCCCGATATTGGAGAAAATGGCCATTTCCCCGCGGATTATCTCGCCTACTGACCCTCAGTAGGAAATGACTCATTCAAGCCCTGGATAGCCTCTTCCCTAATCAATGTACTTTTTTTTTTTTTTTAAGATTTTATTTATTTATTTGACAGACAGAGACCATAGTAGGCAGAGAGGCACGCAGAGAGAGGAAGGGAAGCAGGCTCCCTGCTGAGCAGAGAGCCCGATGCGGGGCTTGATCCCAGGACCTGGGGATCATGACCTGAGCCGAAGGCAGAGGCTTTAACCTACTGAGCCACCCAGGTGCCCCTAGTCAATGTACTTCTGAGCACAAACGCCCAGACACCACGAAGGCTCTCCACCCGCAATGCCATGAAAGGACAGGAATCCCACCGCCAGATTATCACAGCGTTTCTCTGAATAAGGGCTTCAGAGAGCTTTAGAAAATTCCGTGCCCAACCGTCTGATAAAACGGTTCCGTGCTTCACGTGCCACACAGAACCTGTCGCAAAGTAGATACTCAATTAATTCATTTGTACGAGAAGACAGATGTCACCCACATACACACACTCACGCGCATGTACACATCCTTTGGAAACACTGAACTTTGGCTAATGACGAGTGGAAACAAACTGACAAGTTTGCCAATTTAGAATTATATTTTAAAGATCTTTTATTGGCTAACATAAGAATCTGTGCTTTTCCTACAGCTGTCATTCTATAAAAATACTGACTTCTGATACACATACTAGGAAAGAGGACGGGGGGGGGGGATGCACGTGTCTCTGTGACTTCTGAACACGTCAACTTACATGACAACTGCTGGTCTTACCTCTGTGCACACAGACTCCCTGAAGGAGGGGTTGCACCAATGACATGAGAAACACATGCCTAAGTACAACCTTAGTAAATTAATCGCTAACGTCCTGCTTTGGGACATACATCCTGTTTAAAAATGCGGCCCTAATATGTAAAATCAGTTTGGCTCAACTCAGAGGACTATTGTGCCAGCAAACATCAGAAATGACCCATTTAGCTCACACTGACACTACAAATCCTTAATTCAACTGGCCTTCAAGGAAAATCCAGAAAGCGTCAAGTTCAAAGAATGAACCTAAGGTAAGCCTTTTAAAAGGGCCTTTGTCCAAAACACAGGGAAAAAAAAAAATGCAAATGGCTGACTAACAAGAGAAAATAGTCCACCTCATTGTAATCAAGGAAATGCAAATACATACATACATACATATATATATATATGAAAAGATGCCACGCACTCCCAGCTCAGCTGACCACCATCCTGGGAGCTCCCTGAGAGGGCTGCCCCCCCCCCCCGCCCCCAGTACTATACAACTGGAACAACCTTTCAGGAAAGCAATTTGGTAATCAGTCTCAAGAGCCCTACAATTCTACTTCAAGCAAGTTACCCCAAAGCACAAACTGGAAGCGATCTCTATCTCCAACTACGTGTACTCCGTCAACTACAGCACACGAACGTGACAGGAGAGATGCATACAAATATGTTCATGAAATGCTGGCAGATGACCCATGCTTCCTCTGGAAGCTTAAGTGGAGATGAGCATGAGACAGGGGAACACACAGACTGCTACACACGCACATGTACCGACACTTGGGAGAAAATACACCAGAACACTGAAGGGGAACTTCCACGGGTGGGTTTAGAGGAGTCTAATTTCTTTCCATGCTATTTTATTTTTTCAAATTGCTCACATTATTTTTTAAAATCAGGAAAGAGTTATGAAAACGCTGGCGTACAAAGAATAATTACGAGGTTCCACATCTGGTATTAACAAGACACATAAGATAGCTATTCACCTATTTCTTCCTTTCCTAAGAACTTCAATGATGCTTCTCCTTCTACACGTGATGTGTTGGGGCAATTCTTTTCTTCCCTAGGAATACATGCACCGACCTCCTCTGAGTCACCTTTTTGGAGTTTTATGATGCTACAGTCTATAAACACTACATTAAATATTTATGATTGATATTCGCTGCTTCTAAAAATACACAGAGGAGAAGGTCTCTTAACAAGGCCTCCAATTTGATTTTCTCGCTGAATTAAACTGGCACCGTGCACCCCACAGACGTGCTGACAGCTGCCCACAGGCCTGGAACTCGCCACACTGGGGTCCCCTTCCTCCCCGCGGGCCCAGGGGCCTCCCTGCCAGAGCCTGAACCTGCACGTCCCATGAAGACCCCGTTTCCACAGGGCCCAAACCTGCTCGTGCCAGCCGGACTGGGTAAGTACATCCGTGAAAAGTAATTCAGTATTGCATCAACCTACAAACTGGGCGTGCAAAACTCTTCTCCCAGAACTATATCAGATGCTGTGTTGCAGTGAGGCCAACCCAAGACAGACGTCAAGACACAAATGTGCCAACAAGACAGCTGTAGGTCAGATGAGGGGGAATAGGTGTGGGAAGAGGCCACGAATTCGTGGGTGGATTCTGCACAGAAATGCTTCCAGAAATCTCTCCCAGTTCCCACTTCCACCTTAAAGAAGCCGACACTGGAGATGGCGGAGGACAAACCACATGTTCAGTTTATGACAAGAGTTGACCCAGATTTGCAGTTAGGAAAAAACTTTATCCCCTTCTGTTGAGAGGCTGGTGAATGAGCTCGCACTTGGTGTACTTTAACCTAAGGCACAAGCAATCCCCAGTAAAGCTTAACACGCGTGCCCTGAGTGTGGGCTTGGGAAGAACGGCAGAGTCGGTAACTGCAGAGTCGGCATCCACCACTAGCAAGCGACCGGGGCGGCGCATCAGACGGGGCGTTGCATCAGACGGACGGCATGTGGACGCCACACACCCCCGACAGCACGTGAGCGGAGGCCACTTAACCTCTGTGGGTCTCTGTCCCCAAAATTCATTACCCGAATCTGATCCAGTGAAAAACATCAGCCAAACCAAAACTGAAGAACGTTCTACAAGATGCATGACCAGCATTCCTCAAAATGATCAGGGTCATTTAAAAAACAAAACAAAACAAAAACAAAAACAAACAAAAAACAAAGTGTGAGAACTTGTCACGGCCCAGAGAGAGAACCTGAGAACACAAGGAGAAAGCACGACAAACACCATATGCTGTCGGGGTGGGATACTGGCCCAGAAACAGGACACGAATGAAAAAACGGATGAGACCTAAAAAGAAAAGTCTGAGACCACATTCCACATTTTATTTACATTTTAAGAGTAACTTTAATCTCAAAATCACATATCCATACACCTACTTCCTTTCTGTTGATTTCTCAAGCAGAGATTGTAAACAAATATTTACCATGTCTGTTACATGTAACACACTGGAACGCCTTTTAACAGAATTTATCGACCTCTCCACCCCACCCCCGGCAAGATTTTTTATTATAAATACAGGTATCAAACAATCCTGAACATTTTTTTGCTATTACTAGGAGTCAGCACCTACACTGCTTCAAAAATTAGCAGAATTTGTGACAATATTTATTGTACCTGCTACTTCAGACAATTTCAGCTGAAGCTCTTTCATTAGGCAAGACAGACAAAGCATGCCACTTCTGTTTTTCCTCCTCGAGCTGTGTTTCTACTTTTCAGAAACACACGTGCTTCCACAGCATCTGACTCATCTCTCCATGCTTTCATCTTGTAAACCTGAATTCCATTTTGAGTACTCCAAGTTTATGCTTAAGTGACAGTGCTTTTACAGAGGAAAAAGAATTGTGCTGCATTTTTCTTCCTGTAACCTGAAAACATAATGGTGTACACATATTAAATACGTTTTTACGAATGTCCAGGTTTTCCATGAATTCATGGGATTCTTTCACTTAATGTGTGGGTATTTTTGCATTGTGATATTTAATCAAGACATTAACATGAGTAGAAGGTGGCTGATGTAAGACAAGCTTGAGATCCACTAAAATCAACTGCCGTATGTTTGTCCTTCTGGTGGCTGTGGAAGCTTCATATTTTCTTTGGACATCATCAGCCGTCTTGGCTCTTGAAGTACAACTTTAGAGCTGTATGAATTGTGCCATGTTGCTAAGACCGTTATGCTCTGGCATCCACCATTCCACTGGAACTATTAATTCCATTCATATTCATTCTGGTTACAAATCTAAGTGATGGAGTTGTTTCTGGGTATTTAGTTCCACATTCTACTTTCGGGCTATGTATTGTTTTCATAATTTGTCCTTGGTGGCCCAATAATCATGCCTGTCCACCTCTGAAGTGTCATATCTTCATCATCTCCAAGGCCCCGCTAACCATACCATCGCCTACTCCTTTTTGTGCTTCTCCGAGTTCTTCCAACAAGCGCAAATTACAAGGAACATTATCTCCTGGGGGGGACCACCATCTTCTCCCGTAGTCCCGATAAAAAGGTTTTATAATAATGTACAGGAGGAGTAGCATTCCTTGTGGTCCCCGGGTTTACCCAGTGCTCTGATACCGACCAGCTCTGGGTGTGCAGCCCGCAGGTGAGATGGCTCGTGCGTGCCTGCAAGAGACCGTTGCAGGAGCAGTGGTGCCTGTGAGCCACGACGTGCCTGACTTCACCAGGGAGAGAACCTGCACACATAAACCAGCCAACCAGCCCAATCTGGGTCAACAGATTGATACCGAGGGCTCTCACCACAAGAACTCGTTCCTAGTGATGAGTCAGGGTCACCGCAAATCCTCAACACGTCAAAGATCGCTAGCCTTTCCTGGAGGACACACCTACCCACTCACTCTTACCACGGTTACAAGTCTTATCCAGGTCTCCCATTTCTACCATTCAAAACGCCCTTCTCTTTATGATTCTGTTTTTATTTCCAACTTCCCCAGCCCCCACCTTAACCCTCTGGATTATTCCCTTTAGCCAGACTGGAATAGCAGGGATGAAAATCCTTCAAGAATAAAGCGTAGAGCAAAAAGGAGGAAATGCCCTTCAAGAGCCGGGCCTCAGGGTCAGGACCACAAACAGTAAAGTCTGGCACCCCCAAGCTTCGGGCCAAAGCAATGTCCACATTTAGGGCAAGGTAAGGCCTTCCCATCTGGCACCAGAACTCAAAGGTGCAGGTGAATACTTCACCTGGAAGTTTCTGACCTTCCCGATGCTGACAGACACCATGGGACCTGCCTCCTGCCTATGATGTCCATGGGCTCAGAGCACTGGGTCTGGAGCTGTCCACTCAGGAAAGGCACTCCCCTCTCTGCCCTGCAGCTGCCTTGTCCAGAAAACACAGGAGCCAGACGAGAATCTTAAGATCCCTTCTCAACTCGAAAATTAGGACCCTATGAAGTGTTCATTGACTCATTCTGAGTGTCCTAATTTGTAAAACGGAACTCCTACTTATCACCAGGTTCATTTCTCTACATCTGATGTGACTTAAATTACTGTTCAAAACTGCCTTTATTACTCTATTCTGTCCTCTACACATCTCCAGGGTGTTGCCCAATGCCTGGTGCACAGTTCTCAATCACTATCTCCCGAAGGAATGAACGGATGAATGATTCTAACGCTCCGTGAGCAAAGAGCTACAGACATGCTATCACCTTCGAATCACGAGTAAGAGAGAAGATTTCGTACAGAATGGTACTGACACAAAAACAGATAAGAATGGTACTGACACAAAACCAGATACACAGATCAATGGAACAGAATGGAAAGCCCAGAAAAGAGCCCATGATTCTAGTCAAATCATCTGTAACAAAGGAGGCAAGAACATGCAGTGGGAAAAAGACAGTCTCTTCAAGAAATGTTGTTGGGAAAACGGAACCGCTACGTGCCAAAGCATGAAACTGGACCGCTTTCTCACCATACACCACAACAAACTCTAACTGGATTAAAGACCTAGATGTGAGACCTGAAACCATAAAGCTCTTCCAATAAAACAGAGGCAGTAATCTCCTGCACACTGGCCTTAGCAATATTTTTCTGAATAAGTCTCCCCAGGCAAGGGAGATGAAAGTAAAAATAAACAATTGAGACCACATCAAACTAAAAGGCTTTAATACGTCAAAGAAAACCATCAACAAAATGAAAAGGCAAAACAAAACCTACTGAAAGGGAGAAAATATTTCCAAGTGATGTTATCGAAAATACGTAAATAACTCACACAACACCAAAAGGACAAATAATCCAATTAAAAATGGGCAGACAACATGAACAGACATCTCTCCACAGCGGACATCCAGACGGTCAACAGACACATGGAAAGATGCTCCTCTTCACCAATCAAGAAAACTCAAATCAAAACCACAACGAGACACCATCGCGTCACACAAGCTGGAATGGCTAGAATGAAAAAGACAAGAAACAGCAAGTGCTGGCGAGGAAGTGGAGAAAAAGGAACCCTCGCGCACTGTGGCGGGAATGCAAAGTGGTGTGACCACTGTGGAGAACGGTACGGCGGTCCTCGAGAAACCAGAAACAGAAGTACCATGTGGTCCAGTAATTCTACTCTGGGTATTTACTGAAGAATGCAAGAACACTAATTTGGAAAAGATAGAAGCACCCCTATGTTTATTGCAGCATTATTTACAATAACCAAGATAGGAAGCAGCCCAGGTGTCCACCCACAGGTAGTGAAGATGTGGTATACGCACACGTCGAAATACTACTTAGGCAGCAAAGAGTGAAATCTTGACATCTGTGACAACGTGACTCAACTAAGAGTGTACTAGGTGATGTGAAATCAGCCAGTCAGAGAAAGACAAATACCACACGATTTCATTTCCATGTGGAATCTAAAAAACAAAATGAACGAACAAACAAAAAACAGCAATAAACCAAGAGGAGACTCACAAATACAGAGAACCAACCAGTCATCATCAGCCAGAGGGCAGGGGGTGGGGGTACAGACGAGAGGTAAAGGGGATTAAGAGGCACCAACTTCCAAAGTACAGGGATGATCCCTACAGCACAGGGAGTACGGTCAGTGACACTGCAACAGCTTTGCCCGCGGACAGACTGTACCTACGCTGACCACAGTAGTTCCTAACGTGCAGAACTGTGGGATCGCTATGGTGTGCACCCGAAACTAATATAGGTCAACCACACTTGAATCAGCAATAGAAATTTTAAAGAATTTTCGAAAGAGAGAAAATTGCATAAACTTTGGGCATGTTTGGGGGACAAAAGAAATCTCATGAACTTTTCTTTCGTTAACTCTGCACAGAAGACAGGCAGGAAGGTAATTCAATTTCAGTGTCTTGAAAGGGAAAGATCAACATTTCCTAAATGTCTTGGGGCAGCAAGAGCATGTGGACGGGCAGCCGTCCTGACAGTAACTGGCAGACTAACAGGGATACACAGTGAAGACGGGCACTGACAGGGCTCACTCAACAAATGTTTCCATTCGACTGGAAGGAAAAAGATTTGTCTCTCCAAGAATACAATTAAGAGCACAAAATAAGCAGAGTCCTTGTTCTTTAACTGACTACTACGTAGTAAAGTGAGTCTTTATAAGGTTCTAATGGTTCCAAAGCTCACGCCATGGGCATGGCTAAATTAAAGAGAATTTCTCCAGCCTTTTTAAAAACAAGACTTATTTCTTTATTCCGGGGGGGGGGGGGGGGTGGCGAGGGAGAGAGAAAGAGAATCTCACGCAGACTCCCCACTGAGCACAGAGCCCAGCAGGGGACTCCACAACCCTGAGATCGGGACCGAGCTAAAATCAAGTGTGACACTTTACCAACTGAGCCACCCAGGTACCCCTCCAGAATTTTCTGATAATCTGTCATGTACTCAAAGGAGTCCTCTCTAACCAAGACACCAATTTATGGTATAAAAGGCAGAGTGCTGTGGTAGGCAGCCTCGTAGACGGCACCCAACGAGACCACCTCCTGGCCTCTCCCAACCCACATCCGGCAAGGTGGGTCCGTGTGACCGACAGATCACGGCGGAACTGATGGTATATGGCTTCTGCAATTAGGTATGAAAGGACTATGGTTTTCAGCACTTTCTTTATCTCTTTCTCACCAATCCCTCTTCCCCTCTATGTCCATTTTTCTCACACGGATCACTCACTCTGGGCGGAAGCCAGGAAATGAGCAGCCCTACGGAGGAACGGAAGCTTCCTGCCAACTTGCACATCCACGAATGAGCTTGGAGTGGATCCTCCAGCTGGGAGAAGTTTCACCGATCACAGCTAGAGCCGACAATGGGACTACAACTCACGAGACACCCTGGACCAGACCATCAGGCTTATCTGTACTTGGATTCCTGACTCTAAGAACCAGTAAGAGATACTAAGCGTTGGTAACTTTCAGCTGTGGACCGCGATCAGTTGTTACACAGCAACTGATGATGAGTGCAAGGGCTGAAACCCGAGTCTATACTAGGCGAAATGAACGAACACAGCCTAGAAACTAACCCCATCAATCCACTCCCTATCCAACCCCTCCAAGCTAATAATTACTATTTAATTCGCTTTGTTTGCCTTCAGGAAAGCATACAAAGACCCAAACTAAATGGATCTATCTTGCCGCCATGAAAGCAGGGAGTGGCGGGTGGGATGAGGCATGCCGTGGGATACAGAAGGAAAGGGAGAAAGAGAATCTCAAGCAGGCTCCACACCCAGTGCGGCACCTAAGATGGGGATCTTTCTCATGACCTAAGCCAAGATCAAGACCGGACGCTTAACCCATTGAGCCACTCAGGCACCCCTCCCACAGCTCTCTTTTAGGAGTAAAATCTGCGCCTATTGGGCAAGTCACTTCCCTCCCAGATGCATGCAGCCTTAGAAACCAGATGGCTGTTTCCTCCCCCTAAGTCCCCAGCGAATACCTTGCTCCCCTCAGCTCAGCATCTCCATGTCCAAACGGCACAGGCAGTAGTTTTCATCAGATCAGAGGACAAGTTCCTGTTGCCAGTTCTTGGTTTCCTACGAGGTAAATCCTAAACTTGGCTGATTTAGTTGAGCAGATGCCTGACACGAAGACTCAAGGAGATGGACTGCATTTTGCAGCAGCGCAGATCAGCACCTTTAACCGAAAGAGTCCCTTCGTGGCTTTAAGCTACTTATGTTACCTCGTGTAACAGAATTTAGACTTTTTACCTCCAAAGCAGAATTCTAGTTTGTTTGGCTGCCTTTTTCATGAGTCTGACACTAACGGCCGGAATGGACAGAACTGACAGATGCATACACTGGGACTCTTAATTATGAAGCGGGATCTTGTCTGGGGAGCGTAATTATGATGCGGAATCAAACTTCCTGTTGAGAAAACTGCTACTGGAAGCCGATCCTCCAGGGCCCCCGTCCGTTTCCCAGGGCTGAATTCGGGGACAGAACACCTGGGTCACCTCCTGTTTACTACCTGAAGACACCAACGCTGCAGAGAGGGGGAAATTCCCAGGTCCAGTTTCACCTTCCACGCTCTGAAACCTGCAAACACAGAGCATTCTTGAGCAGACGTGTTATTCAACACGCTTCCCTCAGGAGAGCCAGAGAGCCTTGAAAGATGTCTAACTCCGCATCAAAGACTCACCCATGGTGTCATTTCTTTCAGAGGAAACTGGCCAAGACACCACGGACACACCTCCAGATTCCAGGCACCAAGACCCCCCTGGGCACAACTGTCCCTCTTCCTGCCCCCTCTGGCTAGAACAAGGAGGGGGCTGCGCTCAGAACTCCCAGATTCTGCCCCCCACCCGCCCCGGCGGCCAGGGGCCTTGAAGAGTCCTTGCTGTGTGGCTGGATCATGCAGTGTTCCAAGGGACAAGGCAAGTGGGCCCACAGAGGACACTGTCACCAGGACCCGGGCTCATTCCTCCTGCTCGGTTGTCTGAAGAAGATTTGTCATGCGGCGTGACTGAGCGGGTTCCCAGGCTGAAGGTCCGAGTCAGTGCACACAACCGGGAAACGCACACACCAGAAATGCCACCGTGCGCCTCTGGGAATGGTGACCATCCCAACCTCCCCTCCTGAGGGACAGACTGCTGGAATCTGCAGACCCCTGGCAGAGAAACACGAAATAAAAAGTCCCCAAGTCGATTCTAGCCTCTGCCTGGCTTCTGACCTCATCGCTTGACTATGCTCCTGGATACAAAGACTGAGCGGCCCTGACCCTTCACGGAACACTGCACTTGGAGCGCTGTCGTATTTACATGCTGATTTTATTAAAGACAAAGAATTTTTAACTGGACCTCTTCGCTTGCCTTGTAAAAATGTCCAGTGGCCGCGGGCATGCATCAGGTGTGGCTGGGTGGCCAGCTGGGAGTGGGGGCTGGGGAGGGGGTCCGGGAGAGGAAGGGCATGGCGGGATGAGGTGTGGGGGGCGAGCACTCCTGTAGGTTGAACTGTGTCTTCCCCAAACCAGAGGTTGCAGTCCCAACCCCCCTGCACTGCAGAATGAGATCGTATTTGGAAATGCGGTCATTGCAAGATGGAATTCATCAAGCTGAAGTCAGACGGGAGTGGGGTGTGCCCCGACCCACACGGCTGCTGCGAAGACAGACACACAGAGAAGGCAGAGGAGGGAGCACCCAGGGCTCCTGGCGGCCACAGGAAGCCAGCGGAGAGAGAAATGGAAGGATCCTCTCCCCCGGGGCCTCCTTCACTGCGAGGGTGGGTGGCCTCGGTGACACCCTGACGTCAGACTTCGATGCTCCAGATCCGAGAGACAGTAAGTCTCTGCTGTTTTGGGCCACGCAGCATGTGGCACGCTGTTACAGCGGTCCTGGGGGACAGACGCAACCATGAACCGAGGGCGTGGCTCTTACTCTCTCGGCAAACCGCTGGGAGGCAAAGGCGCCTCTGGCTTTGGTCCTCCGTGGGATCTCAGCTGTCCCTACTCGGACAGACGCCCCAGCTGAACAGCACGGACGTGGGCCTCCACCTTTCCCTTCCTGTGCGGGGACACACCTCGGGTTCAGGTGGGCCTCAGAGAGAGGACGTACCAGATGTCAAACAACAGACTTCATAGGCTAGGGCTTCCAAATGTCCACAAATACACACACACAGGCATGTTCTACATGACTGGTTTCCATATATGTGTCTACATATACAGCTTCCACTTTTATAAAACAGTGTGATTTTTACCGTATTTATAAAAATCACTAGATAATTATTCTGAAAACAAAGGTGGTGCTGTGGGTTCCAGACCAATAAGAGAGACACTGGAACTACAGCTTGGGCTGGCCCCCAGGGTCTGTGACAGCAAACCACAGAACGGATGAGAAACCATTACCATAATGAGCTCTTTCTCCAGTCCCAGTAATGAGTCCGCTTGAAGAATTAATTAGAAATTCCGAAATGGCTTCCCTTAAAGGAGAAAGATCGGTTTGTCTGGGAGAACAGTAAGCAGCACGAGTCTGTGGGCACGCGTTTCCACCTGCTCTCGCTCTCGCCGCGGAGGACGGCTGAAAAGAGAGGAAGCTTCGTTTACTGCGAGGTCTCTCGGTGTGTCATTCCACAACTCACACAGCGAGCCTGCTCGCTGACAGCGACTGCTGGCATGTGCGCGACAAACGTTCCAGGACCTGATCAAGAACTGAATTTGCCTTCAGAACCTCAGAATCTACGGTTCCTCTCACAGACAACTGCAACCGGTTATTAGGAACCGTAAGAGACGAGGGACACCAGGCCTGTTCCGTGGGTGGAGCATGACTCTTGGTATCGGGGTTGTGAGTTCGAGCCTCACGTTGTAGGTGCAGATGTTACTTAAAAATGAAAGCTTAAAAAAAAAGAAAGGGGGGAAAAAAAGCCTTAAATCACCTACAATCTTCACGTCTACAAAAGGAAAAAATATGGTCTATTAGCATTAAATGGCAGGTACCTTATAAAAACTGAAATTCAGTGAGTTTGTATATAACGGTCATCAACTCTACCCAGTACTTGGCATCCACTTAGTGTGAAAGAAATCACCTTCTGACGATCTAGTTCGTCTGCTGTCACTGACGTCCAACTTCAGAACGATATGTTCAAAGCAGAGGAGCCCCGTGTCCAGGACCAGTCACTGCTCACGATTCGATTTCACTAGAAAGTTTCGTGAGCCGGGGATTCTCAGATCAAGAAGGGCTTGTGAGATAGACAACACGTTGCTGGAAATCGCTCCGCGTGCTCAGAGTACTAGCAGCAAGAGGTTACCCAAATACAGTAACACAAGAGGAACTTGAAGATGTATCCGGAATTTGTATTTCATGGCTATGAATACCCTGCTTCACAGTCCTGAAGTCACCTAACGTAGCTTCAGCGCCAGTATGGGGCATTCTAGAAAGTTCTATATATGGGAACCACACAGAGCACCAAATACTACTGTGCTCCCTCAGAAAGGTAACACGTGTGAAATAATAAAAGGAAAAGAAGAAAATCACCTGCTCATCATGCCTTTGACCCCCTGCACACATACTCCGTATTTCTGTCTAACACAGGCACAAACGTGGAGGCTGGGCTGCAACCCCAGTGCTTTGTGCACTGCAATTTCATCCCCGAGCTACACTTCTGGGAGCTGTGGCTAGGTCAGCTTTGACCACTTGCCTCCAGAAATAAGCTCGGTCCTGACAGAGGCTGCCCAAAGCAGGACAGCTCTCACCGCACCTTTGCTATTCATGGAATGAAGAGAAAAACAAAACTCTCATGTGCACCCTGCCTGGGCAGGACATTCCTGACAACCCCTGCCCACCACACGCCCCCTGCCTGAACAGCTCCACAGAGACGGCACGTGGCCGCGAATCCTGGCCCTATTTGACCCCGACGTCCACACTGGCCCACCTGTGAGCACGGAGGTTCGCTGAACGCAAATGCCAAGTGCAGGGGTATCGCCCTCCGGCCCTGACCACCACCCCCCACATTTGTGCGAAGGTCATCGCTAATGTGCTCTCCCAGAGACTCGGGCTCATACCGCCAGAAGTAACGCCCCGAAACACGGATTTAGGACACCATCCTCTACTGAGCAAAACATCCAACGATCGCCCACGCACAAGTAGTCGAGTCCACAAGTCCTGACTGGTCTGTTCCTCCACCAAGAAGAACCTTTGCTTTCTCCTCTGGAGAAAATTCCATTCTGGAAAGGTCCAGCGGGAACACCAGTGCGTTCCTAAAGCCCGTCACCCTCTAGAGCAGACTCAGACCTCTGCTCTGCTCCCACAACAGTCAGGGGTCTGCCCGTGTTCAGGCCTGTCCTAGCCAATCCAATCCCATAAAAAGTAAGTTCCCTTTATTGGTATGACCGTCCGTGAGAGCATCAGCAAGTGTCGGCTACACAGAATCAGAATCCGACGTCATGACCTCATTACCACCTCAGGAAGAAGCATGGCTCTCCACGGATCTAAGCCCAACACAGCTAGGCTCGTGGGCCTCTTGGGTTTAAGGACTCAGTTAAGTACGTGTCAACAAGCATTTCCATCTGGGGTCAGAAAGGATCGTCAACATTACCTACGTGGTGAGGAGAGTCTCCTTGTTACAAAGGAGGATACCACTGTCTAGTTATTTCTTCCAATGTCCTGCTCGACCTCCACCATAGGTAGTTAAAAGCAGATGAAATCCTAATGAAGCTTGCTTGATGGAACTGAAAGAGACAGAGCACAGTCTGCCCTTGACTTCCCATCATGGGCGGGGTTTCATGCGTCCACCGACAGCGGAGAGTCACAGAGCGCCCTGGGGTCTCTCTTCTCCGCCGCGCTTCTCTGGGGTGCGTACTGGGGTGCGTACGTGATCACCAGTGCCAGAGAGGAGTGCCGCTCCCTTTTAGGGATTCCTCCACAAAGGAAGCGTCAGCCATGCCCGGAGAAGGCCAGCACCCGTGACCTTTCCTGAAAGGAAAGCGCTCCCGGCAGCTGCTCCCGCACTCCAGCCTGCGTGGGGCTCCACGGAGCAAGTGCAGGAGAGCAGGTGGTCCTCGCATGCTAGTTCTTCAGCCGCATTCGGGCAAAACCGGCTCTGAGCAGCTCGAGGACGGTTGGCAAACACACGCTTGATTTTCTAGCAACAACTACTGCTTTCCCGGGAACCCAAGAGGGCTGAGGCCGCTCCAACGGGAAAAGGAAAGAGGAACAAGGTCCGTGCCAAGACTCCTGCGCGTTGTCTACAGGAAGACCACTGGCCATCAACTGCACTCCTCCTGGAGACTCACATCCTGCTCTGGTCCCATAAAACCCCAGGTTATCTGCCCCCAGCGTCTGTCTGTCTGCCACCTAAAATGTCGGGGAGTGCCCGCCGAACACCCGGCTTATGACAGACAATGACCTTTTCCCTCCCAGCGTGATCCACTCTGCACTGGCACTGCCAGGTTCCGCTGCATCCGGAATCTGCTCCGAAAGCCGGGTCACCAAATACCAGCGCGATGTTACTGCTAAGTCTCAAATGATGAAGATGAAGAGAAACAAAGAACCTCACTGCCTCACGTTCCAGTATCTGACGTGTTTTCTTTTCTTTCTTTCTTTTTTTAAGATTTTATTTATTTATTTGACAGACAGAGATCACAAGTAGGCAGAGGCAGGCAGAGAGAGAAAGAGGGAAGCAGGCTCCCTGCTGAGCAGAGAGCCCAATGTGGGACTGGATCCCAGGACCCTGAGATCATGACCTGAGCCGAAGGCAGAGGCTTTAACCCACTGAGCCACCCAGGCACCCCTGATGTGTTTTATTTTCTAATCAAGATATCATTTGTCAATCACATATTCTTGTCTTAAAATTTTTTATTTATTTGGGGTTGGGGGGGAGGGAAGGAGGTCTCAAGCAGACTCCACCTCGACGCTCGATCTCATATCTCTGAGATCATGACCTGAGCCAAAACCAAGAGTCAGACACTAAACTGACTGAGCCACCCAGGCGCCCCTCTATCACAGACGGGTGCCCCTCTTACCTGTGAGCAAGATCTGTGTCTTCAGGGGTAGCTTGGTTTCTGGTTTTTCTTTTTCAGTTTGGGGGAACTTACAACCAAAACTCGACTGTGAGTTACAAACAAGGCGCAGAATCAGCGACACAGCGAGTGGGAACAGGATCAGAGCCATACATGGGAACGGGGAGAGAAGGCAGACAAGAGAGGAGACTTCTGAGAGAACGCTTCTGAAGAGCAAGGGACCTGTCCATAAAAACCTGAAGACCCAGGGCTCACTACCTCTGACAAGGGAATACACCTGCTCTCGTGCCTCTGAGACCCCCTTGTGCCCGTGCCCTGCACTGAGCCCACCGCGCTCCGAAAACCCCTCCTCCAGCCATCCCAGCCAGGCCGTTGCGCAGAACCCGGCAGCGCGGCGCACAAGAAGAAAACAGAACCGTCTGATGCACAATGCTACAGGCTGAACTATGTTCTCCTGAAAAGAGACGCTGAAAACCGAACCCCCAGGATGTCACAACGTCCCCTGATCTGGACATGGGGTCTCTGCAGAAGGCATCAAGCGAAGGGAAGAACAATATTACTGTTGCTCTCCACTGCCATAGACTAAAGGGCTGCCACACAAATCCTGGGTACCCTTCATGGACTAGAAGACACGGAAAGGCTAGAACCAGTGTCCTAGTTTCGCAGGGCGACCAGACCAAAGGGACACAAGCTGGGACGCTGAACAGAAATGTCTCCCGTCGCATTCTGGAGTCCGGAAGTTGTAGATCCAGCTTGCGAGAATCTGCCGCAGGCCTCCCGTCTTGGCTCCTGGAGCTTGGGAGTCCAAGATCAACTTGTGGGCAGGGAGGGAGGACCCGTTGCAGGCCTTCTTCACTCGTGGACGGCTAACTCCGTGCTCACATGCACCGGAGTCCAAATGTCCTCCTTTTATGAGGCCCAGTTGTACCGGATCAGGGCCCACCCCAACGGCCTCACTAACTTGATTCCTCCTGTAATACCCTCTCTCCAAAAAGGAGACATTCTGAGGTGCTGGCAGTTGGGACTCCAGTGTATTTTCAATGGGGGGGGGGGGGCGGCGATACAGTTCCGTCCACACTGAGCAGCGACACAAACTATTTGATTTCTAGAGCCCTATTAGTGGCGATAATTAACAGCATACACACAGGAGACCACTGTTGACAGACAGGATTAGGGCTGCCTTGTAATTCCTTCCCTGGCTTGCTCTTCAGGAAAACCTCTGGGCCTACATCTCTGGGATCCAGGCTATGCCAAGGGCTATCCCACCACACAACTCCTCAGGGACACTTGTAACTCGAGGACTGCTCGACTGAAACATTCTCCATAAACGTTGGGCACATCATGCATTTCTTTCTTTTAAAAAACGCATTCTGTCAGTGTCTGTGGCTTCTGGCATTTGGAATATATGGTGGGGTCTGCGGGCAGCTCAGAACGCGTGTGGGCTGGAGGACTGTGAGACAGTGGGCACTTGCCGCTGTTCCTAATTACTATCTTTGGGAGGGAGAATGTGCGCACGGCTTCATGAAGAAATTAAAAGTGAAGAACTCCATAGGGTCTTAAGAACATCAGTGGTAGAGGCCCTTGATCCTCTGAAAAGATAGTAAAACTCACATTCTAAAATAATGCCTAGAGTCCACGTCTTGGAAAAGATGGGTCTTCCTTCCCTACAGACACTGGGTCTTTCTACCTTGTTTTTCCTTGAAACTCCCATCCACTCAGATCTCTGCTCTCCTCCGTAACAATTAGTCTCGTATGACTTTTTCCTTATGAATATTTGAGAACCAGTGTTAAAAATTTATAGCCTCCACCCAGCTTATAACGAGGTACCGTGGCCCTGATTATGGTCACAGGAAACCACAGGCCACGAGGCCTCACAGTCCCACAGCACACCTAAATCTTCCCCGAAGGTGGTGGTGGGTGGGGACTGCACGAAGACAGGCGAGCATTACATCAGCTCTGTCTGCTCACGTGGACGTCTGCACCACGTGTAGCTTTAAGTGCGAGCAAACAGGGCGGCAGGACCACTTGGGGCACGGCACGGATTACGACACATGCCTCGGAGAACCATCTGCACCTGGAGTTACATCCCGCAAGTTCTGTGCTACAAGTTTTCTGATGACTTTTCGTTCTTCTGCACGTCTCATGTACTCGTGACTCACATGACCACCAGCCTCCATGAGCGACGTGAAAGTGACACCTAAAACAATACGAAATCTACACCCTCGCCGGACTCGTCGCTCCAAGTGTGTGCGTCTCCAGAGACGACGACTGACGTCCAGGGCTGTGTGCGTGGGTGGCACTCTGGGTGAGCGAGGATGGAGAACCTCAGGGTTCGACTTCTGCCCTCGGCCCTGCCATCCCTAGAAGCCATCTACACGCCCCTGAACTCCAGAGACCAAGAAGGGAGGGCAGAGCATTCAACAGGGGACGACCTCACAGCCTCAGAGTTTAGGGCGATGGTTCCCAACCAGGGTGATTATGGGGCCGAAGGACGTTCGGCAATGTCTGCCAACAGTCTGGGTTGTCCCAAGCAGAGGGGATCAGTGCCCCCGGCACACACTGGAGGAATTACCATCTGTGCTGAGGCCGTCCTTTCCAATGGAGGGCTGAGCAGTGTTCCCGCCTCCACCCGGCGGAGGTCAGAAGCATCCTCCCTGGTCCCCTTAACAACCAAAGTCTCTCCAGAGACCACCCCTCAGCCCAAGGGGGCTCAATCCACCCTGCTGAGAACTTGGTCTAGGCGAATGGCTAACTTCCTGGACCTCCTGTTTGTTTGTTTTCAAAGATTTATTGATTTGAGGGGGGGGGGCAGAAAAAAGGGAGGAAGAGAAGCAGACTGCACACTCAGCACAGAGCCTGACCTGGGGCTCGATCTCACTACCCCAAGATCACGACCAGAGCCGAAATCAAGAGCCCAATGCCCAACTGAGCCGCCCGGGTGCCCCATGACCCCCTGTTTTCTATGGATACTCAGACTCAGAGGGTCCGCTTGTCGCATAATTAATTACACAAATTTCTTGTCTTCCCTACTCATCACAAACAACCGGAGAGAAGGAAACAGTGGCACCACCTCTACTTGTTTTCAAGTTGTTGTTGTTGTTTCAAAACTTCACACCTGTTGTTCAATAATGAAGGCACACACTTGCCTGCAATACTCCCCACACTGACGAATCCAACAGTTTGTTCCCTTCCATAGGCTACAGTGTCCCCTTGTGATTTTGTTTACAAAATAATTTATTTCACTTAGCACAGATGAATGGTAAAATGTCACCAAATCTACAGAGGGGGAAAACCCCACAGGTGCACAGTTTCTGCAGAATTTGATTTTTAGCTCTCAAGGTTAAGAGAATGGCTTTATGTAAACAGGCTTTTTTTTTTTAAAGATTTTATTTATTTATTTGACAGAGAGAAATCACAAGTAGATGGAGAGGCAGGCAGAGAGAGAGGGAAGCAGGCTCCTCGCTGAGCAGAGAGCCCGACGTGGGACTCGATCCCAGGACCCTGAGATCATGACCCGAGCCGAAGGCAGCGGCCCAACCCACTGAGCCACCCAGGCACCCCAACAGGTTTTTTTTTTTAAAGATCTTATTTATTTATTCGACAGAGAGAGACACCAGGAGAGGGAATACAAGCAGGGACAGTGGGAGAGGGAGACGCAGAGCAAGGAGCCCAATACAGGGCTCGATCGCAGGACCCTGGAGTCACAACCCGAGGCGAAGGCAGATGCTTAACTGAGCCCCCCAGGCGCCCCGATGCAAACAGTTTCAAAACTAAAACAAAACTACCTAGAACTCCAGGCACCACATCTAGCACACGTACTGCATGATTTCTTGGCGCATTCTTTCAAACACGGCGTCACACGTCCTCAGCTGTGAGGTGGCCATCGGCACGCACAGGCCACCGTAGCCGAACCTCAGCTGTGAAAATCTGGCGCCCCTGCAAACACGCGCTGATAGCCAACCCACCCGGGGGCTGCTGCACGTACAAAGAAAAGTAACCTTAGTTTATAAGCTGTGCTCGTTTGCACCGAGGGCTTTCAATTCTTAAAATGCCCTAGGGATTCGAGTCATGATTAAGAATTTTCTTTCATTTGCAACTCCCTCTTCCTAAAAGCCAGCAGGACCGTGAACAGAAGGACACCTCACTCGTCATGGTGAGGAGCGATGCAATCAGGAACTCTATTAAGGGAATTATTTATTATATGAACCCTCTAAATTGAAAAACTGAAACAAGATTAACATTTGGGCAAAAAGGTATTTACATTTCAAACACTAAATAATGAGTTCCCTCTTATCAGCACAGCTGTTAGGCACCCTGCTGTCACCAAATGGAATCACCACGTAATTCAGTGGCTTCACCTTATTACCAACGAGCTAACGGTCACCAGGGGAGTCACTGGATCGTCTGCCAGGCCAAGGCGGCCTTGGGCGAGCCGCCTGTGGGAGCGAGTCAGGCCGGGATGAGAATTGGTGCAGATGTCACAGGCCGGTCACAGGCCAGAGGGGAGAACCCAGCTCACAGCCAGGAGACCTTGCCGACAGCATATGCACAAGGCCCCCTCGCCATTCAGGGGGCTCTCAGAGTGATTCTGATTCTTGCTCCAAAGCAGAATTTCTATAGCCTCCTTCACAGAAGAGCACAGCTCTGCAAATACCAAGGAGAGAAGAGAGAGGTAAACAACTCAGAGGTGAGAGACGGATCAAAGCGAGGGAATTCCCCTTGGCCCCCGGTTCTGTCTGGTTGATGTGTCTACACCTTACAAACGCATTTGATGGGGTGGTAGCTTTGCTCTGGAAACCTTTGAAGCCAGGACCCTGCCATTCTGGTAGCCAACACTGTGGTCAGAAAAAAGCCGAAGTTTTGAAACCTCTTGGATTACTACTTAAAGGGTGAGCCCTCAGATGGACTACAAGCCAATCAGGGCATTTGGAGGGACAGAAGAAAGCCTGGAAGGAGGCCAGGAGATGCTAATAATTGGAAGCGGGAAAATAAAATCACCCCAGCAAGCACAGCTTAGTGATTCTGAGGAAAGATCTTTTCTGTCCTAAATCAGGATGTGGGCTGACAAAAATGCTTAAACAAGAGTATGATATACCAGCATCCTATCTTCCTTGACATATTTGGCTCCAAAACGTGCATTCTGCTGGAAGCTCTTTGCTCAGAGAAGACCAATGCAAGGACCCCTGGAGGCGGAAATCTATTTCTCATGGATTCTTAAGACATTAGCTTCCAAAAGGATCCGCTCCTATCTCCACACCCGCCACACCCGCCACAGAGACGGGGACGGATAAATTCCTCTAAATCCCAGAGTCGATCAGAACAGGCAGAGCAGCGTCCATAAGAAACACGTTCATAGAGAAACTTCCCTGAGACCATGTACCATGTGTACACCACCATCAAATCACTGCCTTTTTACCCTCCTAGAAATGAAAACTAAAACGCACCACTCTGTGCCTAAAAACGTGTCCACACATGCCACTCTGTTCCTTTTAAAATAAAGATCCCTAGAGCTGGTTATTGGAAGGTGTTTCTTGGAATCTTAGACAGGTTCGTGCTGGGAGCATGCCCTGTTTCGCGAACTGTCGTCTAACTCACTCTGCTGCTTGCAGGCCCCGAATCTGTGACGCACAGTGAAGGGCGACTTTTGGAAAGCCACACCCTAAGAAATACACTGCCTGGAGTAAGTGCACACCGATGGCCCCCTGGATCCCATTCTTGGGTTAGTTTGGGGGTTTTTTGTGTTTGTTTTGGAGGGAGAGCGTGCTCGCATGCAAGCAGGGGGCCAAGGGGGCAGAAGGAGAGAGAGAATTCCAGACAGACTCAGTGCTCAACACGGAGCCGGAGCCCACCGTAGGGCACGTTCTCATGGCCCTGAGATCATGACCCGGGCTGAAACCAAGACTGGGACGCTCAACCGACTAAGCTCATAGCAGGCACACACACCCCGTCCCCAGAACTCTTCTGCACCTTTTTAAAAATTTTTATTTATTTTTCTCATTTGTTTTCGGTATTCCAGAACTCACTGTTGATGCCCCACACTCAGTGCTCCATGCAATACGTGCATCCTGTTTTCCAAACCACTTCCCTGCTGATTCCATCCCCGTAACATCCCAACTTGGGAGCACGTTCTGCTGCAGGTGGCGAGGGCAGCCCAGGGCTTGGTGGGAAAGTCCTGGGAGGAAGCCAAGGTGATGGACGGGCTTCACGCCACAGCCGTGTCCTCCTCGGGGGGTGGAAGGGCAACGTGCATGGGGGACAGAGGGGTGCTCTAGGTATGAGCTCCAGGCGGGGTGTGGGCATGGGCGGGGGGGAAGCAATGATGCGGGGAGGGGGCCGGGACACGAAGAAGGGGAAGGAGATGGGCGCAGGGCAGAAGATGGGCCTGGGCAGAGGGTGGGCTTGGGGAAGGGGCTGGCTGCGGTAGGGAGATGCAGGCACGGGATGCAGGAAGGGTGCAAGGGGGGTGTGAGGTGGGAAATGGGTGCCAGCAGGGGTGACAGGTGGCAGGGGTGGGGGTGGGAGTAAGCCACACCTCTGAGCCTGGATACCCAGGACTCACCCCTAGAACAGATGAGGGTAAGCTTTTCCCATGGTCCCCCACGGGGTCTTAGACCTCTTCCCACCAGATCTCACGATCTCAGTGACAGGTCAAGGTCGGGGCTACTTGGGGTGGTCTTCAGTTCCAAAAGGTGAGCATGAGTACCCACCACCCCTCTGTCCCTTCTTCCGATGGACTAGAGCTCGTGTATCAGTAGAGCTCGTGTGCAAACAACACGTGGTGCTCGAGAAGGTTTTCAAAGCCTCTGGGGGAGGCGGCCATGGTAAGCCCGGAGTGCACACTGCCCAGCCCACGGAGACATCCCTGGGCTTCACAGAGGTTTGTGGCTTGGGTGTCGGTCAATGAGCAGGACCGAGGACGGGGTCAAGACGGGAAGAAGGTCTGGCCCTCCTCCGGTCCGTCCCAAACCTTCACTTGTCACCGTGTGCCCTATTTCATCACCATTTCAAGTGTGACAATGTGCCCCATTTCTCTACGACACAGAGCACAGAAAAATCACAGCCTCCTCTTCCCCCCACCTTCACGCCCACGTGCCCTGGTTTCCTAGTGAAACGTGAACACCAACTGAGGCGGCTACTGACCCCTTATCCCAGAGGGTGCCCATCCACTTCTCACCGCGGGCTCATGCACTTCTTTTCCCCTCAAGGCCAGGAAATTCGGGCTGCTGCATGACAACTTCCAGAGAACCAGAAACACCGTCCTTGGAAACCAGTTACAAACGGTCACAGAGACTCACTCTTCTATTCATCCTTTTTCATGGCAAGGGAGTTCTCATGCAAAAGAGAAACGGGTTTAAAAGGCATTGGATCAGGGGCACCTGGGTGGCTCAGTGGGTTAAGCCGCTGCCTTCGGCTCAGGTCATGATCTCGCGTCCCGGGATCGAGTCCCGCATCGAGCTCTCTGCTCGGCAGGGAGCCTGCTTCCTCCTCTCTCTCTGCCTGCCTCTCTGCCTACTTGTGATCTCTCTCTGTCAAATAAATAAATAAAATCTTTAAAAAAAAATAAAATAAAAGGCATTGGATCAGACATACCGAGACAGTATGAACCCCTTTCCCTGAAGTTACAAAGTACGAATTCCTTGAGAAGAAAAGGTAATGACGGATGGAGGGAAGGGACGGAGCTGAGCCCGGCAGGAGCTGACGCCCACAGACTCCCAGCAGGAGGCGGTTCCAGGAGGCTCAGTCAGCCAGCCAGCACCCAGCCGCCACAACACCCAGCCTGCAGTACAAGTTCAGCGAACGGTGGCTGCAGGAATGCATGGATGAATGAATGAATGAATGAATGGTCTCCAGTTGGTCTGACTTAGCCAGACAAGAGCAATTCCATCACCAGAACTTCCCACATTTATTTCAGAGTGGGTGCCTGTGTGTGCGTTGGGGCAGGGGGGAGGGGTGTGGTCAGAGGGAGAGAGAGAGGGAGAGAGAGAGAATCTGAAGCAGACTCCCCACTGAGCACAGTGCCTGAGGACATGGGGCTCGATCCCAGGACCCGAGATCATGACCTGAGCCAGAATCCAGACTCAGACGCTCAAC
The DNA here is from genome assembly GCF_964662115.1 of Mustela nivalis. Classification (NCBI taxonomy): domain Eukaryota; kingdom Metazoa; phylum Chordata; class Mammalia; order Carnivora; family Mustelidae; genus Mustela; species Mustela nivalis. Next base: position 31,008,597 of record NC_139041.1, read on the forward strand.
CGACTAACCCACCCAGGCGCGCCCCCGTTACCAGAATTTCAAAGAGATGATGGACCACATTCCCCCATCGATCTGTTCAGAGGTGGGGCGTGGAAACAAGCCCCCGACACGGAAACTTGGGAAACGTCTTTCCCGCGAAGCAGGAGACAAGACGTACATCGGACAGACCTGTGAGCACTGCGCCCACGCCCCCACAGCCCAGGCCCTAACGTGGGCAGCGTGCCAACCGTTCTTCTAAATGCAGGTGCCCATATGGCGGCATCTTCGCCATATTAAGGACTGACATGTTGACGTGAGCTCTAACGCGGACAGACCTTAAAAACGTTACGCTCTGGGAGACACACAAGCCACAGAAGGACAAATACTGCAGGATTTCACTTCGATGAAGGACCTCGAATAGGCAAGTTCATGGAGACAGAAGACAGAGGTTACGCGGGCTGTGGGGAGGGAGACACCGGAAGGGTGAGCTGCTGCACAGTGAGTGCAGTGTCCTGGGGACCCAACGCTTCTAGGTCAAGATGACGGACTGCACAAGAAAGCGAGTTGACGTGAATGCCACTCAACTACACACTTTTGGATAGTTAAAATGACATTACAGGCGCCTGCCTGGCTCAGCAGGTAAAGCGTCTGCCTCTGGCCCTCTGGCTCTGGTCATGATCCTGGAGTGCCAGGACTGAGTCCCACATGGGGCTCCCTGCTCCAGAAGGAGTCTGCTTTTCCCTCTGCCCTTCACCCAACTTGTGTTCTCTCTCTCTCTTGCTCTCTAATAAATTGTTTAAATAAACAGACAAAAGACGATGACATCATATACATTTTACCGCATATAGACCGTGTGACCGGACAGGAACATTTTTATAATGATTTAGTAGCTACTTTGATCTGCTATAGGATAAATGGCCCATGGTTTAAGATTTCTCTATCAGCAACCAAAGGGGGAGAGAAGCCTCGGCTACAGAAAGTCCCCGTTAAACCACGGGGAGCTGTGACGTCACGTTGCTTCTTTAAATGCCATTTAGTAAGCGCAGGACAAAGAAGGCCAACAGGTCCGGCAGGAAACAGCGGACACAAGGAGACACAAGAAGGAAGGAGGAGGGGATGGGGCCGCGGGAAGAGCAAACGCCTGCACCAACGGACGGGAACTTTAAAGATATTTAAGGGAATGAACAGTTAAAAAACACACTCGTTTCATGGAAAATTTTATATTGCTATACAAGAGAGTTTAGAATTCCAAGATAAAACCAAAGCTGTTCTTCTGGTGAGCAAGTGGCTTTGCTTTACTCCTCAATAAATGAGCAGGCAGATTCCCAGCCCCTGGCCCCGCGGCATTTCCCCGAGTCCCACCTGCACCAAAGGACCCATTTCCCAGACAAGCCCTAGGAGGACACGCTCTCCTCTTCCTGAAAGAGGCCTTCGTCGGGATTCCAGCAACATCGTGCTGGTCACCCCTGGCCTCACTCTGCTGTCCCCTCACTACCCCCGGGCAGGCAGGCGCAGCCTCACAGATACACCACCGCGGAGCAGGAGGATGCCCCGCCACGGTCCGCCCCGCACGCGGAGGGCGCAGCTTTGCTTCCCATCCGGGCACGCTGCCCTCCAGAAGATGTTTGATGATCAGCTGCTCTGTGCACGCCCCCACCACTTAACTGCCCCCTCCACTACGTAACTGCAACCAGCATAAAGCAAGGAGTAAGTCCTCCTTGAATGAAAACTTTCCAGAATAACAAAGATTTTAAAAATATTAAATACGTCAACACGAAGAGACAGCTTCAATTAGCTGAGACAGGGAAAGCAGTCAATTAGGGCACGGAGCACGGCATCTGAGGAAAGACAGACAGACAGCAGACGGGGCAAGTCAACAACATCTTTCGCACTGTAACAGGATGACAGAACAGAGCATCATCGGATGGGCCCAGCATCCGTAGCACCAGGGGTAGGTCCTTGCTGACTGCTTTCCACAAAGAACTCCACTTAATGCCGATGTATCAGGGGAAAGATTATTCTTCGACAGAGCATAAAAACGAGGTTTAAAACTTGGATGGAGCTTCTGGTCAAGGGCACAGGGAGTGAGCAGGAGTCCCCAGCAGCAGAGTCCTAGCAGGGATGGCAGACCCCAGGCTGGACCCACTCCAGCCTCTGCCATCTGTCCCGGGTCTTCCGTGCTGGGTCACTGTGGGCCCCAACTCAGCTTTTCCACCACGTCCTTCCTCACAACCCCCAACACACACCATCATAACTAGGGGGCAGCCGCCTAGTCTCTGAGGGGGGCACAGCCCCTCCTGCCCTGCGGGTTATGCCAACCAACATTCAAAAGCTCCATCTTCTCACTGGTTTCTTTCAGATTTCTAAGAATGGCAAAGAGGGGCCCCTTCAGTGAGGTTGAAGACAACACTACAGATCAGAACAGTACGAGGGCAGTGATTTAAAGCCTAGATTCAGAATACCCCCAAATAGCCCTTCTTATAAAAAAAGATAAAGAGAAAGAGAGGAAAAAAAAGAAAAATCTTCTAAAATGCAAATGTCTTTAGAAGATCCTATGTTTTGAACATGAGTGGCCTTTCTTCTAAGGAGAGAAACACGATTCAGCAAATTTTCTTTAAAAACCAGTCAATGTTCAGAATTCCAATGCGAACCTAGTCCTACAGACACACATTTGTTTAAACTAAGGATGGTCTCAGCTGCTACCGTCACAGGAAGGTAGCACCGATGTACGCTCTTTGGCAAGAACCAGAACTACACACAGTTATGGTGATGCTCACTCAAACGTGAGTCATATAAAGACATATCTAAAATGATTCTTTACAACAAAAAACTCTTTACTTTGAAAGAGGTTTAGATACACAAAAGGTTGCAAATATAATACAACGTTCCAGTATACTCTCCCCCGGCTTCCCATCGTGCTCAGATCTGATATAAACACAGCAATGATCCAAAGAGAGAATCAACACACACAGGACACAATGAAGCCAATGACATCTAGTTCCTGAGATGCTCTGTTGTCCTTCCTTTGCCAGTCACGACCACACACGGGGCACAAGTGCAAGAAGCTGTCTTGTGGAATGCACCTCAGCCTGGGTGTCCGGTTCCTCTCTGGGTCAGGTGCATTTTGGGCAGGAAGACCACAGCACGGATGCCGTGTCCTTCTCTGGGCAACACGGTGTCCCGCGCTTTGCTCTTGGAGAACATGGCCCCCGCAGTGAAAGCTGCTGGATTTCTTCCCCATTAATCAATCACTGCCCTGTCCCTTGAGTACCTGGTAAGTACCTGGGGAGAGCTACTTTAAGCCCATACGAAGCTTAGCTAACGATTCTTCAATGTTTGGGACACGAAAATTAACATACGGCTCACCACGTATAGTTCAAAGGGCTCTCTCATTCCTATCCTTTTCTGAAGGAGAAACTCCCAAGAAATAGTTTTTTTTTTTTTTTAAGATTTTATTTATTTATTTGACAGAGAGAGTTCACAGTAGACAGATAGGCAGGCAGAGAGAGAGGAGGAGGAAGCAGGCTCCCTGCTGAGCAGAGATCCCGACGCGGGACTCGATCCCAGGACCCTGAGACCATGACCTGAGCCGAAGGCAGCGACTTAACCCACTGAGCCACCCAGGCGCCCCCCAAGAAATAGTTTTAAAAGCAATTTTTAAAAAGAACTCTCAAGCTCTGTCAGAGATGAGGAGTGAGCCAAGAGCACAGAGAACACTGCTAAATGTGCAGGGATGTGTGTGCAAGCAGGAGTGCAGGCAGCTCACCAGGCAGAAAGAAAACCCCAACGACTCATCCCAAGTGGAAGCGCTCCGTCTCCTTGCCAGTGATCAGAACGATGAGCCTCACCATGGCTTAATTCAGGGTAATTTTTATCCTGACTGTAGCAAAAGTTCTATTTCAAAATGATACTGTAAATATAACTAAGCCGATAGCTAAGTTCACAGCCAATAAACACATCCATTAAAAAAAAAAAAAAAGATTTCTGTAAACCTAAAACTGCTTCTTAAAAAGAAAGTGTGTTATTAATTAAAAAACAAAAAGCTGTAATGAAAAATTTAAAAATCCAAAGGACCTGAAGTTATGAAAAAACACATTCTCAACCCATCACTAAGACCTAGCCACGCTAACCCAGCAGATTCATTTACCTGCAAGCATCAGTTTGCGATCACAATGGGAGAAAAGTGAGTACCAAGCCAGCGAAAGCCCCGTCAGAGGTTCTCAGTGGACGGTGTACAGAAGAGAAGAATGGCTGAGGATAGCATATTTAAAAAACAAAGAAAAGCACTAAAGACATACTTAGGTGAAGTCTTAAAATCTAGGTAAAACCCTCAGTTAAAATTAGTACAGTCGTTCCCCCTTATCTGCAAGAAATACATTCCCAGAGCCCCAGCAGGAGCCCGGAAGCGCAGAGCACCGAGCCCTGTACACAACATGGTTTGTGCTATGCATACAGATCAGGCAGAGGAAGAGGCTCAGGACAGTCGTTTAAAAAGAACAATGACAAGTGCTTGGGTGACTCAGTCTTTAGGCGTCTGACTTCCCTCAGGTCACAATCCCAGTAATCCTGGGATCAAGCCCCTCATCAGGCTCCTGCTCAGCGGGAAGCCTGCTTCTCCCTCCTCTCCCACCCCGCTGCTTGTGTTGCCTCTCTCGCTGTGTCTCTATCAAATAAATAAATAAAATCTTTAAAAAAATGATGAGAAGATTCTGCGGTAAAACTTCTGGGAACGTGGTATCTCTCTCAAAATGCTTCACTGTATTCTACTCATCCCTCCCGTGATGACGGGAGGTGACAAAATGCCCAGGGTGACATGAGCTCAGATGGAGGACACAGCGTCAGGAGACTACCGACCTTCCGATCTACTATCAGACTATCTGCTTTTATTTTTTTAAGTTTTTAAAAGATTGTATTTATTTATTTGACAGAGAGAGACACAGTGAGAGAGGGAACACAAGCGGGGGCGGGGGTGGGGGGGAGAGGCAGGCTCCCCGCTGAGCAGGAAGCCTGATGCGGGGCTTGATCCTGGGACCCTGGGATCATGAGCTGAGCTGAAGGCAGACGCCTGACTGAGCCACCCAGACCTCTAGACCATCTGCTTTTAAAGCACAGTCGACCATGGGTAAACTCAACTGTGGAAGGCAAAATCACGGATTGGGGGGCGGGGGGCTTCTGTATTTTTTAAGCGGCAACAACTTCCTTAAGTTGGCTATAAGGCCTTACCAAAAGGCACAATCGCCAGTATGTAGTTTACGTTCTAAAAACTCAAGCAAACATTTCTCATGAACCTGCCATGCAAACCATCACCAGTGTCCTTGGACTTGCAGCCAGCTAGGCCCCGTGGCTCACAAGAGTATGATCTGGAGAAAATACACTCGCTTCCCTCCAGGCATGGGGTAGTAGTAAGCACCTCTTGGAGGGAACCATTTGGGGATGGACCTACCACACTCCCGCGGAGATTTCTGGGAGCTGACGTCTACAAGGAACACGTCGGTGCCAGCGGGTCAGGGGAGCAAACACGTCATCACCGCAGCGGGCTGAACCGTGTTCCCTGAAAACTTAGGTTGAGGTTTTAACCCCCAGGACTGCAAATGTGACCACAGATGGCAATCGAGTCTTCCGCAGATGGAACTAAAAGTAAGTGGAGGTGGTCCTGGATTAGGGCGGGCCCTGAATCCAGTGACTAGCGTCTTTGAAAAGAAAGAAGGGCTCTGGAGACAGCCACGTGGAAGGAGGCCACAGGAGGAGAGGAGAAGCAGAGCCTGGACGATGTAGCCATCTGCCAAGAACACGCGAAGCCACCAAAAGTGGGGAGAAGGGCACGGGAGAGATTCCTCCTCAGAGCCTCCAGAAAGAACCAACTTTTCCAACACTTGATTTTGGACTTCTGACCTCCTGGGCTATGAGGGAATATTTCCACTAGTTTAAGCCATTCAGTCCGTGGTTATCCATTATGGTGACCAGAAGAAACTCACCCAGGGTAAGAATGGTACCATGGGGGGCGGGGGGCTGTGTGTGTGTATGAATACAACCCTTCTGTACCACAAGCACATTCGGATACACTAACGGGTGACGCGACGTGGTGTCTGAGATTTGCTTTAAATTTCCCTACAGAAAATAACAAAAGAGGGAAGGACAGATGGTGACAGTGGCTGAAACCAAGCGACAGATACATGGGGAAATACAGGAAATATTCTGTACGCTTCAAGTATGTTTGACGATTTTCTTTTTTTTTTTTAAGAGAGATTTACTTCTTTTTTTTTTTTTTTTTTTTAAGATTTTATTTATTTATTTGACAGAGAGATTACAAGTAGGCAGAGAGGCAGGCAGAGAGAGAGAGGAGGAAGCAGGCTTCCTGCTGAGCAGAGAGCCCGATGTGGGACTCGATCCCAGGACCCTGAGATCATGACCCGAGCCAAGGCAGCAGCTTAACCCACTGAGCCACCCAGGCGCCCTGTTTGACGATTTTCACATTAACAAGCTAAGAGTGTATCCGTTGGGAACTAGCAGGGAAGCGTGTAAATAAACTGCCTATGCAACCGCTGTCCCAATCTTTAACCAATACAATCAGCTTTAATATCCGATTTTATTCACTACCCTATCTGAAAGAGAAACAACAAAAGCACAGGGTCCCCCTTCACTGAGGCTGCCAGCGCGCACTGCCGTCCAGCCATCCCGCCAAGCGACTTTCTCGCCAAGCGACCACCCCAACAAGCGACCTTCCCACCAAGCAAAAATCCCCTCCCTCTGTGCTCGTTCAGATGAAGACCATCACCAGGGTGAAGGACGTACACCACATCTGTACGAAAATAAGGGACTCTTGCATGCGGTCCGCCGACAGCACTTGAACAGAAAGCAGGGAATCCACACGATGGAAGTATCACCCTCTGCTACGGTGGCCACTTCAGGAATGCGACTCCCGGTGGGACGCATCAGCAGGCTGCGTGCAAAGCAGCTCACAGGCCTCATTAATGTAATGTAGGCCAAGGCCAACGAGAGGACTGTAACACCGGGCGATCCCACTTACAGCTACCAGAAGCACGCTCTTTAAACGCAGGCTCGTAGTTCTGAAGCAGCTTCATTAAGGATGTGTCTGGGAGGGCAGGGACCTTTGCAACACTCCATCTGTCCCAGGGAAGCTGCGGCCGTCTGCTGCCGGGCCTACCACCCTGACCGTGCTGTGGGAAATGGCCAGCCGTGTTCTCGTAAAGATGCTCGAGTTTCCTGATACATCTATTTAGCAAAGGCCAGGCCCGATTCCCCTAATCCCTCCTCAGGGAACAGTCTGCTCCAGTTTCACCTAAATTGCACTGGGAAGAAATGAAATCAGAGGGGCAGCCTCGAGTCCACAGCCTTCGGGAGAAACCCCCGCAGAATCTAAACGAACAAGGGAAGGAGAGACAGGACTCAGCTGCGCCGGGAGGCCCGCCTCCGCCAGCTCTCCGGCCCTCTCCTCTGTTCTGCGGACAGTAGGTTTCCTTGGATGTGACCCTCACATATCCAATTTCCTTTCAGAATTCGGAGACCTGCACATCTGGACGGGACCGGGACTTGGCCCTCTCTAACGAGACAAGCTGTGGGCGGAAACACGTCTCACAGTTCCGAGCAAATGAGAAGCACCGCAGAGCAGGGTTTCTCCTTGGGGCACCACTGTCAGGCGGGATGGGGTCCCGCCCTGCAGTGGGGTGTCCTGGACACGGCAGGGTGCTGAGCAGCCTCCCTGGCCTCCACCCACGAGATGGCAGCAGCACCTCCCCAATTTGGACAACCAAAAGTATCTTTTGACACTGCCTAATGCTACAGCAGAACGGAAAAACTCCCCTTCCGTGAAAATCCGGGGTCCTGGAAAGCTCCTCACTGGGCAGCCGAATCCCTGAAACGTTCTGGGGCAAAGCAGGAACTCTGCCCCTCCTGAGTTAGCCTGGGGGGAAAAGAAATGGTAGAACCAAGCCTCATTACCAAAGAGACCAAGAAAAAAGAACTGTGGATAGGCATGCTGAATCAGACTTACTCAGATGGCCTTCCAGAAGGTTAAAAAAATAAAATGAAAATTCTTTTGAATAATGACCATGTCAGGCCGCACAGGAAAGAGAGCTTTGAAATTTTAACTTAACTGTGTTGCGATTTCTAGGCACCGCAGTCGGATGGCGCCTTCATTTCCCAGCACTAAGCAGAACCCTAACAGCCCGAGGACCCGCAGTGGTCTGAGGACAGACGGGATGTTTCCGCCCATCAGAGCCAGTTCCCAGCCCGGGCCGCTCTGGCTTCTCGAACCCAGGTAAGATGCCCTCAGCCATGTCCGTCCGTCCGTGTTCCGCACCTGACATCCTTGAAGATGCTTTTGATCCCGCTGAGAGCCAGGCTCCGTGCTCCTGCTCCGCTCTCCTCCCGGGGAAAGACCAGAGCAGGGGTACCACACGGCAGCGACCAGGCGGGCGTGGGGGGAGAACACGGAGCTGTACCGGGGCCTCCATTCCCAAACCATCCGCTTCTCATCCGTGCCAGTGTGCACCTGTCTCCCACGGGGCTAACTGGGAACAAAGATTTTCCCCAAGAGCAGCCACTTGGGGATCCCCACATCCAACCCCCACATCCAGAATCCCCACAGGCCGAGGCATCGCGGCTGTGTCACGGGATAACCGTCTCCAGCGGTCTGCTTCCCTGTCCCTTCTTCCCGGAGCCCGGCAGGAGGGCATGCTTCGGAATGCCGCCTCGGCTCACACGTGCCGGCAGAGAGCCGATCCAACTACCCCGGTGCGAATGCCAGTTCCATCAGGAAGCGCCCGTGCAAGAAATGGGAAGGCCGCTCAGTCACACAGCTACAACCAACACCCTGGAAGCAATGCATGTGCTTAACCCCCCTCCCCAAGTCAGGGGCAGAAAGTTCCCACCATACCCAAACTGAAGGTCAGGGCTGGTGAGCACGCCTTGAGCAGTTTGCTGGAGCCCTGGGCGGGGACGCAGCAGGCCCATTTTAGATCTGTTACAGCCTCTTGCATCACATTGTCAAGAAGGATCCTGCTCTACCAAGATGCTTCCACTCTCGACTGAAAAGGAATTGAGCCGAGAGTCCCTCCCCTGCCTGTGGATTTACTTCCGTGGTTAGCACACAGACTCATTCACACATTCACAAATATTTAGTGGGGGGAAGAAACACAATAAACTGCCTGGAACCATAACAAAATGCCTGCAGTCTTTGCTTCAAGGAATTTTACATTAAATAAGATCCAAAATCCCCCTGGGGCTTCTTTGGGAGTGCCAGAGAGCTCACTGCTCTGAATGACTGCCATTTAACTCCTTGGATAACGGGCTTCGGAAGCTGCTGACACATCTGTCCTACTTCCATCTCTGGTTTTTGCAAACAGGATAAAAATCATTTTCAGGGAAGAGAAGTATCATGGGTTCACTTTTTTTTTTTTTTAACCATCAATATTATCTGCTTGGCAAGCCATCCAAGCTTCCTCAGGACGATAGATGCCGCAAGCATTTGCAGGATCCCAAAAAGAAACGGCCGATTCAAGTCCCATTATGCCCGGCGTGGTCTCGCTGCCAAGGCCGCCCCTGTTTCCCATCACAGGCGACCCATTTGTACTCGGACACAGGACGGCTCTTGTGTGAACGGCAGCATCTCGGCCCACGTTGCCCCGCCAACAGAGCCCCATTTCAGCGCTCCATCTCTGGGGCTTCCCCCCTGCCTGCCCCAGCCCGGCAGCGCTGACTTTCCACTGCAACACTTGAACACATGTGTCACTAATTGCAACGCTGAGTCTCCCCAGTGGGGCCACCTCTAGCCACAGCCCTTGGGTTTGGGGGCCGGGGCCTCGGGGAGCCGGGGAAGTGGGGGACCACCTCCAAAGGTGTGCACGCTGGGGACAGCTTTACTGGGGAGCACTCCCACTAATTTCATCACCCACCGAACGGGAAGTTAAGAGTTGCCCTGCGATCATCCAAGGAATGGTTTCGGCCTTTGCCCAGCAGTGCCAAGACTGGTTTGTAAAAGAGGACCTTTCCAAATGCTTTCTGGGTCTCTTGGAGAGGTAAGGATGCGAACCCAGAAGCGAAAAGGGCGTCTTTGGGCACCGCAGTCCCCTCTCATGATGCTGGGGAGCAGAGCTGTGCAGAGCTGAGACTCAGGGTTCCCTATACTGGATCTGAGGAGACAGTGCAGAGGCAGAGAGCTCTGCCTGCCCCTCATTTCACGACTAAAGCGAGGACCCACTGACACACGTTAAGACCGCCTCTGTGTTACTGGTCTGCCCGCAACGAACACGGACTTTCTGTTTATTCCGACACTCAATGTCCAAGCCACGCGGAGGTGGAGGCCTGGCTCACTGGCCTCGCCTTGGCCCCGCCAGACCCCATGAGCAAGCCACATCTGCATGCACGAGCCAGAGCTGCAGCCCCGAAGACCACACCGGCCCTGTGAGTCTAAAACAGGCGCTGTAAATGCTGAGGTCCAAACCACCCTGTTGGTCACCATCCCCGGCACCGCAGGCTGCTGAGCGGCACCCCGGCTCTCTGCTCCCTGGATGCCACGGGCACGGTCCTCATGTCAGGACAATCACAAAGGCCTCCAGACAGTGCTAGATGTCCGGGGAGGGGGAGGGGTGGCAAATGCAGAATCACCACGCAGAGAAGCCCTATTCTAATGGGTTAGGTCCGACAGTGGTTTCCAGGTCTCCAGCTATGTAATCTTTAATGAATTAAAATTAAATGAAACCTATAAATGAGCTCCTCAGGCCAACGAGGCTCATTTCAATTGATGAAGAGACCCTTGGGGCTCGTGGCTCCCCCACCGGTAACACAGATATGAGCAGCTCCCTCTCCACACAGAAAGTTCTGCTGGAGGGGACTCTAGGTTATTCAAGGTCTTCGCTGGGGCTAACACCCCCGCATGCTTCTTGAAGACCGCAGCAGAAGAGTAACTACTGGTGGGCACGTTCAAACTAACACCAGAACATCTGAGATTCTACGCTCAGGAAAATAGGAAAAACTCCCTTTTTAGTGCCATGCTATTCAAAGAGTTAAAAAAAACAAACAAACAAAAAGAAAACCTGGAATTTCTACAAACTGATCGCCTGACCTTAAACTTATAATTTTACTTAGGAGTTAATGTTGAATGTTTTGTTTTGTTTTGTTTAGTTCTAATGAACAGAGGATGTTACATCTCCTTCAGGTGTACGCCTACTCAAGCAAGAAGACATTTACTCTAAATCTACATGTAACAAATGAAAAAACTATGAGCCTGGAAGGCCTAAACTTTCAAATTTGGGTAAAAGGAAAATGGCTGACGGCCACTTCAGTTACTGACCCTAGCAAGATCTGTGGAGCCGGCTGGACGGCCAGCCTCCTCTACCACGGAGCCATGACACCTCACCAGGGACTCATGCTGTCGCCCGAATATGGAGACACAGACCAGCCTGACTCCCAGAGAGAGCACACTCGTGCATGAGTATCTGAGCAGTTACTAACCGATGGGCTTGGGGGGGGGGGGCACAAAAAGACCCAAATGCATTTAAAAGTACACTTATCTCACTGAGAACCTATAATAATAAAAAATAAAAATAATAAATCACTTTTTTTTTTTAAAGGTTTGTTTCTTTTAGAAAGAGAGAGAGCAGGGGAGAGGGACAGAGGGAGGAGGAATCCTCAGTAGACTCCGTGCTAAGTGCAGAGCCCAATGCAGGACTCGATCTCACAACCCTGAGATCATGACCGGAGCAGAAACCAAGGGTTGGTTTATGGCCCAGGCTCATAACTGACTGGGCCACCCCAGTACCCCCGTAAATACAACTTTTAAAAATGTACACTTGATGGGACGCCTGGCTGGGTCAGTCGTTAGGCATCAGCCTTTGGCTCGGGTCACGATCCCGGGGTCCTGGGACTGAGCCCCATGTCAGGCTCCCTGCTCAGCGGGAAGCCTCTTCTCCCTCTCCCCGTCTCTCTCTCAAGTAAATAAATAAGCCTTTTAAAAAAAAGCACATTTGCATCCTAAAAACCTTCCTAAATTATCCCGATAGGCAACAGCTCATTGGGTCCTCCAGAGCTTCATCAGCAGGCATCCCCATCAACACTGGTACCGGCTTGTCCACGGTAGACCATCATTCACGTGGCCAAAGGGGGGAACCGCCCAAGGCTCTGTCCGCTGAGGACTGGGGAGACAGCAGGGGTCATTCCATACAACGGAGCGGCATCATCTGGCTGAAAAGGAACACAGCTTTGACACGTGCTACAACATGGTTGGGCCTCGAAGACACGATGCAGAGAGAGAAGCAAGTCATGAAAGGCTACATGTTCTCTGCTTCCGTTTAACGAAATGTCCCAAACTGAGAAATCCACAGGGACGGTGAGCAGACTAGTAGCCGCCAGGGCCCAGGGAGGAAGACCGGGGAGTCGCTGTTAAGGAGTGCGGCGTTTCTGTACCGTGTACTGAAATGAAGATCGTGGGGACGGTTGTAAAACTCTGAATATACCAAACGCCATGGAATCAGATACTCTGACCAAATGAATGAATGGGATGGTAGGTGAATTATGTCTCCATGAAGCTGTTCAAAACATACCTTTGGTGAAAGCTGCTCTTGCCCACCTAGCATGGGCTGGGAATGATGTGCGCGCTCAGAACACACAAGTCCTTCTCCAGGACGGTTCACACAGTCAAGCACGGGGCATTTCCACTCCGATGAAGTGAAGGCGGGGTCATGGCGGTCTGGGGGTACTCACCGACTTGACTGTAGCAACACAGGGGTAACCTTCCAAAATTTTTGAGGGGTGCCTGGGTGGCTGAGTTAGTTAAACGATTATCTTTGGCTAAGGTCGTTCCTGGAGGCCTGGGATCGAATCCTGCTCCCGCTCCCTGCCCAGCAGGGAGTCTGCTTCTCCTGAATGTTTACTAAGACACCCAGGAAGGTCTCCTCAATGCTGGAGCTGGGCCTCTCCTGCACCGGTCCCTGCCCGACACGGGGTGCGGTGTGCTCTCCCCAGCCTCTGGAGACGAAAGACCCAGGAACTTGTTTTGGCCCCTGGCACGCCCCCACAGCTTCCGGGATGCGGGCAGCTCTGCCTGCCGCTCGGGAGGCCAGTGTGGAGTACACGACTCGGCGCTCCTTCCTGGCCCGGAGCGCGACAGGACAGCAGTAAGCCCAAACCCGAGAAGACGCAGCAGCACACGTCCCTGCCTGACAAGGTGATGGATTCTGTGCCCATCGGGTCAAGCCAGCCCTTGCGAGCCACAGTCCAGAATTTCCTTATTCACAGGTTAACGACTCAGCACAGCTGCAGAGTTTAGAGGTTTCCAGAGCTATAAATACATCCGCTCCCTGCTTATCTGAATTTCATACAAGATTAATATCCTACCCTGCATCCTCTGACAAAGACAAACAGCTACGGAGCACGAAATGACAATATTCTTGGAGGCAAACACCGGGAAAAGGACTCAGTGGCAAACGTGCCGTCTGCAACTGAAACTTGGGGGCTTCGGGGAATCCATATTTTGTAAACCCAATCGCATGTGGTCACACAGAAAAATGTCTTTAAAGCAGACAGAGAAGATACTAAAGGCCAAATATGGTGCCTACGATGGGGAGGTTTTTTTTAATGAAATAATGAAAGCACCCAATAACGTAATTAATTTTAAAAAGAAACCATAAATTAAAATTTAACATCGTACTTAAAATCAATCAGCAATATATAACAGAGATTAAATGCAACCCACTGTCTAAGCCGGAAAAATCCTCCTGTTGGGAAGACCTGTCCTATAGAGAAAGCTTTTCTTCAGATTTACAGAACGACAAGTGGGTGAGAGTATCTTATTTCATTAGTCTGAAATAAAAAAGCAGACATCATTTTGAGGAACTTAAAATGCCACGAGAGCACTTTGTGAAGGAAGGTAAACTGCTCCACCAGCTCTGGCTCCTGCAACAGGCTTTCAACTGCTTCCCGAGCTCCGGCTCTGGCTCCGCGCTGGCCCTCCCCCTTTCCTGCCACCATCTCAGCTGCCACAGCCTGCCCGATGCCCTGCTCCACCCCCAGCCCCCAGCTCGGAAAGCACTCATTATCTGCACAGATCGCATAAAGCCTCATCAGTTCTGTCGAAGCCCGCATTCCGAAGCCCGCATTCCGACTGCCGCGTGTGACTACGCAGACACTCAGGCGGCTCCGAGGCCACGCCCGTAGGAGAGAGCACTGGGATGAGGACTGGGCGAGTACTGGGGTAGGTAACCGGCCCGGACCAAGTCAGAGCCCAGTGCTAAGCCCCGTGCAGGGACAGACACGGCATCCCAGTATAACCAAACATCTTTTCATGTGAAGATCTCGGCACGCTGACTGCAAAAACGCCTTCACAGAGCATACACGCAGAGCCCAAGTGAGGTCCCAGGAGGTGGGAAGAAGAAAGCCCGTGCAAGGACGGGTGCAGGATGGTCCAGTCTGAGAGACAAAGGAGGCAGGAAGGAGATCCCACTGCAAGAGTGCATGCTGGGAAGCGGGAGCGCAGGGGTGCCCTTCTGGAAGCTTCTGTGACTGCTCTCAATACTTCCACTGCTCCTGCTTTGGAAGCTAAGCAGGAGGAACAAACGCGTAAAGCCCATCTCAGCAGAGTACAATGGATTCCTGAACAATTCAGGGCCTACGGACCACCCACCCCCTACACAGCTGAAAACCTGCGTCCAACTTCTGGCTGCCTCCAAATGACCGGGAGCCTTACAGACAACATGAACGGTCAGTTCACGCATGTGTAGCATGTGACCTGTATCACATTCTGTGTTCTCAGGATAAAGTCGGCCGGAGAAGAGAAAGAAGAAGATGATCATACAGAAGGGCGCTTGGGTGGCTCCGTGGGCGAAGCGTGGGACTCTGGATTTCAGCTCGGGTCCTGACCCCAGGGTTGTGCGGTGGAGCCCTGCCGTGGGCTCGGCGCTCAGCAGGGAGGCTGCCTGAGCCGGTTTCCCTCCGCCTCTACCTGCTCACATTGGCCTGTGCACGCTCTCCCCCTCTCTGAAATAAACACGTCTCTTTAAAAAGAGAGAGAGAGAGAGAGAGAGAAAATCGTACAGAAGAGAAAATAAATTCACAGAACTGCACTATCTTTACCCAAAACCCCCTGCATCTCCGTGGGCCTATACGGTCCAACCCCGTCCATCAAGGGCCAGCTGTAGCTCCGAAGACCGCAGAGGCTGTGTAAAGAGCACTTGAGGGCGCTCCGCAGGAACGGTCGGGCAGTTTCTGTGTGGGCACAGAACAATTTCGCCACGCGAGTCCACAGTCCTTGGCTAGCTCTCTCTAAACAGCACTGACGAGCCAGTCACAGGGCGTCCCACTTTAAATTGTTTCTTTGTAAACCACTCAACCATCCACCCATGGACGAACAGATAAACCAAACGTGGTCTCTACAGAGAACGGAGCATTACTCAGCACCAAAAAGGAAGGGCATTCCGACACACGCTAGCATGTGCATGAACTCGGATGCGAACTGAAATAAACCTGATGCATAAAGACAAATACGGGGGTGCCTGGGTGGCTCAGCTGGTTGAGCGACTGCCTAGCTCAGGTCATGGTCCTGAGATCCCGGGCTCCCTGTTCAGCGAGGACCCTGCTTCTCCCTCTCCCACTGCACTCTCCTGCTCTGTCTCTATTACTCTCTCTCTCTCAAGTTAAGCAAATAAATCTTAAAATCTTAAAAAAAAAAAAAAAAAAAAAGATGAATACTGTACGAAGCCACCTACAGAGGAGCCTAGAACAGGCAAATCCAGAGACAGAAAGCAGGATGGTGGGCGCCGGGAGCTGGGGACGGGAATCCATGTTTCGTGGGGCAGAGCCTCCACTTGGGAAGAGGACAAAAAGCTGCACAAAAATGTGAACGGAATGACACAGAGGTGACAGTCTCAAGCGGTGAAGGTAGTAGATTACATGACACATGTATTTCACAATAAAAAACTATTATTTAATACAAAGGAAAACATAAATTAGGAATAGAAATCCAGGCCTAGAGTCTTCTTTTCCAAACTTAGAGTCACACTGAGCGCTGGAGTCACTGTAGGAGGACCAACGCATGTAACGTGCCACCGCGGTGCTTCAGACCCAAGCCAGGGCCGACACTCAGGACGAGGACAGGGACCAAGGGCTGGAGTGTGCACACACGTTGCGAGCCACGTCCCACACCAACCGACCTCAACACGACTGGCACTTGGGCCAGGTGACTCTCGGGTGTAGGAGGGCATGAGGGAGGCTGTCGGGGGCCCTGGAGGGTGCTTGTCAGCCTCCCCCCTCCACCCCTCGATGTCAGTATCCCGTCCCCACACACCGCCCACGGCTTGAAAACCAGGGCTCCAGACTTTGCCACGTATCCCCTGGGGGAAAAAACACCCCCGCGGACAACCATGTCCTGACCTGAGAGACACCGGGGAACCACCCCTGTTTACCAAGCAAATACTAGGGAAAACAACATACTGATTTATTCCCAGAGACAGTACTGAAAAACGTCAGAAACCAAAGAACTGTTTCATCATTTTGAGGCCCCTTCCTGGCTGTGTCACCACCAGAACCTAAAGCCAATTTCAAGAGTTTATCCTTGAGTTTCATTCATCAAGAACTTCATTAATGTCCGTGTGCGTCAAACTGCACCGTGAACAAAGTCACCTGACTCTCAGTCGGCCGGGCGGGAAGAGGGCGCACTCCTCCCGGCTTGCCTGCGCTCCGGAGAAAAGCAAGACCAGCTTCCCATAAGGAGCCGCTCTCCTGACAACCTGGAGGCCCCGTCTGCGCGGCCCCACATGCGTGTCCGCGCCTTTGCGAAGGTGTGTGAAGACCCACGGCGTTAGAAAGAAAAGACACCGAGTACATGCGAGCGGCACACGGACAGGGAGGGCACGAAGCTGGGTCGTGTTCTCGAACAGCACTTGTCAAGGACCTTTCCTTGGCGGAGACCACAAAAAGCAATTGTGCTCTCGGATTATCCACACGGAACGGAGGCCTTTAAATGAAGAAGCGATGGTTCCAAGTCACCTGCGAGGCTTTATTGCTTCTGACAAGACAGGAAGACCAGCTTGGCAACACCCCACTCCACCCCCACCGTGCACTCTGGGCCTGCTGGAAGACCCCTCTGGGGCGCCACCTCTACGAAGTTAGAATTAAACCCCCTCAACGGGGCTGGTCTGCAAGACGACACACCGCCCAGCTGAGACCTACCAGAGTCCCTGTCTTGTCGCTCTTAAGATGCACAGTCCTTTTTTCTTTTTTAAAGACTTTATTTTATTTATTTGACAGAGACAGACACAGCGAGAGAGGGAACACAAGCAGGGAGAGTGGGAGAGGGAGAAGCAGGCTCTCCCCTGGGCAGGAGCATGATGCCGGGCTCCATCCCAGGACCCTGGGACCATGACCTGAGCCGAAGGCAGATGCTTAACTGATGGAGCCCCCAGCGCCCCCAGTGCCCAGTCCTAACCAACTCCAACACGAACCAACCCTCCAGGCTCCACGGCAGCACTGCCCTGAGCCACTGCCCTGAGCCGCGGCTCCCACTGATCACAAGCACTTGGGTCTTTCGTGCCCTTCGTGGACCGCAGGAATAAAGAGGAACCGGGGAGAAGTGGTCGCCCATCCTATGACTTCGACGGCAAGGACAGCAGTGGGAGATACATGAGAAAGCAGGCGGCAAAGGTTTAGAATAAGACACACACACAAACACACCCCCTCCACGCTGGGCAAACAGCACACAGCCCAAAAGAACACACTGAGTATCTCAGTGCTCCGAATCACTTGCAGGCTGTGGGGTGGGGACGGGAGAAAAGAAGCAGGAGAAGCGGGGACACATGTGGGCTCCGTCGTGTCTTATGCCAAAGGACCGCAAAGTAGGGATTAACTTCCCACGGCACAGAGAAGAAAACTGAGGCTCAAAGGCGCTAACCAGTTTCTGGAGGTCCCACAGGGCGTGGCTGATGAAAACAAGAGGGGAGACCAGAGCTGGCGGACTCGAGGTCGACCCCACGTGCCTCGCCTTCCTCTGATCTCCCAGGAACAGCGAGAGTCACGCGGAGGCAAAGGGTACTGCACCTTTTAGCGTTTCGATTCGCTCACCCGCCCCCCACCCCCCACTGCTGTGGAAAGGAGCAGGCCCGGCCCCCCTGAAGGCAGCTCCTGGAGACAGCGGGGCTGCATGGCTAGTCCTAGAGAGCACAGCCTGGTGGTTCTCCGCAGCAGTGGGCAGAGCCTGCGAGCCTGACCCCCATGGCCTGCCAGCTAAGACAGCCCCCGAGCTTCCTGCTGGCCCCGCTGCTGAAGGAACTAGAAGTTGCCTCTTTGAGCCATTGCTTCCCCATACACAGCGGTCCCCCGACGGGGAAGCAGCTCGCCGCGGGCTGGGCTCTGCTCCTTGGGTGGCCACTGTGCCTCTAGGCAATTGTCCCTAGAGGCACAGCTCAGTGC
Organism: Mustela nivalis; assembly: GCF_964662115.1. Lineage (NCBI taxonomy): Eukaryota > Metazoa > Chordata > Mammalia > Carnivora > Mustelidae > Mustela > Mustela nivalis. The sequence continues at coordinate 31,026,993 of NC_139041.1, forward strand.
CTAGCTCCCTCTAGGTGGCCAGGAGGTCTCACTCTCCTGTCAACAGGGTTCTGAAGGCAGGGAGGCCCAGCCCCACGGCCGTCCCTTCTGAACACAGCGGCTCAAGAGGGGCTTCGGCCAGCTGGAGGCCGCTGCAACCGCCCGCTCCCCCATGGGACCCCGGGAGCCCCACAGCCTCGCTGTGCCATCGTTTCTGTGTCTGGTCCACGGACCCCAACACGGGCACCAATCTCATGGTGGCCCGAGGAACAAACTGGGGACTTCAAACACATCTGTCCACCCCAAAACCTGTGCACAGATGTTCACAGCAGCGCTACCTGTAACAGCCCCAGCGGGAAAGACCGCGAGCGCCCCGGGACGAGGGGCTGGATCCATGGGCTCTGGGACACCCACACGGCGCGGTACAGCTCGGTGGCGGCGGACACCCACCGCTGGACGGACCTCAAGGGCTTTAGGCCGAGGGAATCAAGGCAGTCTCTGAACGATTCCATTCATGTGACACTGTCGAGATGACGGAACTCCAGAGACGGAGACCCAGGGTGGCCAGGCCTCAGAGAGGGTGACCTAAAGCAGCATCATGAGGTGTTCCGCTGGTCACGTAACAGCATGCGTCAGATTAGGGCGCTGGTTGCATGAACGTGCACGTGAGACACCTGTACACGAGCGTGTAAGCACACGCAGACACACACGGTGCACATGAACGCTACGGAGATGCACAGAAGGTCTGCATCTGGTCCACGGGGCCAGCGTCCATCTACCCCTGTGAGAGCACAGGGTCTCGGATGGTGACACCCCATTACAGGAAGGTGGGGGGGGGGCTGTTCTGGACCTCTCAGCTCTGTCTCCGCCACGTCCTGCGAGTCTAACATCAATTCAGAACAGCAGCGTTCAAAGTGGCTGTGTGACTGATGAACACATGCACAAAACTCACAGGTCCCCTACTCACACAATGGGACAGTATTTAAGAAAAGGGAATGACCCGCAGATGTGTCCTGCTACCATGACAACACTACGCTGAGAAACAGGAGCCAGCCCCAAAGAACACAGAGCAAACGACACCAGAGTCTCCACAGAATGCCCGGGAACGGGCAAGCCCGCAGACACGGGAAGTAGACTGGTGCTTGTCGCGGACGGGGGAGGCAGGGGTGGGGAGCTCCAGTATGACGACGGTCCACAGATGGCTCTGGCGGGAGGACTCCCACCGCGGGGGCGGGGGCACGGTCCGCGACCCCAGCCACGCGCACCCCAGCACGCGTCCCCGCCGTGAACCGTCTCCGGGAAGGTGTGAGCCAATGCCGCCGCCATCTGGCACACACGTACTTTAGGACCATCTTGTCACAACTGCTGTTCTTCCTGCCCCGTGCGGGCTGGTTCTGAGCCCATCAGGTGCCCTTTCAGTCTACAGGCTGTCCCTCCGATACTGACGGGCTCGCAGTCGCCGGGGCCGTCCAGGTCGATGAGACACGGCAGCCCCAGCACTAAGAGTCAGTCTCCTTCGAACACGGCGTAGGCACCGTTCGGTCACAGCGCGCGCCCTTCCCGCGCGCTCTCTGCTCCCGCATCACCCGTCACCCACCCCTAATGCCCAGGCTGCTTTATCAACGTTCCCTATTAAACAAAAAGGAGTGGGGCGCCCGGGGGGCTCAGTCAGTGAAGCAGCTGCCTTGGGCTCAGGTCACGATCCAGGGTTCAGGGATCGAGCCCCGCATCAGGCGCCCTGCTCCACCTGGCGTCTGCTTCTCCCTCTGCCTGCGGCTGCCCTCCTCCTATTCGCTAGTTCTCCGTCAGATAAATAAAATAAAATCTTAAAAAAAAAAGCTTTGCTGTTCCTGGCTCCTTTCCTTTGCCCCAAACGCCCGTCCCCCACCTAGAACGTACTTCCTCCGTATGCGCCCGCACTGCGTCCACCCGCACACCCATCCAGAGTCTCGCCTCCGGGAGGAACGTCCAGCCTCCTCAGCGGCTCGGCCACGTGCTGTTTAGAACCTTGCCCAGAACTCAGGAGAGTCCGGGTGGCCCAACTGCGTAAGTGTCCACTTCCGCTCAGGTCACTATCCCAGAATCCCAGGATCCAGCCCCCCGGAGGCCCACTCGGGCCCCCTGCTCTGCAGGAGGGCTGCTTCTCCCTCTGCTTCTCCTTCCTTCCCCTCCTTCCCCTGCTCCTGCACGGACATGCTCTTGCAAGTAATATATAAAACCTTTAAAGAAATAAAATAAATAAAACTTTTGAGAAGAGCGCCGCTCAGAATTCCCTCGGCACGGACCGTCGACACCATGCCCAGGACAGCCATTGCCACCACGGCTGTCTGCCGCACCCCCCACCTCACGGGTACATAAGGCCTCACCTCCCAAAACAAGACACATTTCCCACATCTCTGTATACGCCCCAAGGCTCCAGAGGTAACAGACTTAATGAACGGTCATCCCAGAGACTGAAGATCTTTCATACCAAGTACTCTGAAAAGGACGTCCTTGATTCGAGGACGCCCGGCCTCTTTGCAGACCCGGTGCGACCCAGCAGCCACGAGAGAGCTCCAGGCCCGTGAAGGTCTGTTTTCCGGGACTCTGGACTGTTTCCGCTCTAATAGGGACAGCCCAGGAGGGGCTGAGAAAGAGGGAAAACACAGTTGTAGGGGCCGCCGTCACAGGCCGTGCCGACGAGGTGGTTCTGAAAGACCCTGGCGGGTCCACGGGCAGCTATGTGGTGCCCGCCAGTCCGCGCACACGCGCTGAGAAGAACAAACAAGAGCGGGGCACGTGGCAGACCAAGAGTCAGAATCCCTTGCTGGTAACGAGTCACCTTCTAAAAACAGAGAAGGCCTCAAACGCATCTGGGAAACAAGAGCAGAAACGACGCTTCTCTACAAAGCACACAGATTGTACCGGCCATCTCCGCTTCTCTTTCCTAAACTCTGGGACTTCCAGAAGCTCGACAGAAAGAAGCACATCAGGCAGACACACAGCGTTTTCTGGCTTGCAAAATTATCTGTTACAAGAAATCCTGAGAAATCACCATTTCCAGGACTTAGAGTCAATACAGTAACATTGAATTTTTAAGTACAGAAAATACAAAGAGGTTGACAGCATATTTATTACATAATAAGAAATCCATTTTACAATTTCACTTACTCAGAGCCAAGTGTAGGCAAATCCCTTCTTCCTTCGAGGGTTTATTTCGAGGCCTGTTTTCTGTCTTCAGTCACCTGTTAATGAAAAATAACCAAGTAAGGCAAAAGCATCCATGGAAACATCTTGAAGTACATACACCGTCGACCATTCCACGGGCCAGCAGATATCTGAATCAGGGAATCGACAAAACCGGAAGGATCCCTATGTCAGATGTCACACAGCCACCACCACGGACTCCTCAGATTCATTCCCCAGCAAAGGCACACAAATCTGGTCGGTTTTATTATTGCGCAAGCAATTATGATCCTATTACTAGGGAATGTCGAGAACTGAACAATCTACTCCGCTCCCACCAGACAGTTTCTCCTACCCCTCCTAAAAATTGCTAATTGAAAACACAGGTATTTCTACATTCAACCCAACTCAGCAAGTTTCTACTGACAACGGCTCATTCAGTCTTGCAGAAAATGCAAACGATGCTTGTTGCGGTTCCGGTATTAGGGACACACGGTGCCTGGCCTTGTGGAATGTTCCCATCTCGGCAGGGAGAAGCAGGGGAACCTGGTGATGGAAAAGCAGGGACTATAAACTAAAAAGCAAACGCAAAGCAAGATCACGCTGGATGACAGAACTACTGCCAACTCCAGCTGGTGGGGGGAAGAGACAGTGACCGCGGAGAGGAGTTTACTCCCTTTGGGGCCTGGGGCAGCATTCTGAGGAGGGAGCAAGAATGGGGGCGAGAGGCCACAATGCAGACAAAGCAAGTGCAAGGGTCCTGTGGTGAGACTCACCTTGGCAAGAAGGAGGGAGGAAGGCTAGTGGGCTGGGCACCAAAGGTCAGTAATAGCTGGTCCCGGGTCAGAGAGGACCTCACAGCCCACGGAAAGGAGTTGATCCTACACAGGCCCCACTACACCTTATTCTTCACCCAGCACAAGAGTTAATGAGAAAAAAAATGTGATCGTCCTGCTATTTTAAAAAACCCTTCAGGGACTCCTGTCATGCTTAGAACAAAAACCATTCCACGGGCCAGCAGATATCTGAATCAGGGAATCGACAAAACTGGAAGGACCCGCCCCTGACTCACACGGTGCTGGCATGAAACGCAGTGTACAGGCTTCTAGGACATTCTGACCTACTGGACTTACGGGGTGGGGGTGAGGGGCTGTGGGGGGGAGCATGTGTGATGGGGAGGGGAGAGGAGAACCCAGCCTGACTTCTAGCTTCAGGGCTTGAGCAACAGTTTGGAAGGTGCTGCCACTTCCTGAGATGTAGGCAGACTGAACAGTAGAAAAGCAAGACTCTTGCGCGTGTTCCCTCTGAAACGCCCATCCTAGCGATCAGTGGACTCCTGACGAGGTCGCGAAGGACCCCAGTCTGAGCCATCGGGAAAGGGCACGGCTGCAGAGTTAACGTCTGGAAGTCATCCCCAAACCAGGATCTTCAAAAGCTCCGCGCCTGAACGGGAAGGCCCCAAGCCGGCTTCCTCACCCCGGCACGGATATCGCCGTGGATCCGGTAACTCCACTGCAGGCGGGCTGCGCTGCGCACGGAGCGGCAGCCGTGCGCTCCCCCCACTAGATGCTCCTAGCGACCCACACATCCGTTCCCTTCGTTGCATCAACCAAACTGACCCCAGACGTTACCAGCCAACCCCTGGAGGGCACAAGCACCCTGCGGAGAAGCCTGGTCTAAAGACGGCGAGCCGCGGACGGAACGCCGAAGGGAGGTGACGGCGATGAGACACGGGTGTGCCGAGAGGGAGGAGGAAATCCGGGGGTTCGGGGACCCTTGGCATCCAGGGACAGACATCGCTCAAAGATCATAGAATGACGAGCAAATAGCGGCCGTTGATACAGAAGAGGAGGACAGCAGATAAAAAGATGACAAGGAACCATACTGTCTTCTCTGCCCATGCTCACTACACGGAAGAAATCTAGAGAGGCTTCACAGAGGCGCCAGCATTCCCGCTGGCCCATGAAGTCGGGCGACGAGGCAGAGAAGGGGAGCTGCAGCTTGAGTGGTTCCAGAGGCAACAAAGGCAGGCCAGAGGGCACTGAGGTTTCTAAAAACATCAGGCGACGCTCTCAGTGTGGTCAGCAGAGGGGACGGGTGCAGCACAGTGCCAGGACGCTGGGCAGGGGACAGCACAAATGCCCCATCCAGGGCCCCATCCGGCACAGAAAAGAGGAGGCCACCAGGCAAGTTGGCCCTGCAGATGGCCCAGTCCCGGCAGGGGTGACTCCAAAACACCAGACAACCCAGAGTTCCTCCCAAGCGGGAGCCCGGGACCCCTGAGCTGAGCCGCCGCGATCTTTCTCTTCTTCTCCGAGCTTACACGGGCTCATGCCCCTGGCACACGATTCTCAGAGTCCCGAACTGTGTGAAAACGCTGACAAACTTGCCAGACGCCTGACCCACTGCCTGACCCCCTTCCGTCTCCATGACGCAGGAGTATTACTTTTAACACTACTATATCAAAAGAGAAGAAAGAAAAGTTACGGGGGAAAAAAAGAAGGGCAGATTTACACGCCTCACTTTGCTCCCAATTAATTATAAGAAACTCTCTCCGGACCAGAGAGTCATCAGCTGTGAAATGAGGGTATTCAATTATTTATGAGGTTTCATCCACATCAAAAAAATCTGAGGAACCATTTTCCTGTCGACTTCCTTTGTCAATTCTAAGGGAAAACACTTGCAAAAAACTGAACCAAGAACTTACACAAGGATGCGGGGGGGGGGGGGCAGGAAGGTGTGCATCTATCTGTCCCACAGCCAACCGACCACGGAAATCTATCCAAAGGCTGCAATATTTTCCCCAAGTTGCCATAATGATTAACACTGGCACCCCAGAGAAACTCAAGTTGTACCATCATGAAAACAACGCAAAAAATCCAAACTATGTTTTCAGAAGCCACTGAGCATAACAGAGAAGCTGCAATTTCCTCCCGAGTCCTTTCTTTTTTTAGTGAGCCCTGAATTACCCGGGCCAAGAGCCAGGGGCTAAGCCACATACTGGCAAGAGGCACCAGAGAATGTTGAACACTTCATCCGCCGCGAGCTTCAAGTTCTGTGTACTGAAGCCACTGTTTCCTGCATCACACCAATACCGAACGGCAGTCTTACGTACAGCAAGGATTCATTCAATAACAGATTTTAAATCCGTTAAATCAGTGGTTCTCAAATGCGGCTGTCTCCCGGAGGACAGTGGGCGATGTCTGGGGACATTTTTAGTTGTCAGGACTGGAGGAAGAATGCTGCTGGCATCTGGCAAAGCCGGGGACGCAGCCCACAGCAGAGCGCTTCGCAGGCAAAAAATTACCTGGCCCAAGCATCAGTTCTGCCAAAGGCGACCACTAAAATATCAAAGTAATACACGTGCATTGTTTTAAAAAGTCAAACAATGAGGCGAGGCAAAAGACTCCTCTTTTTACTTACAAGCTTTTTATAACACCATCTATCCCAAATTCTACTTCTCAAAGCCACCATTTTTTTTTTGTTTTAGACTTTTCTTATTTTCCAAGCAACCATTTTCAAACCTCAGAACTGTCTGTTTTACTGGCGGTGATCCCCAGTATGGCTTCCATGCTTCTGAAAAACCTCACGACAGGCCCTATCAGCTTTGGGTATCACTGAGTTGAGGGTTTTGGTTTTTTAAGTTCCATCCTCAATCCTACGCTAACCTACCACATTTTTCCAACAGTATAACTGTCTCGGAGCAAATCTATCCTTGACGGACATCAGTCCAACAGTGGAGTGGACACAGGTGAGCAAGCAATACAGTACAATGAGGATTCCTTGCTTATGCGACCTTTTTGTTTTCCTTGGGTTACTAATTGCATCTGTTTTTATTTCCTTAATTCTCTTTTTTGTCTTTACATCCTTTGGTAATTCTTCCAGCAGTGTCCACAATGCTTTGCTTCAATTTTTCACATGATCAAAATTCTCAGCTAATCTGTCAGCTCTATGAGTTTCCCCCTCGTTCCCTCCTACATCCCCCAAATACACACACACCAGGCCTTCCGACATTTCTTGCCTCCGTTCCGGTCTGTACTTGACGGCATTAGGCCTGTAAAAGAGTTCGTGCCGCCTTGAAACCACAACATCTTTAGTACATTTTCTTTGTTTCTAGGATCCCAAATCTCCCCCTTTCTTGATGAACTCTCTCATTTCAGTGGGACACATTCCCTAGTAGATTTCTGAGAATTGATATATAAAAGCTAAATTTCACTGATATCCTGAATACATACAAACATCTTTACTCTACTCTTAGTTAACAACTAGTAGAAGAATGACTTTAAATTCCGAGGGAAAATTATTTGTATAGAACTCTATAATAGTCAGTCTCTTTTCCAACTTCCAATGCTGCCGTTACAAAATCCGGTATCATTCTGATTTCAGATTCTTTATATGACCTTTAAATCCAGGATACTGCTTAGATACGGCCTTTATCTCTAATATTCGAAAATGACATGATAAGCTTTCACGTAATAATTTTCAGGCGCTTTTTATCCCGTTCTAGTCCCCTGGTAGGAAATTCCTCTCTTCTTCAGATTTAAGATTTTTTTGCAGCGTTTCTTCCTCAGAATATCTATTAGGAAAAAAATCAGAATAGCCATCTCTCATCTATATAGTAAAACTCTCTGCACTACGTCTTCACTGACCACTAAGGTACCCATTAGCTGCACTGTGGTTACTAAGCACTTGAAATGTTTGGCTAGGGCAACTGAGGAACTGGCTTTTAAATTCTGTTTAATTTTAATTAATTTAAGTGTAAACAGTCACGTGTGGCCAGTGGTTACCATATGAATGCAAATCTAAAGACTACAACAAACGGGGAAAAAAGCAACAGCCAAGGAGAGGAAGTGCCTACAGCACCACTCTTAGGACCATATTAAAGACGAGAAGATGTTAAGATGTTCTGGAGAAAAAATGTTCAGAAGAAGAAATGGAAAGTAATTTCTAAATCCTCACCACTACTATTTTCAGTATGAAGTTCTGGGACTCCACTCCTTACGGCTTCCTTCCTCCTAAGAACTTGAAGACCCTCTACTCCTGCCCAGGGGGTTCTCTACGGGGTGGACACTACAGAGGCGCACCAGGGCAGTCTCTGGGTCTCCATGCACTCCTTTAAATCTCATTCAACAAACATCACGAGCACAACAAACCGTTATCCAGACATTCAATGAACAATGACCATGACAGAAAACAGAACCGCAAAAACCAAAACTACAAAAACAAACACAAAATTACAAAAGTCCTGTGCGCCCAAGCCAAAGACAATGAGTCCAGAGTTTCGTCCCAATCCCTGGGAGCCACTTACTTTAAACCCCGGGGCCCACCAGACAGCAGGCAGGTAACAGGCGTGCCCTGAAAACTAAGGGCAGGCTCAAAACCAAAAGGAAGTCATTATTGTTTTGTTCGACTCAGAAAAGAAACATAGCAGCACTTTGGGAATAGGGAAATAAATGTTCAGGAGAAATCATTTTTTATTTAAGGATCAACAGGGAAACACGTTTTCTTCATCTATTCTTCATTTAAGTCGTTTACTTAATTAATATCCATTCGTTGCTGCAAAACATGACATTTTATTATATATGTACATTTCACAAATTCAGACAGAAAGTATGAACTACTCAAAAAAGCAAAACGGTCACCAAACAAGATCCTTGTATCAACATGCTTTCTTTTTGAAACTATTATGATGCTAATAACAAGACTTCCAGGCTTCTATCAGCAGCAAAACCAATGCTTCTGCGGCTGCATCTGAATGCGTGCGGTCAGACGCAGGCATCACTTCCTCGCCGCCCCACACCACTAGAGCCAACCGTACGCCACTCCCAACGGAAGGAACAACGGGTCCCTGGCTCACACGATGATGTACCAAACAGACTCCACACAGAAAGACCAAGCTAGGGTTTGTCACGTGAAAATCTGATGTGGGATAAGGTGATGACATGACCCAACTGGATCTGTAAGTATATAATCCCTCCAGATCCAACATCAATTGGGGGAGGGAACAAACCCACAGCGAATTTTAATAAGCTATCTTTTGCCCAATATTTGTTTCTAAGATTTATTATTATTTAAATTCGAATGATAAATTAAATCTCATTTAAGGGCAGGAAATAATCTTTAGTGAGAAAAATAACCACATTTAAAGAAGACACCTTAAAGTATTAGGACAACCACTTTCTTATTCACCAAACTGTCCACCAACAGTGCCTGGAGTCTCTGCGCACAGGTACACCAGCGGACTGTATGCAGATAAGCCTCCCATGACCATAATCAGTTCTTTGTTTACAGATGACATGGTGCACGGAGAGGTGGAACAGAATCCCAATTAATCTCTTCCTCGTCTCCCAGAGCACCCTCTCCACACTGTGCCGTGAGCATTAAGCATAATTTTAAATGTAATTGTCAAGCACACTGTCTATTCACGGGAATTATGATAAAAGTTTCCGAACACCATATGGTCCTGGGGCTCACATTTCAGTTTCTATCCTTGGCCAAACACATGGCCTCCCCCGCTCACCTGGAAAGGTCAATTATACTGCCTTCGGTTTCAGTTAACAGTGCTGCAAGCAAATCCCTTTTGTAAAACAATTAAATTCAATTATTTGCTTACATAAACACCTCAAAACTTGGGACACCAATGTCAGTGAGGAGCCAATGAAGAACTAAGTATTAAGACACACACGCGTGCAACACACACACACACACACACACCCCTCTTCCCATTCACCAAGCACAACACCCCAAGGGTCACCTCCACGTTCAGGCCATCAGGAGGATGTCCTAAATAAAAATTCAAACAAAAAACTAAGACTAAAAACAGCCAACACTCTTACACAAACAGCGCAGTCTCCCCCGTACTGAAAGAAGTTGAAGAACTCCTGTAAAGGCAAACCCGCAAACATCCAGCTTTCTAAATCCATACCCATCTGGAAACAGACGCCTTCAAAATGACTTTTAAACCCCGGGCTTTTCCCAAAAATAAAATTTTGTAAGGTTGCTTTTTTTTTTTTTAAAGGTAATCTCCACTACCCCCAACAAGGGCCTGAAGTCACGAGCATGAGGCCATGTTGCTACCATGCGGCAGGAGACTAGGGGTGCTGCTACACATCCTCCAAGGCCCAGGTCAGCGCCTACTACAAGCACCTCAAAAAGAACACCCCAGGGGCGCCTGTGTGGCTCAGTGGGTTAAAGTTTCTGCCTTCGTCTCAGGTCATGATCCCAGGGTCTGGGATTGGCTCAGATCGTAGTCTCAGGGTCCTGGGATCAAGCCCCGCATCGGACTCTCTGCTCAGCAGGGAGCCTGCTTTTCTCTCTTTCTTTCTCTCTCTCTCTCTCTCTCTCTCTCTCTCTCTCTCTCGCTGCCTGCCTCTCTGCCTACTTCTGATCTCTATCAAATAAGTAAATAAAATCTTTAAAAAAAAACAAACAACACCCCACCCCAACTTCTGCCCAGGTTATGCACAACCGTTCGCATTCCCTTGCACCCTTTCAAAGGACCCACATGTCCAAAACCCGTTGTTACCATCTCTGTGTCACCTGCCCACAGCCCCCTCTCCGTAAGCTCCCCTTGGATCCCACGCTGGGCCACCAGAAGCACTTCCGTCAAGCACACTGCTTGGTTCCACAGTGAACACGGAGCCACGGCACCGACTGCACAGACTCTGGGGCCAGAGGGCTCTGCGAGAAGGGCGGCCCCCTGCCAGCCAGGTGTGTGACCCGGGCCCACGATGCTCGGGCCTCCAGGTCCTCCTCCGGGCAGTGGGGTAACTAACAGAAGCCTCACGACGACGTGAGGAGGACACGCCACCATTCATTCGTGGGCAGAGCAGAGAACGCTCCCTGGCACAGTGGACACCGGGTAAATGTTGTTGCCCAAAACTGCTTTTGTCCCTGCAGTCCGTCTGTGAGGCGATCACCTCAGAGCTTTGTCACTCGGGACTTGTGCGCTCCTGGACCTTGACCTCTGAGTCTTCACAAGGAATACCAGCCCAGCCCCGGCTGCCAGATGCCGTCAGTATCTGCGGTTAGTGACAGAGAGCAGCTGAGGCTCGGAAGTGATCCCAAGACGTCGTGCCCAATCTCTCCCCGTAAATCAGGAAATAGCTCTTCTTTCTGCACTAATTTTTTTTAAGACTTATTTCTTTGTGAGAGAGAGGGGGCATGCACAGGCAGGACTCGATCTCATGACCCTGAGATCAAGACCCGAGCAGAAATCAGGGTCAGAAGCTTAACCGATGGAGTCACCCAGGCGCCCCCCTGCACTAATTCCTTACACGTGTTTAGTGGGAGACATTTAGGAACTCTGACTTCTGTAACCTCATTTTCGCTTCCTGCTTTTCAACAAGTTGGGAGCCTATGCAGGGCTCCAAAGTTCCACTTCCAACAGAGCGTTCGGGGAACTGCTCCGCCACACTGCCCGAGACAGAACAACAATTTCTGCTCCATTCGATGGACCTGCAAGCCAAAGAAGGTATTTTGTACAACGGCGTGGGCTTTTTATTTTCCCCCAGAAAAATCAAATGAGTCCAGAGCGTTGCTAACTGTTTTATCTTTCTTTCATAAACTGATACGACAGAACTTTAATTTTCAGGGTAGAAAGACCCAGAGAGCTTCACCTAGGGTCTGCACACCAGCTGCTTTTGCCCGAGTCTCCAACCATGCTAAATTTAGAAATACACTCTGTCCCAATGTACTTCAGCAGGAAGCAGCCAGATTAAAATAAGATGCCGCGAACACACGAGAATTCGAAAGCTGCTGTGAGCCAACGACCTGCAAGAAACCACAATGCGCTCGTGGACTCAGAGACGCTCTGCCGTCCTCCACCGGGATACAGGAAAAGAGACTTGGATGAGGATTCCAGACACACACACACACACACACACACACACACACACACACACACGATCCACAGTGCGGGACACAAACGGAAGGTGATGAGCTGGGAGCTGAGGACCACAGGCAAAGCCCAGAAGCGGACACAATGTTTAGCTGCAAGGGAACTGAACTTGGGATGCTGAGTTTCCTAGCCATCTAGTTAGAGAAGCAAACAGGGGTAGATGTTCACATCCAGAGAGTGAAGCAGCTTGTTAACAACACAGCTTGTGGAGGGGACACACGTACACCACTTCTCCCACAGGCCCCAGAGGGGAAACTCTCCATTCTCAGTAAATGGGGTCAAGAACACATTTCATGGGGCCGCTTCTTACAGGAATTCTTAACATGAGATGACCACACAACCCCGCAGCACAGGTAAACTAATGAATGTGCGGATAAACAAATCAATGCGCGGATAAACAACACAGCGGCAGCGTGCACATCTCCCCCCTGCCCGCGGGACTTCAAGGAGAACTCTCCGATGCGCTCAGAGTCCCAGCCGGGCTGCGGGTCTCCTGGGGTCACGGCAACACGCTGCAGTATCTTGTAAACACACTTCGGTGCCAATAAATATACCATTTGTATAATATCATTTTTAACAGTTGCCTAGTAACTCACTCTCAGGGCTAAATAAACTTTTGTCACCACTGCATTCAACTCCTTGCTATTTTAAGCAGTGCCTCCATAAATAAGGAGAACCATTTCTTAAGTGTCAGGAAACTGCGGGCCACCCACGTAGAAAGACAAAGCTGCACTCTCATTCCCTCACGTTTAAGGAAGAGATACCACACGGCAAGGCCACGGAAGGGCAGGAAGTTCCACGACGCCCTTCCCGTGATCTGTGCTTCCAGCCCTCGCCATGGGGCCACGCACCCGCAGGCCAGCAGCACGCATGGCACGACCGACCCCAGCCCTAACGAACACCCGGAGCGAGCGTATACGAACACACTTCCGCGTGACTCGGGAAACAAGTACAAAGCACCAGGCATTAAAACGTTCTCACAAATTTAAGTTGACAATTTCAGGAAATTAAATAGGACTTACTTTAGGACAGCAAAGTGACTTTAGTCGCCTGTCTTTGTGCTCCAGACGATGCCAGTTGACCCTGTAGTTTCAAGGTTAACTGCGAACAGTGCTGCCTTGTGCTCTCACAAGCGTCCCAATGTGGACCTTATGGGACGACCCCAGATCTCAGAGACAAGTCAGCACTGACGATGGCTGAGGCTCCAGAACGACAAACCAGGAATGCCAAAGTCCCAGTTGTCTAAAGAAACAGAGACTTATTAAATCTGGAGGTTCTAACATGGCCAAGAGGGCGGGAAGGGCCCTCGGTCAGAACCACACGAATGACCAAAGGAAGCGTCCTCCATCCACTATCTTGAAATAACAACATCGACCAAGTCGACAACATAAAGAACACACTTCTTCTGTCCCACTCCCCAGGAACGTTGGGCAGTGCGCCTCCTCCCTCACTGGCTGACGTCATGGCCACACATCCAGGCGGGTGGGGTCAGAGCAATCAAGACAGACCATGACCTCTATGAGGGCAGGAACTGCACGTGTCTTTAGATCTTCGGGACCTGCAAGTTGTAGTCACGCAATAAATGGGTTTGACGGAATCCACCTCCTTCCCTTTCACGACTACTCTTTCCCAGACTGCTCCTTTGGTTCCTCATCATCTCATCCACTCAACAGAAGCACTTCCCCGTGCTCTGTTCTCGAATCTTTTTCTTCTAGCTTTGCTCCCTTGTGATACCATCCAAGATGGCAGCCCTCTCCGCAGGGAATTCTATTTTTTTTTCTTAAGGTTTTATTTATTTAAGAGAGATAGACTGCACACGTGCAAATGGTAGGGAGGGGGAGACGGAGAAGCATACTCGGGGCAGAGCAGGGAGCCCAATGTGGGACTTGACCCCAGGACCCTGAGATCATGACCTGAGATAAAGGCAGACACTTAACCAACTAAGCCAGCAAGGCGTCCCCCACCAACTTTTTTTTTTTTTTTAAGACTTTTTGCAGGTAATTCTAAAGCTCTATTTCTTTTCTTTCTTTCTTTCTTTTTTCTTTTTTAAAGATTTTATTTATTTGTCAAAGAGAGAGGAGCGAGAGCGAGCACAGGCAGACAGAGTGACGGGCAGAGGCAGAGGGAGAAGCAGGCTCCCTGCCAAGCAAGGAGCCCGATGTGGAACTCGATCCCAGGACGCTGGGATCATGACCTGAGCTGAAGGCAGCTGCTTAACCAACTGAGCCACCCAGGCGTCCCTAAAGCTCTATTTCAAGGCAGTATTTCTTCTACCTACGTTCTATCTCCTGTTGGGTCTTTGTCTTGCATCTGAAGGTCACTATTTCCAATGCAATCGTCACTTTCTTCCCAGCCTCAAGCTACTATGTCTGTAACCCACCCTCCGTTGCCCTTCACTCCCAGACCCAAAACTCTGCTGCTCCCACCGCAGACTCACTCCTTTCTCTCTGCCATCCCCCTCCCCAAATCCCATCCATCAGACGCCAAGTCATCTAACCGACCCAGTGGAGTCTCTAACACGGCATCTCTCCACGGTCACTGCGCTCTCCTACTTGATAGCCTGAACGATTGCACACAACTCCCCTCCTCCTGACCTCTCCTCCTGCAAATCCACAAAACCCCATGAATCTTCTTAAAGGAGGTCTGATGTATCTCATTCCTCAAAAAGACGTCACGGGTGACTACACTGACTCAGAAAAGAAACCCAAGCTCCTTATACCACCTGCCAAAAGGGCTGGTTTCTCCACAGCTACAAAAGCAGGGGCCAGGGCAAACAGCACGGTGGAGGGTCAGTTGTCACCACACTGGAAGCAGACCCCACCTACGGTAAGCAGAGTAACGCCCCTGCCACCCAGGCTGCGCATGTCCTCACCTCTAGAACAGTGAGCACGTCAGATTACATGACATCTGGGAATCAAGGTTGCTGATGAATTCAGGTGGCCAGTCTCACCTTAAAAAAAAAAAAAGACTGTACCCTGTTTTATACAAGCGCACTGCACCCAATGCAGTCAGGGTACTCCCTGATATGGGGAAGAGGGGACACATGGGTGGCTCAGTGGGTTAAGCCTCTGCCTTCAGCTCAGGTCATGATCTCAGGGTCCTGGGATGAGCCCCGCATCGGGCTCTCTGCTCAGCAGGGAGCCTGCTTCCCCTTCCTCTACCTGCTTCTGCCTACTTGTGATCTCTCTCTGTCAAATAAATAAATAAAATCTTAAAAAAATAATAAAAAAAGAAATGGGGAAGAGGGTTGCAAAACAACCATCAGAGTGATGAAATGTGACAAAACCTCCACTGTTGTTGGCTCTGAAAACGAACGAAGGAGTCCTGAGCCAAGGACCGGAGGCGACCTCTGGAACCTAGAAAAGGCAATTAAAAACAAACAAGAACAAAAAACAAAAACTTTCCCCTAGAAGCTCCAGAAAACCACGTGGCCCTGCAGGCACTTCCATTTCAGTCCAGTGAAACCCATTTTGGACTCGCGACCTCCAGAACTGTAGGAAACTACATTTGTGTTGTTTGAAGCCACAAAGTTTGTCACTTGTTACAGCAGCAATAGGAAACTCATACAACCCTTCTTCCTGCCGCCGAGATCCCACTGTACTATACTCACACCATGTTACAGCATTTAGCACTCTGTATTAGAAAATCGACTGTATACCTTGTAATCACTGCAAGAGATAGCTCTAGGGACACCTGGGGGCTCAGCTCAGGTCATGATCTCGGGGTCCTGGGATGGAGCAGTTCATCCAGCTCCGGGCTCAGCAAGGAGTCTGCTTCTCCCTCTCCCTCTGCCCCCCGCTCTAAAATAAATCAATAAAATGCTCTCTTGCTCTCAAATAAATCAAATCTTTAAAAAAAAAAAGAGAGAGAGAGAGAAAGAGTTCTAGGTCTCAGTGTTGACATGACAACCAAGCGTGGTCTCTGGGGCGCCTCCCACCAGAGGCTGTGGAGCTCACCACAGTGTCACTCATTGTACCCCCCCCATTAGAGCTTCTGTGTCAAAACCTGCTTTCACTCCAAATGCTTGAAACTTCAGCCCATCCCTGAAAAATGCAAGCACGTCTTCCAGTAGCACATTCAGAAGTACAGAGTGAAGGCTAGTAGCCCCGAAAAGTGCTTCCCTCGGGCTGGGAATTTATCTCGTGGGACAAACGGCACAGAACCAGCACTCAACGGTCCACATTCATCTTCTGGGCCCAAGCCCTGGCCCCAAGGGCCCTTGGACACGTGGTGCCCCACGATTCCTTTCTCTGTGGGGAACCATGCGTTAATGACTTTATTGTCTCAGCCACTGAGACCGACCTTTAGGAGAGGCTCGCCACAAAGCACTGATGTAGAGGACCGGCCCAGTTCCTTCCTTTAAGAAGCCTGTGGTGAAGCAGGTAATGAAAATCCCTAATTTCCTAATAACCCAACAGGTGACACTATAAGCGTTCTAACAGCAGCTCAAAATTTTCTTTGAGAAATGGTAAGCCTTGGTGAGAATACAGAGAAACTGGAATGCTCGCAGAGCAGAGCTGGGATTGCAAACTGTAGCAGCCCTTCTGGAAAACAGTCTGGCAGTTCCTCAGAAAGTTAAACACAGGGGCACCTGGGTGGCTCAGTGGGTTAAAGCCTCTGCCTTCGGCTCAGGTCATGATCTCAGGGTCCTGGGATAGAGGTCCGTATCGGGCTCTCTGCTCAGCAGGAAGCCTGCTTCCCTCTCTCTCTCTCTCCACCTGCCTCTCTGCCTACTTGTGATCTCTGACTGTTAAATAAATAAATAGAATCTTTAGAAACAAAAAAAGCTCAACACAGAATTCATATAGCCAAGCAATTCCACTCAAATGAAAACAAAGGTTCATCCAAAAACCTGTGAACAAACTTTCATGGCGGCTTATTCATAATGGCCAAAGAGCGGAAGCAACACACATGCCCATCAAATGATGAGTGGATACGCAAAATACAGTCTACTTGCAACAAGAGCATTGTTCAACAATAAAGAAGAGGGAAATATGGACTCCTGCTACAACATGAATAAACTCTGGAAGCGCTAAACTAAATGAAAGATCAGACACAACAGACACGGATCCGCACTGCACGATTCCATTTATTTGAAATGTCCAGAATAGGCAAATTCGCAGAGACACAAAGATTAATGGTTCTAGGGCCTGGCAAGGAGGGGAGCACAGTCCTTGGGCACAGGGTGTCTTTTGGGGCTGGCAAATGTTCTAAAACTATACTGAGATAACATCTGCACAACTCTGAATTTACTAAAAATCACTGAATTCTACACAGCACATGAACTTTGTAGTTTGTAATAAATTTGTAGTAAGTTTGTAGTAAATTATTTCTCAGTAAAACTGTTTCTTTAAAAGAACTCTGAGATCCTTGAAGCAAAGATTACCTCTGTAGGTGAGTACTAATACTAAATAAAAGGTATTGCTACAATATGACCAAAAAACTAGAGACAAGTTCCAGTGTCTAAAAAAATAGAAACTGCACTTGCTGTCATACTGAGGATTTTAAATAGTGCATTTCCGCTAATGTCAAAAGCATAATTGCATAATTTACCTGGGTAAGAGGCATATAGAAGGGCTTTCTAATTCAAATTAAACCCGAACAATAGAATTTACTGAATCAAGTCACCTTTAGACATAATGTGATTTTCACCTGTTTTGCGATGAAAACCACAACACAGAAAACGCTTCTCGTCATAGTGTCAACAGAATCCGGAAGATGAAACTCACTACAATATCTGCTTATTAGGAGTCGAGAACACAAACACGTGAAGCTCTAGTTTAAGTGAATCTTAAATTCAGTGGAAGCAAATTAAGAAATTCAACTTTCTGTTGTGACACACGACAAAAACTTCAAGAATGACAGTAAGATGTATTTTAACAACTGCCCGATAGCTCACGAGACCGCTGCAGAACTTCCCAGGCCGATGGAAGTCCAGCGGTGCCACAAAGACGTCTGTCACTCACCCCCTTCCGTTTCTTCGACTACAGGCTGAACGAGCAAGGTAACGTCAGCCTTGTTTACAGCCACTGTCTCCACATGCTCTTCCAAAGAACCTGTTCCACCCTGGTCAGTCCCGGCAGTGCACGCCCCACCGACGGGACCAATGGGAAGGCCAATACACGGCCGAGCCCTCTCACGGCCAGGCTGCGTTTCTCACTTAAAGAGGAAGAAGCGGCTGTCGAGGAGCCCGCGGAAGTCCTAGACCCCAACCTGCTGCCCCTTCTTGGGTCCCTGGTCCCAGTGTATTCTACTCCAGCCTGTAATCCCGGCACACTCAGCAGGGTACGAGCTTCGTGCAGCTCTGGTTAACAAACCCACACAAACCTAGTAGCTTGGAGCAACACAGACTTGTTCTCTGGGTTCTGGAGGCAAGATGCCTAAAGCGGGTTAGCGGGTTCCTTCTGGAGGCCGCACAGCAGAATCCAAATCCTCACCGTGTCCAGCTTCTAGAGGGCGCCAGCATCCCGCAGCCCGTGGAAGCCCATCCTGCAGCCCGTGGCTTCGCGGGCCACACTTCTCTCTGCTTCTGACATTCCCGCTGCTCCCGTCTGAGAAGCACCTGTGGGAGGACTATGACCTCACGGGATGGTCGTCCCGTCTCAAGACCCTGGAGACATACTCCCAGGTTCCAGGACTAGGACGGGGACTACCTTTCAAGGACCAGTGCTCTGTCTCCATGGCCATCTTCAGAAATGGGAAGAGCGGGGCGCCTGGGTGTCACAGTGGGTTAAAGCCTCTGCCTTCGGCTCAGGTCATCTCAGGGTCCTGAGATCGAGTCCCACATTGGGCTCCCTGCTCAGCGGAGAGCATGCTCCCCCCCCCCCTGCCTCTCTGACTACTTGTCATCTCTGTCTGTCAAATAAATAAATAAAATCTGAAAGAAAGAAAGAGAAAGAAAGAAAAGAGAAAAGAAAAGAAAAGAAAAGAAAAGAAAAGAAAAGAAAAGAAAAGAAAAGAAAAGGGCAGAGCACCCAGAACAGGGGCTGGAGACGGGAGTGCTGCTTTTAGGACTCTGACCAGTGGTCACAGCCATTCTTTGCTAGACAGCTGTGGTCCCGGGGGGTGGGCACATGTGGGCTCTGCCTTGCACACTTAATAAATGCAGTTGGCCTGATACCAAGAAGCAGAGGCGGGTGCCAGTCTGGCCAGCTCCACTTGGGTGAGCTTGACCTCAGAAGGCACACAAACGCTGACATCTTAGTCAACTGAGGCCCCACATGCACAACTGCCCCAAATCACAGATAAATGGCCTGAGGCCAGATGATTTCCCCAAGAGCATGGAGCTGCACGGCCGGGAGGCTGGGACCTGAATTCCAGACCACTCTCTCTTCTGCCGCCCAGAAAGGCTGTCTTCCCCAAGGCCTACAGCGTTGGCTCAGTCCGCAAACACCTCCACCCACTTCTCCCTGAAACACCAAACTAGAAATGTATGATCTCAAAGCCAGAAGAAATGCAGCCACAAGATCTAGGGCCCCACGGAGGCCCGCTGGAGGACTCGTGGGCAAGCGGGGCCATGCAACGCAGGACATGGTCCCGACCGTGCGGGGCCGCATCTCCTCCTGGATGCCGCCCGCCTCACCTCCTCCGCCTCCTCTAAGGGCCTGGCACCCACACGTCCAGCAGGTCCTCACCAGGCACCCCGGGACGACCGCCCCTGCCTTGCAGCTCTGCCCCGGCAATGCGGGCCACTGGTACGCGCCAGTCCCTCTGACCAGATCAGAGGTTCTCAAGGGAGGGAGACTACGCTCCCCCCTCCAGCAGCTGCTGAGCGCCAGGCTCATGGGCTTGGGAAGCAGCTGCACCAGGAACCCAGTATCCTCTTTTTCTTGACCGCCCTACCCAAAGCTCAACACAGGGAGATCCTCTCCACACACACCCTGGAAACACAAGTGCTCCCAAAACTGCCACGTGCCGATACGTTTCTTCCCCCACACTAATGGGCGCTCTATGTTTGCAGAGCAGTCTCTATTTCTTTATCCATCACTGCTTCCATAGCAGGAAGCTGTACAGGGAAACCTTAAAACATAACTGATTTATATGCACAGAAGAAAGTTGTGTTTAAATACGCCATTCTAGGGCGCCTGGGTGGCTCAGTCGATTAAGCATTTGCCTTCGGCTCAGGTCATAGTCCTGGGATCCAACCCCACGATGAAGCCCCACGTCGGGCTCCCTGCTCAGTAGGGAGCCTGCTTTCCCTCTGCCCCTCCTCCCACTCGTGCTCCTGCTAAGTCCTTAAAAAAAAAAAAGAACTAAAAATCACAACATTATGAACTACATTTTGAAAATATGAAATCCACTCTACTTTGGACCCTTGGGCAGAACAGAAGCCCTGTGGTCCCAATATCACTGTCACCAACATCATCAACATGGTATATGCAGAAGTGCCCCCAAATTACAACACCCTGGGTAAGGATGGGCACCAGGGGACACGCCGTCCCATGGCACACATCACGTGTGCAGAGCGAACGGTGTGCACACGCACATGTGTGTATGCTTCTGTGTGTCTACATACATATTTTACATTTCAAAACTTGGGAAATAAGGCTCAAAGACACCCTCCAGTCCAGGGTGTTTAATCCTTGGCACTATTTGCGTTTGGGGCCAGGTCATTCTTTGGGGTGGGGGGGGGGCTGTCGTGTGTACTCCAGGACCCCCAGCAACATCCCCGGGTCTCTCCCCATGAGATGCCAGGAACATTTCCCCCCACTCTCCAGCTGCGGCAACCAAAAGCGTCTCCAGACACGGCGAGATGTCCCCTGGAGAACACAATGGCTCAGCTGAGGACTGCAGCGCTGAGCTACCCCAAGTCCCCAGACGGAGTGTGTTCTGACACTATTTAAGGCATACACAGTCCCTGACACGAGAACAATCTGCTGGCCCAGATTACTGTGAATTACAACCAGAATTATCTTCTTTGAGAGGTCTTAAAAAGGCAATAAATTCTGCATTACACTTTTCTGACCTACATTCCATTAAAACGACTCAACTACAAGCTCTTATGAAAAAAATCTGTTTTTCCGCGCAAAAAAATAAAAAAGTCCGTATTTTACCACGATGATTTCTGAAGAGCCTAAGAAAACCCGAAATTGCTTCCTTTCATTAGCTTTACACCGCAGCCCGCAATCAGGGAGAAAAAGCTCGGGAGGTGGTCTTGCATTAACCCAGATCCCATCTTCCCAGCGGACCGACATTTTTCTAGCTTACATAAATACTGCCTGTAAATTACTGTTTATTTTCCTTCGGCTTGTGGACCAAGAATCAAATGGATTGCTGGAAACAGAGTCGACATCAAAGCTCTCATTTTCTCCTTTGCACGGCGACTCCAAAGAGGATTTTCATGCTGTCGTCTAACCCCACTCCGAGGATGAGGGCACGGCACCCCGGGGCCGAACCCGAGAGGACCACTGGTCGCTAGGACCCCAGCCCCATGTGAAAGCGACGGTGACCAGAAGCGAAGGGGGCTCTGAGTGATTCCTGAGAGCGCGAGCCTAGACCGGGCACAGTGACGGAACGCGCCACGTCCGTCCCCTTTGCCCTGCCTTCTCGGAGCTCTGCTGGATCGGTTTCTGCCATCTTCTGGGGTGTTCTCCCACGCCTGGAAGCTGAGAAAAATGAAAACGTCTTTCACGCTGCTCCTAGGACCCGAGCAGAGGGGAGCCAACGCAGTGCTCTTTTCTCCAAAATTCCAAAGCGAACTAGCTGTTGCACATTACAAAGTCTAGACCGTGAGGTGCCCGAGTCCTGCCGGACCCCCGCACACATGCTCACAGACTACAGGCAGCGGAAGGAACCCCAAGAATTCTGCACAGCGAGCCCAAGGCACAAGGGAGCTATGTCCAGGGGGGCTGTGCAGTACACGAGGGAGCGAACAACGCCCCTCATACGGACTCACGCAACGTAAGAATTTGAGTGTCTTTTATATGAGCTTGGGACGCCCGATCGCGGACATCTGTTTGGAAGGTCTCATTCTACGGAGCTGGCGCTGGCGGACTATTTCTGGAAAAAGCTAGACACAAGGCCACAAGGCCAAAAGGCATCACACCTGTTCCGTGTGCAGAGATGACGTGACGAGAAAAAACTCCCTCCCCAGCTTTCACGGACAACATCCGACACCTTAAGAACAGGACTTCGTATTTCCCCGTGTCAGGAAACATTCATTTTTTGATGTTTCTCTCCCAACCATTTAAAAATGCCCAAAGCATTCTCAGTGTGAAGGGTGTATAAACTCGGGCAGCGGGCAGGGTCTGGCTGGAGGGCTGCTACTGGAGACCCCTGACGTGGGGGAGCAGAGGCGGCCCTCTCCTCCTGGCCGCCGAGCCTGCCGGCCCAGGTCTGGGCCTGGAGAGGAGACGGGAGGCCGCCCAGGCAGCCACAAGGCCACAGAGGACGTAAGGGAAACATACACTTAGACATCTGGGAGGAAAGGGGTCTTTCTGAACCCAAAACGCAGTCTTTGTGTTGTTTCAGCTAAGAAACGTGGGCCAGGGGACAATGGATACCTTCAAGCATGAGAAAGGTGTGGCATTTTTCGCAGGAATGACACCACTTGCACGTAAGCTTTGTGCCTTGTTTTTTATTCGTTAGTTTGTACGGATATGAATCAACATTAGTGTTGCTCCCTTACGACAGTCCTTGTTCCGCACCCACATGTGCGAGCATACGCCAACTGGTCACATGAGGTCTGCGGAGGTCTTTTCATTATGCCTTTTAAACCCCAGTGAAGTCTGCAGAGAAACTTTCTGTCTCTAGCTATTCGCAGTCAAGGTCAGTGACTTGCTCCTTAGCAGACCCTTCACCGCTGGGATGTCCTGGAGGCCACGTGAAGAGTGACTACCTGCTATTTCCCTCCTGAGGAGAGCACTTCCTCAAGGGAAACCCCACTTAACACCTCGGAGTTGTGCGAGACCCACAGCCCGGACAGAAGACAAGGCTTTTGTACTGAACGCTACCCAGCCCACTCACCCACCCCCACACCCTGCAAGCCTCGGCCTTACTGAAAATGCCATTTTCCATTGCATGAACCACAAAGTTTCCACGAGAGCTCCCGTGAGGGTAGGGAGAGCTCATTCCGAGGCTGTGCACTCCCGTGGCATTCCTCCCGCCGTCTTCACCCTTATGGGGCACTTGTGCTGTTCGTGCAACCCTACGTTTCGCTCAACTAGATTTCCCTTCTCAGGCTTCGCCTTCAAGGGGCTGGATGACCCCCCAAGTACTTGGTTAAATGAGCGAGCACTTCAAGGACCTTTTAGCTTGATGTTAGGAGATCAAAAGCCGTTCCTCGGCTGTAACAGAGGAGACCATGAGGCCATCAGTCTGAGCAATACTGGAATGTTATGTCTCTGTGGGACTCCTGTCTCCCCACTGCTACATACTACACCTGGCACCTGGAAGACCTCAGCCTCAGGTAAGTTCCGTCAAATAGGTCATTCAGAAATATTCGCCCTTTAGACTTCAAGATCAAAAGCTTCTGCACAGCCAAGGAAACAGTCAACAAAACTAAACGGCAACACATGGAATGACAGAAATTATCTGCAAATGACAGTACAGACAAAGAGCTGGTATCCAGGACCTAGGAAGAACTTACCAAACTCAACAGCCAAAATACAAATAGTCCAGTCAAGAAATGGCCAGAGGACATGAACAGACATTTCTCCAAAGAAGACATCCAGATGGCCAACAGACACATGAAAAAGTGCTCCACATCCCTCGGCATCAGGGAAGTACAAGTCAAAACCAGTTTTGATCAAAACCACCTCACACCAGTCAGAGTGGCTAAAATTAACAAGTCAGGAAACAACAAATGTAGGCGAGGATGTGGAGAAAGGGGAACCCTCCTCCGCTGTTGGTGGGGAATGCAAGCTGGTACAGCCACTCTGGAAAAGAGTACGGAGGTTCCTCGAGACGCTAAAAACAAGAGCTACCCTATGACCCAGCGATTGCACTCTTGGGTATTTACCCCAAGGATACAGAAGCAGGGAAAAGAAGGCCATATGCACCCGCGTTCGTAGCAGCAATGTCGACAACAGCTGCACTGTGGAAGGAGCCGAGATGCCCTTCAGCAGGTTAACGGGTAAAGAAGATGTGGTCCGTATGTAGAACGGAGTATCGCTCAGCCATCAGAAAGGATGAATATTTACCACTTACATCAACGCGGAAAGGGCTGGAGAATACTATGCTTAAGTGAAAGAAGTCAGAGAGAGAAACTTACCACATGGTCGCGCTCATACGGGGAACGTACCGCACAGAGGACCTCAGGGGAGGGGAGGGAAGACTGAATGCCAAGTCCTCAGAGAGGGAGACAAACCGCGAGAGACCCTGAACGGGAGGAAAGAAACGGAAGGGTGCAGGAGGGGGTGGGGTCACAGGGCCGACGTGACGGGATGAGCCCTGCCTGTTACATACAAGTGACAGATCACTGAGCACTGGGTCTGAGGCTAAGGTACCACGTGTTGCCTAACTGAATTCACATTTAAGGGGAAAAAAAAAAAGTAGAACAACAAAACAGAAACTTGCCCTTCGTAAGCACGGACACCCCGGGAGAGTCGCTAGGGCTCCGCAGCAACATGGCAGAGGCAAGGCCCAGAGGCAGGCGGCACGTGTGCACACCTCGGGTCCCCCTCCTCCCTCCTGGCCTCCAGGGGTTTGCTCTCCATCAACAGACAGGTCTGACTCGCCCACCCAGACCCACGGTGCAAGCAGGTAGGTCGGAGAAAAGCAGGAGGAGTGGGAAGACAGAGGAGCCAAGCCCGAGCTCTTACTCAAAACCAGGAAGACGCGGCCACAGGCACCCAGCACAGCTGCCGCCCGCAGAAGGGAGACACTCTGGGGACTTCCATGCGGCCGAGATGGTAAAGCAGAGGGCCACCGCGCCCGGATCCCAGAACCCCCTTCCAGCCAGCCTGCTCACTTCCTGCCCCTCCCCCACCCCCACGACAGCCGCACACACTGCCACGAGCACCCAGAAGCGTCAGCAAGGCAAGCCCAGGGAGGCACTGGGGGCGACCCACGGGGACCTTCAACCAGAACCGTCACAGACTCGGGTCCCCGTGTCACCAGGGCTGCTAACGTCATGACTCCCCAACCGCACTCCTATCCTGCCCCTCAGATGGCAGGAAAACAAAACCTGTCGCGCCCATCGCACAAGGCCGCGTGCAGAGCGGGTGAGATGCAGCCGTGGGAACTGCAAAACACAAACACGGATGGGCGACCAGGACCTGGGAGACAGGCCGAGGGCAGGCACCGCACTCCTTTTGGGACTACACAGCGCAGCCGTCACGGCACAGGGTGAATGACAGCTGCTGAGGACACCAGAGTTCTGGGGGGAGATCCCACTTACGACGTCCCTGCGACCCTGGACTCCTCCAAACACCGAGACACAGAGTGGCGTGCAACCCCATTCCGATTCCAGCACATCCCCTACAGTCCGGCACAGCGAACACTGATGAGCTTTTAACCGCCCCTCGTCTGTCCCGCTTCCTACTCGTACCCCCATTCCTTTATGGGGGAGCGCCTTTCCTTCTCCATGTGGCAGGCACCCCTGAGAACAGAGGGGAACGGACGTTGCACTAAGGAAGTCCCAGACCGTCTTGCTCTCGCCTCTTCCAAGGTCTTAGGAACAAAGTGTTTACAAGTTCCCTTGACTATAAAAATTTGCAAAAGCCATTGAAAATGACAGCAGTCCGCAGTTAAGTCCACTTCCTCCACGGTCTACCCCACAGAAGGGGACAAAAGGGAAACAGAGCTGTGGCGACGCACTCTGTTCTGGCTTCGTGGGGTTCAGCGACGCGATCCCGAGCACCCCGTACAGCTGTGTCATCACGAGCTGGGGGCCCAGGAACGCTCCTGCCCAGGACATACCACCCAAGGTCAGGACGCCATGGCCGGTGCCAGACGGCACACCGGGATACGAGCCACGTGAGGGCAGAGGACAATGATGGTGAGCGATGATGGGAGCCAGAAGCCAGGGTGTGGAAAAGCCTCCCCGGAAGTTTTATCAGCTCCTAAAGCACTCGTCAATTTTCAACATTTGTGAAATAAAATACGAGCGGTTCTCCAAAATGGAACAAGCCCACAGTCCACATGCCATTCCCCTAACAGGTTGCAAAGCACCCCAACTACGGCAAGAAGAGGATGCCTGGCCACGGGGAACCCTGGATGACCCATTTCCTCCACAGGAAATGACCTCACAAAGCCTCCGTCACAGACACGGGTGACCGAAGAAGAACGGCTTACGGAAAGGGAAAAACCATGCGGGCATGCCGGGCAGTTCTTTCCATCACAAATGTTATTCTCCCAGAGTGTGAGGCTGGTGCTGATACATGCTTACTTTTTTAAAAAATTGATTTATGTCAGAGGGAGAGAGAGAGACTGTGAGCATGCAGCTGGGGAAGGACAGAGAGAGAGGCAGCCAATCCCCAGGCAGACTCCCCACCGAGCAAGGAGCGCGACACGGGGTCGAGCCCACAACCGACCGGGCCGCCCAGGCACCCGGCTGATACCCGCTAACTGCAG
Source organism: Mustela nivalis (assembly GCF_964662115.1). Classification (NCBI taxonomy): domain Eukaryota; kingdom Metazoa; phylum Chordata; class Mammalia; order Carnivora; family Mustelidae; genus Mustela; species Mustela nivalis. Next base: position 31,053,550 of record NC_139041.1, read on the forward strand.
AGGTTACAGCTAGCTGCTCCCTCAACCTGCAAACAGACACCCAGTGAGCAAACACACAGCCGGTGAGGCCGTTCCCACGGGGAAGACACTCCCCACAGTGACCAGACTCCTCTCTCGTTGGCCCCCGCTCCGGCGCACAGGTGGGCGCGTGAGTTCGGTTCGGCCCAGCGGCCACGCGCACCCGTCCCGCGCACACACACGTCTGCGCCCACTCTGAATCTGCAGGGACGGACACCAGGGCAGAGACGTCTCTGGCATTTCCTTCGGGGTCTCGATCACACCGCAGTGATGGGATCCCGGCCACGCTCTTCCTGCCACAGTGACCACTGCTGCGCGACCTGCTTCCTGCTTCCCTGATTCCTGCAGCTCCCCAGCCTCCGTCCGTTCCACCGAGCTCTGTCAGCTCAAGTCAGCCAGAAACTGCTTCTGATTACAACCAAGAACCTGGGGCGCCTGGGGGGCTCCGTGGGTAAAGCGACTGCCCTCAGTGCAAGTCATGATCCCGGGGTCCTGGGATGGAGCCCCGCATCAGGCTCTCTGCTCCGCGGGGAGCCTGCTTCTCCCTCTGCCCCTCCCCCAGCGTACATGCAGGCACATGCGCTCGCTTGCTCTCAGAAGTAAGTAAAAATTACAAAAATAAAGACATTCTGATGTACCAAGAAAAAAATTATAAATAAGTAACTGAATTGGGGAAAAAAAAAAAAAAACCAAGAACCCTAACGGACACTCACCTGATCTACACGGGGATGAGCGTCTACTGGTAAATCAAAGTGTCCGAGACGTGTGTGCGCACACGCACGTCACCGTACCTACGGCTTGTATTCTGTTTCAGAACCTAGCTGTGCGGAATGTCTATGTGCACATGTACGTGCACACGCGTGCACACACACACTCATGCCTCTAACGGCCCATGAAACACCTGGAAAAATGCCCAGCAGACCATCCACCGTGGTCACTCTGCCAGCGAAGAGAGAAGGAGGGCCGTACTTTCTCATACCCTCGCTACTCTTGTCAAGAATTTTCTACGACCTAAACAGCATGTACTACCACAAAAATAAACGCACGCACAGCTAAACAGAGGCACAGACCCAGAGAACAAACGCTGACCCGTGAAGAAATGCCGCACCTCCTTCTGGACTTGTCCTCCCTTCCTCCTAAGGCAAGGGTCCCGCACAATACGGACCCCTGGGCGCCTCTCCATCCGTGGGCCGCATGCGAGCTCCTCGCCAACAAGCAAAGCGGCAGAAATCTGGTTCTCTCACCAGAGAACAAGAACTGAATCGCCAACTCCAGTCCCAGGAGCTCGAGCCGGACGCCCCGACTTTCCCACATGAGGTGCTCCACATCTCATGACTGAAGAACCCACGCATGGAGGGGTTGCACCACCCCGGCCTTCTGATCGTTTGTTTCCACAATATTGAGCTAATGCACTTAATTACCGCTAAATCCCACCAAACACATTTTGGCTTTTGTTTGGTTTTGCTTTGTTCTCCTGTCGCCTGCTTCCCAAGCTCCTTCTTTACGAGGGTGAAGGGAATGCCCTTTGTTTGCCGCGAGCGCCTATAGCAACAAGTCCATTCTGCCTTTAGTGGGACTAGAAAGAAAAAGCAACATTAGAAACTGGGAAAAGACTAATGCCCCACTCACAATGAATTCAACGGGTAGAAAAAGCACGTGATGTCCTTTAAAGCACAATGAGAGAGGCCTACAGAGGAGGCGGCGAACAGCAACTTTCCCTGGGGCTCGACTCTACGTCGCAGGATTTCCCACGAACACCCAAGTGTCCATGAACGCAGGAAAATATCCATCCCAACTCCGTCCTGATTAAAAACTGTGGGAAAAACAACACGGCTTAGTCCATTAACTGAGACTCTGATTAACTCGGTCTTGGATGGTTTAATATGAAACAGTTTGCTGTTTCTAGAAGAGCACGTCTTTGAAAGGAACAGAAATCGCCTCCGGTGTCACTTCCCTCCGTGGCTCCAAGCGTCTCTGAATGAGCCCCAAGTGTCGCAGTCTGACCACCATGAAAGGTTCGCTGCACTTCCGAGGACGAAAGCAGCAGGAAGATTTCCACCTCCGAGGCGAGAAGAGGCCAGCGCCACAGCTGGGCCTCCCCGGCTCACCCCTGCCCTCTGGCTCGTGTCCACCCCCCAGAGGACGGCGTCTCTCCTGCCCAGAGAACAAATTCCAACGTGGCCCGAGGGCATCAGGAAGCCTGGCTGGCAGGACCCGGCAGGCTCCGGCACGCCTCACTCCCATGACCCCGGGGCCACCCAGGGCAGCTCCTATACGGTGCACTCGGGCCTGGCTCTCGCTCGTGCTCTTCCACCCCACACCCCCGGCCCTGTGGACCCCACGCCCTGCCTGGCACCGAGCACGTGCCCAGCGTTGCTCTAACACAGTGAAGAGGATGACGAGCTACCACGACCTCTGCCGGGAAGGTCACCAGGACATGTCCGTGCGTTAAACAAGTACACGGTGCCCAGACACTCCTTTTCGCCACCAAACAAAACTGACCTTTCCTCCTGGCAGCCAGTGGAACACACACCGCAGGAGAGAAGTCAGAAAGGTCACTGCATTCTCCGGGTCTCTCGGCCCCGTGACCCTCACCAGTCAGCCACTCCTCGAGCCTCCTGGTGCCTGAGCACCGTGTTCCCCTGCGACTCTGGCTGAACCGGCGCCACTGTCCTGGCCTTAGCCTGGGGCCAAGGGCAGGTGCCCTGGCCCTGCTTCTCCCCACGTCGTGCGACCTTTCCCCACCATCTTTACTGTGGGCCAGTCCTGCAGACCTCCGGCTCACTGGCGGAAAATAAAGGCACTCTGGGCTCTGCACAAGAGACACCCCGCAAACAGAAAAACACAAACACACATACCGTCCCGGAAACGGATACGAGACACAGAACTGGAGCCTCCCTCCCATCAACACTTTGCTGCAAGCAAAGTTACAAAAACCAGGCTGAAATGATCACAACTGAGAGAGCAGCACGAATGCCGGCCCGACCTTTGAGGGAGGGAAAACCAACAACAAGAAACCAGACAGATTAAGTCTCAGCCCCAGTCTCCATGAATCATTACGTTGCAACCATTAATGGGACGGCCGGACATCAAACAGCGCAAACATCCCCAGCGGGGAACAGTTAATGAAGTCCTCGAGTCTGCATCCTGTGCCCTCCATGGGCCCCAACGCCTGTGACCCTGAACTCAGACACACTAACCACCTCCGAACGGCATCTTTTGGGCTTGGTCATGGTCACAGAGAATCACGTTCCTTCCTAAGCCTCCAATGCTCAACGTCCCCCCATGCCACCCACGTCTCCCATTGGCCTCACAAACTGCCACTGGCCTCTGGAAACCAACGTCAACTCCAAGCATATGTACACCCGTGTTCACGCCGCAGCATTACTCACAGCGGCGGAAAGCTGCAAAGAATCCAAGTGTGCGTCGAGGGATGAATGGAGACCACGCGGCAGATACACTCGACAGAATATCACGCGTCCGCAAAGAGCAAGAAATTTCGACACCCGCTCCAACACAGCACGGAGACAAACCGGGCACCAGTGCACGGCTCCCCTCCCAGAAGCCACCCTGAGTCGTCAGTCAGGAACAGACGGAGAGATGACCAGGGCTGGCGGAGGGCAGAGCAGGGACAGGTCAGTGTGGAAAGAGGAGAAAGTTCTAGAGGCAGATGATGGTGAGGGCTGCACAACACTGTGAAGGCACCTAAGCCGCAGAACTCTGACGATTTAAAAGGGTTGAAAAGATAAATTGTTACCTGTATATATTTTAGAACAATGAAAAAAAAAGGTGAAGAAAATCTAAAACTCGGTTCTTCCATCCCCCGTGCCGTACCGATCTCAAGTGTTTACCGGCCACACGTGAGGCCCACCATGCTGGGTAGCACAGAAGGTCCCTACAGAAAGTCCCATCAGACAGCGCTGGCCTGGCGGCAGTTCACGGAGTTACCCGCGGCTAACAAACGGGGCCGAGAGGCACCACTGAAAGGTCCAGTGCCCGTGCCCAACTGGCCGATGCAGCTATCCAGCACTCACTCGTCCGCTCAGCAATATTCCTCAACACCACTCGTCCCCGTGCCGGGACCGGCTGCCAGCGAGACCCTCGGAGCGGAACATCCGCAGGACGGTGCCGACGAACCACAGCACGGCGCACAACACCCCACCCGCAGAATCCAAACGCCGCGTGTCCCTGGATTCTGCCCTAGATGGCCCCAGCTCCAGCATGTTCTGCCCTGCTCACGGGCGACCCTACACCCAGCGCGAACTCTCCGGACCCGTCTCTCCTCTCCTTCTTCTACTGACGGGCTCGTTTCCGATGCCCGTTTTCCTTCTCATCACCTCGAAGGAGGGAACGAGCGTGGTTCCCTTCCCGAAGTCAATCTCGCCGACACCCTTCCTCGGTCCCGTCCTCCTGCGCGTTCCGGGCTCTGCGTCTGGCGGCCCGTCCTCCCCCTCTCGCCTCTCCGTGCCTGTAACCCGAGCATCCTCGCTCTGCAAACAGGCTCAGCTTCCTCTTACCGAAGGGAAAAAATGGGTTTTTAGGTTGTCCTCTGCTTCATAATCCACCGAGGGCCAGCAGGCTGTGTCAGTTAGGGACGGACTGTAAACACCGCGGACTGGGCCGATCACACCGGTCCACGTCGTGCGCAGCCACCGACCGCTGCAACTCTTCAAAGACTAAAAATCACGCTTAGCTCTTAGCGTAGGAGAACAGGCCACAAGCTCCATCTAATCATGTGCGAACTCTAACGTGCATGTCCCTCTCTGATGGTTCCTTCTCAGGTGTAATTTCTGACGTGTTCCTCCCCATCCAAGAAAAACCTCGGTGGTCTCCCCTCACCGAGCACGTTCTGTCCTCCAAGGGCAGCCCTTCGAGACCTTGGCTGGCCCTGAGCGTCCCAGCTCCCAGTTCACCTTCCAACGTGTCTCAGCACTGCCCCGTAACAGCCCAGTGTGTGCTCTGTCGTGCCTCATTCACGCCGACGAGTCACCTGGGAAAGCTGCTGACCCTCACGCTCCGGCTCCAAGTGTACACGCGACCTCCCTCCCTGACCACCAGCTTCCCAGAAATCTCCGTGTCCCGCTCAAGCGACCATCCTGTGCTCCCACAGACCCAAGTTTCCGTCGCGTGGCGTGGCATCGCCCCAGAGCTACCTTTTCCTGATACAACAGACTCTCGACAAGCGTTTCTTAAGGAAGTGGCCCGTGTCCTTTACGATCGCATCAGGAGCAACACTGCAGAGGTGTCCTCATGCCCTCACCCTGATCCCCGCTAACCACCACCAAATCAGGTTCGCACAAGCCCACGCGGGACCGGCAAGTGCAAGAACCGGGTTCATTTCTCATGCCTGCCAGGGCTGTCTCAGGAATGCCTGGCTAGTCATCGTCAGAGTCACCTCTCTGGACTGGATGCTTCTGTCCCCTCAAGTTTCGTACGCTGAAACCGGACACTCAGTGTAATGGCACCAGGCGTGGGGCCTCTGAGAGGAACTCAGTTAATGAGGCGGCGCCCTCAGAACAGCACCAGCGCCTGTACAAAAGGCTCCCCAGAGAGCTCCCTCGCCCCTGCCACCGCATGAGGGCTCAAGCAGAAGACGGTGGTCTGTGACCCAGGAAGCCGGATCAGTGGACCCCGAAATCTGCCTGGGCCACGACACTGGGCGTCCGGACTCCAAAAATGGGAGAAAGTACGTTCTCTTTCTCCTAAGTCCTCCCCTGCCCTCTGCCAGTTTCTGGTTCTTCGTCTCAGCTGCCCAAACCCCTGAAGACGACGGCTCCTGAAAAGACTCCGAACGCCTCGGTATGTGGGGACTCGTCACGGGCCGCCCCCATTGACAAAACGTCAGGGATGAAGGATCCTCGACAGAGCCGCAGCGTTTCGTGATGCAGCCATGGACCATAGTCACGTCCATGTCACCCGTGCACGCACTCAACGACCTAGCAGGTGCCCGCTCTGTGCCAACACAGCACAGGGAGGCACCGGCCGGGGGAACCGAATGCACTGGTAACGCCGAGTTCTTCCAGACACGCCAGCAGCAGTGCCAGGACGTTCCTGTCGCGGGCACACGCAGACTTGTCCAGACAGCAGCTGCCTCCGGGGGAGCGACCGAGATCCCTCAGGCACCCCCACCCCCAACATCTGCGCACTGCCCGATGTAAGAGCTCAGTAAACGCCAGCTCCTGGAACCAGGTTCTGAACGATCGTGTGAAAGGTCGCTGGTGACTCTGAAAGGAATTAGTGGACTGACCTCTCGGTACTTGTGTCAAGACCCAAAGAGAAACAACCATTAACTTACAGTCTCAAAACTGTTCTGGAAATTTTCAAAATAACACAAAATCTTTGCAGAACAGTCTCTGCACATCAGTTTCCATTTGTGGATGTACACGGCTCTCATCCGGCCACCGGAAGAGAAAGTTAAAGCCACTGCTTCAAGCCAACGGCGAGAACATGCCGTCTCTGTCACCAGAATTCAGTCAGGAGTCGCTGACCTCCACGTCCCATCACTGTTAGCGCAGGTCCCTTTCTGGGGAGGTTGGACGCTCCACCGCGACGGGCCACTCACCACGACGACAGACGCGCCTCACCTTACGAGGATTCACGGTGCTCGGATTGGACGGCGGAGCTCAGGAAGCTGCCGGCCGCCACGTACGGGCACGTTCACGGAAGCTCCCCGTGATCACAACCTGCACATACGACATGCAACTTACGTAGCTTCACGGGGCACTGCCACCCGATGCAGCTGCTCCGGGCCAATGCCCAGCCAAACACAAACCAAACACAAAACTATGCCCACGGTGCGACAGCTTCACAGGCCACCTCACCATCGGCGCCGTAACACCTGCTGACAAGCTGCCTGAAAAACAAGAAGGTGTGCGCTTGCGTCCTCACAGGACAGAAGAATCCCACGACCTGTGTGCCCCGGTCACCAGTGTGTAAAGGCAAGAGGCGACCGTGTGTTAGTGGCAGGACGTGGGAGCCAGCAGCGCCCACGCTGCCCACGTCCAGCCGAACCCTTTCTAGCCACTGCACGGCAAGAGCGACGCTCAGAGGAGAGCCGGGGGGACACGCAGCGTGGCCTTCAACGCCCACGCACCCCCCCTCACTCCCCGGATCTCGGATCTCGGTCGCGGAGACGCTCCCACCACCGTGTCCAGGGGGCCTCGGACTACATCACGATGACCCTCCGCGGCCCGCGATAACGCTCCGGACACGTTCCCTCACAGTAACCAGCACAGAGGCGCTCCCGGACACAGAGCGGCAGAGGCGAGCTATTTGCAGCCCAACAGAATTCACGAAGTGCGTGACACCAGACACAAAACACGGCCTCACACACGTCGCATACAAAGAACACTGTCCCGCACTATTAATTCTCACGAGACGTCAGACCGAGTCACACCACTGGGGCAAAATCAAACAATGCACGGTCACTTTCCCAAAACCGGAACCATTTCTCAGAGCTGCACGCCGTGTCTCTCCGCGTCCGTGGGACTCCCGTGGGAGGGCCCTGGTGGCTTAAATACCCACAGACCTCGCGGCGATCAGGTGCACGGGGCAGTCCTGAGGCTGCCTGCACCCGTGGGGAACGCACACTTCTTTCCACACGCCCGGAGGCACACGTGCACGTCTCTGAGCCCATTCCTGGGAAGGCAGGTCATGCACACCCTTCACCTGCCCCCTGCACTCTCAGAACAGAACAGAGCTCCACCAGCGCGGGGCGACCCCACTTCCTCACAGAGGACTGGGAGGCTCCTCCATCTCCCGGAGACTAACAGAACCAGCGCGGCTCACACAGGCACGGCACGCCAAGCAAAGCCCTTTCGCGAGCGGTGGCCCTACAGCGCCGGAGACGACGAGGGTTCCAGAGGTCCCGCAGCAGGGAGCAGGGCTAAGAATTCAAGGGCGACGCTGTCTGGAAGCGTGTCAGCATCAATACTGAGGTGTGGAAGGACACCAACTCGTGCCCCACCTCTGGAAAAGGGAGTCCTAGAAACAGGGAACAACAGCGTGCAAGCAAGCACCCGACCCTCTGCCGAGCACGGAGCATGAAGCAGCTTAAAATGCGCCAAGAAGTGCTGTGAAGGCAGGAACCGGGGACCCTACTCAGGGACAGCCGCTGGAGTCACGCGCGACACGGACTCCGGGTATCACGACGCCGCATTGATGTTAGCGACAAAGGAGAGAAGAAAAAAAAGCAAAACAAAAAAAAACATCAGGATGTTAAAAACCATTGAGTCGTGCACTTCAGATGAACGGACTACACGGTCCACGACCCCCACCTCAAAGATGTGCTTCTTTCAAAGCCCAGAAGAGCTAAGAGTAAGTGCATGTCACTGTGTGTGACTCACGCTGCACCGTGACCCGCACTGAAACCAACCGTTTTGCACAAAGCACGTAAGGAACCTGTGTGATAACATGTGGTCAGAAACTGTACTCCGATTAACAAGAAACGTAATAGATTTTACACGAGAGAAGCATGACCCCACGAGGCGCGTGGGACGACCTGAGGAGGACAATGACTTTACAGACTTTGGTTCTGCTACGAAATACCTACCGTCAGCACAAAAAACACGAACTGTCACCCGCCATGTCTGCCTCGGCGTCTCCCAGGCCAGTGTTGAGCTCAACGAGACAGCTGAGCAGAAAAGAGAGTCTGAGAAACCCCGGCGCTGGCCAACAGGCTCCCACCCGGCTCCTCCTCTCACCTCCCCGAGACTCACTGCCGGCAGCCACCGCAGTCCCCTGGCCCAGCCACACACTCCCTCCACGTCCCCAGCATTGGCACCTCGGCACTCAGAACACCCGACCTGACCCGCTGGGTGCTTCTCCTGTCAAATCAGGCCCAGTAGGACACCCACTGGCAGAGCCAGCGTCCCGATCTGAACCTCTGCCTCCTTGATCCTTCTGGCCTGCTAACTCTGCATCCCTGACCTTCAACGGCTCCAAACTATCATGTAAAAACCAAACTGTCTTGTTTGGGTCTTTGGGTCTTCTGTGTGCGAGACTGTCCGTGTTTGCCTTAAAAATCACCCTGACCATGGGGTGCCTGGGTGGCTCACTGGGTTAAGCCTCTTCCTTCGGCTAAGGTCATGATCTCCTGGGATCGAGCCCCACATCAGGCTGTCTGCTCAGCAGGGAGCCTGCTTCTTCCTCTCTCTCTCTCTGCCTACTCGTGATTTAAATAAAAATTTAAAAAAAAAAAAAATCACCCTGACCTTAAGGTCTCCTCTCCCCCGAATAACTGGTTAGAAGGTCCACAGAGGATCCTAGACAATCGGAGGATTCGCCTTGCGGTCAGAACATGAAAAGCAGCATTTTCTCAACATCTGAAAAAGGAGAAGTGTGTTATTTCTCTGAAAATTTTCACTCAGAAGGAAACGAAAGGTCCCGAAAGCTGTCCTCCTAGCGCATCTCCCTCATATACGAATACCTCTGAGCTATAGTGTTTCTGTCCCTAGAATTCGATTTGTACACACTTAAGGACCAGAGGGAAAGGTTTTCGAAACGCCGGTGGGGAGAGGAAAGAAGGCAGGATGATGGAAGCAGGGAAGAAGGAAGACCACCCCAAAGGCTGCGGAACAGAGACCCGCACTCATGTATTCTACGTGACTGTTAGGCATTTTACGCTGTGAGGAGCCACCAGTGTCCCCTCCACTGCGGACATGAATACCTGACCCCCAGGACCTCAGAGTGCGAGCGTACTTAGAAACGGAGCCGTCAAGAGAGTAATTACGTTTAAAAGGAGGTCCTCGGGCGTAGGTCCTAACCCAGCAGGACCGGTGTCTTCGTTAAGAGAAGACTAGGACACACAAACGGAGAGAGGACACACCACCAAGGAGACTGGCTTCAGCAGAAAGCATCACCACCACCACCATCCCTGCTAACTCCTGGGTCCCTGACTCCCAGCCTCCATGGCCGCCAGAAATAAAGGTCTGCTTGGCCCCGCAGGCTGTGGCACTCCCTCGCAGCACCCCAAGCCGGCTACCGCACACTCTGCCACGTTCGGTGCCCGGCCCAGAAAAGCAGAAGGCAAGGAGGCTCCTGCTCAATCCTGCCTCCTCCCCTCAGAGTCTCTGTGCCCTGTTAAATGAGAAAAATGAACGTGTTTGGCCATGGCGCCTCTTCTCTCTGCGGGTCGTTTCCACGTGCATAAGGGCACCCTGCAGCACATGCTCTGTGGGATGCCCTGAGTGAACACACAGCTCCCCACGAAACCCTCCTACGCCGCAAGCGTTCGGTAAACGCGATCATTTTTTAAACTGGTGGCGGGGGGGTGCCCCTAAGCCAATTAACCTGCCCCTATCGAAGTAGGGATCGGGAACCCATGGCTCTGTAAAGCTAAGAAACTCCGGCCGGCAGCCTGGTGGAGAAGTGACCGCAGAGAGCCGTGTGCTCCCTGCAGCAAAGACAGAAAGCAGAGTTCCACGCCGGTCAGGTCCTGCACTTTAACTGCTGGGGGGCGACAGGTGGGCGTGCTGATGGAGAGGCCTACAGGGGCAGAAGAGCACGGTCAAGATCCAGAACCCCACTGAGGCCCAGAGCCTTGCATCCTGACCATCCGCATGCACGCTTGCGAAATCCAAGCTGTTACTACGCCCACATCAGTGGCACCGGCTACAGGCCTCGCTGTTCTAGCAGGGCACAGAAGGGAAGGGAACAGAGAACCCATCGGGTGTGCTGGGCCTACAGAATGCCCCACAGATGTTTGGGGACAGCAGGGAACACGGCCGCACGCCCTGCAAGGAGTGGAAGATCCTGAGAAGAGGACACACGATATCTGCACTCAGGGCACGGCGCCGGCTCAGACGTGCGGATCCTCGGACCTGGCGTCCGGACATGGGGGAAGACCGGGGAAAGGGATGTCTGGCTGCCTCAGCAGGATGCTGACCCCTGTCCTGGCTCTCCTGTACCTCACGTCCTCTGCCCTAACACGGGGACACGTCCCCACACCAACAGCCATCGCTGTTTCAGGATTACCTGCCGCTGACCTGGTACCGCCTGACGAACATCCTCGGGGAAACGCTTTCACCTGGAGTGACCTTCAGATCCTCACGTGGGCTGCTCCGCTCCGGAAAGAGAGCCCGTTCTCACCGAACACATCCAAAGTTGTCACGGAAGAGAGCAGTTACAGCAAAAGGTAAACCGTGTCATTCAGACATATGTACTTTGGGGAAAAAAAACTGGAAATGTCTTCCTCTTGCTACATTTTAAGATTCCACAGGTTCAAGTCAATCCAGACAAGTGACAATTTACAATAGAAAGACAAATACAATTCCTTCACGTTGACAGGCCGAAAGCATTTTCTCACCTCATTTTGAAGAAGAAATGTAAATAATTTTGAAGAGGCAAGAAAAACAATTTAAAAAGAAACACGCAGTAGTTTCAAAAAAAGAACCCAGTTTTTACGCATTCAGGCTGTGGACAATATAGGAACATAAGAATGTGTGATGTGGCCTGTTCATTAAAGTGCAGGATTCAGTATAAATTAAATTTTAAGCTATAATTTATCCAGACAAATAATCTCGAATGTAATAATCGAATTTGCTTTAATTGCTTTTAAATTGCGGTGGCAAAACTGTAAGGAAACTCCCAATTCCTGCCAATATCTGAGAAGCGGGCCAACTCCACAGAAAAGAAAAGCCGTCACGACAGCAAGTCTTCCGGGCTTTGCTGTCCCGCACGATGCCCCGCGGACCCAGGGGCCGCTGCCCTCGACAAGAGGGAGGGAAAGGCGAGCAGAGCCAGCGCTCCGGGAAAACCGCCTCCGGCGCGCGAACACACGATCCCCGAGAAACGCGTCCCCACCGACCCGACGCTTGCGCCCGCGGTTCTTCACGCGGCGGTTCTCGCTGCGCAAGGAGGACGTCCCAGCCGCCCCCACACCCACACCCACCGGGTCTTCTCCGTCGCGGGCTGTGACGCTCCTCACGCGGTGCGTCGCTGACCCGAAGCCGTCCCCCGGGTTTGGACAAGGGGGCGCACCTGGCAGCAGATTCCCTGCCGGGCTCCCCTCCGAGCCTCCGACCCGCTTCCCGCTAGTCGCGCTCGGCCAGAGGGCGGGGCAGGGGCAGCGCGCAGCCCCGCCAACCAGGGCGGCTCTGGCTGAGGCACACGGACACCGGCTGAGGCACGCGGACACCGGCTGAGGCACGCGGACACCCGGCTGAGGCACGCGGACACCCGGCTGAGGCATGCGGACACCCGGCTGAGGCACGCGGACACCGGCTGAGGCACGCGGACACCCGGCTGAGGCACGCGGACACCGGCTGAGGCACGCGGACACCGGCTGAGGCACGCGGACACCCGGCTGAGGCACGCGGACACCCGGCTGAGGCACGCGGACACCGGCTGAGGCACGCGGACACCCGGCTGAGGCACGCGGACACCCGGCTGAGGCACGCGGACACCCGGCTGAGGCACGCGGACACCGGCTGAGGCACGCGGACACCCGGCTGAGGCACGCGGACACCCGGCTGAGGCACACGGACACCCGCCCCCGACCTGCGGGCCTCCTGCCAGCCTCCCGCACAGGGTCGCTACGCCGCGCACCCCCCTGAAGGCGTCCCGCCAGCGTCCCACGTAGTGTCACAGGCAGTGACCCCACTCCCCGCCCGCCACCTGTGGACATCACACAGCATCCCCACTCGCCGTGCGCCTCCTGTACATGTCACAAGCAGCGACCCCACTCCACGCGAAGGACCTGTGGACGGCGCCCGCAGCGACCCCATCTGCGTGAGTGCCACCAGAGGACGTCACACGCAGCGTCCCCACTCCGAACGTAACACGCAGCGGTCCAACTCTGCGGGCGCCACCTACTGACGTCACACACAGCGACCCCCACTGCGCGTGCGCCACCTACAGACGTCACACGCAGCGACCCAATCCGCGTGTGACCTGCTGACGTCAGACGCAACGTCCCCGTTCTACGCGCCGCACCTGAAGATGGCACACGGAGCGACCCCAATCAGTGGGCACCACCTGAGGACGTTACACGCAGCATCCCCATCCGCATGTGCTACCTGCAGGCGTCACACACAGCGACCCCACCACACGAGCACCACCTGCGGACGTCAGAGGCAGCGTCCCCACTCTGCGGGCGCCACCTGAGAACGTCACACACAGCATCCCCACTCCGCATGCGCCACCTGCAGACGTCACTCGTAGCATCCCCACTCCGCATGCGCCACCTGCAGACGTCACTCGTAGCATCCCCACTCCGCATGCGCCACCTGCAGACATCACACGCAGCGACCCACTCCACCGGCACCACCTAAGGACGTCACACGAAGTGATGCCACTCGCAGCGTCCCCACTACGCGGGCTCCATATGAGGACGTCACACGCAATGGCGCCACTTGTACACATCACAGGCAGCAAAATGCACTCCCCGCACACCACCTGCGAACATCACAGTGTCCCCACTCTGCATGCACCACCTGCGGACTTCACACGCAGTGACGCCACTCCACATGCACTACCTGTGTACGTTAGACGCAGCATTCCCACTCCGCAGGCGCCACCTGCAGACGTCACACACAGCGACCCCGCCACACGGGCACCACCTGCAGATGTCAGACACTGCCCACTCTGTGGGCACCACCTGACAACGTCACACGCAGTGATACCACTCTGTGTGCACCACCACCGGCGCCACCGAAGACCGTCACACGCAATGACGACTCTCTGCGCGCATCACCTGCGGACATCGTGTCCCCATTCTGCGGGTGCCACCTGTGAACGTCACATGCAGGGACGTCCCTCCACATGCACCACCTGCAGACGTCACTCGCAGCGACCCCATTCCGCGGGAGACACCTGAGAACGTCAGACGCCATCCGCATGCACCACCTGCAAACATCACACGCAGCGATGCCATCCGCGTGTGCCACCTGCAAACGTCACACGCAGTGACCCCCATTCCGCAGGTGGCACCTGAGAACGTCAGACGCAGCGATGCCATCCGCGTGTGCCACCTGCAAACGTCACACGCAGCGACCCCCGTTCCGCAGGTGGCACCTGAGAACGTCAGACGCAGCGACCCTACTCTGCAGGTGCCACCCGCGGACGTCACACGCAGCGTCCCGGCTCCACCTGCGCGCGTCCCGCGAGCATCCCGCGCAGCGTCCCGGGCTCCACGCTCTATCTGCGCACCATCCGGGCACTTCCTTCCAGGAGCCCGAGCTCCAGCACCGCAGGCAAACGCAGAGCGTGGCCGTCCCCAAGGCCTCCGACGTCCGGACGCCTGAAGACTGCGATGCGGCCCCCAGAGAGAGGAGCGCCTGCCGTGTCGGAGAATAAACGGCTCTGCTCCGTGGGGCGCACCGTCTCCGACTGCCGGGTGCGGAGGAAACAGGGTGTGGCTGCTTCCTAACACGGGATTTTCAAACACGGGCCATGGGAGAGCTTTGTCCAGACCCAGAGCGGGACCCAGTGTTGTTCCCGCGCCGCCCTGGTGCCTAGTTCTAAGCACTCGAACACGGACATAAACCGGGAAACCATCAGGAAACGGACTCCGTTCTTTCCCAAGCGATCAGCAACCCGCCCTGCCAAGACCCCCCCCCACCCTTCCCAGCATTCTCACACCCCCCAAGTGCCAAGAGCTCTATCCCCCTGAAGCCTGGCCCCAGTGGGTGGGGCTGGGAAAGGCCCCGACACTAGAGTCAGGACAGCTCCTCTGGGCCACCCCCTGGGCCCTGGTCCTTCAGGGCAGCCCGGCTTCTCCCGCCCAGTCTGGCCTCCCCCAGCCCCAACAGGTGCTGACCCCAAGAGCCCTCGGCCCACGCTTCCTGTGAGCTTCTCCTCATTCCCAAGACTCTGCTCTGAGGGACCCACTCAGGATGGGGGTCGCTTCCCAGCTTGCACCGTGTTCTCTAGCCTCCCTCTCCTTGCCCGGGACAGACGCCCCGCTTCGTCCAAGATGCGGACGCCCGACCGTTTGTATTTCATGATCTCATGAGGTCCAGGCTCAGGACAAGGCATTAAGGGAAAGCCTGTGTGCCCCCAGGACTGCCTGCAACAAGGAAAACTCCTGGCCAACTACGTGAGCTAGAGAGGACTCCAAGTAACCCAAGAAAATTTACTTTCCAAATACTTCCCCACAGATCTCCACGTGCCACAGAGCAGGGTTCAGCCGTCCAGGAGCAAGGAAGTCCCAAGACCCGCTCCCACATGAAGTAACCTTGCCGACGGGAGGAAGAGGAAAGGAGGCCAGTCATGAAGGCCGAACACTGTGTGGTTCCCCTCCCTGCAGGGGCTGCCAGGGGCTGCAGGGAGGGACGGGGAGGATGTCGTTCGAGGCATACACAGCCTCACAGGGAAGACCACAAGGGCTGGGTGATCGGCAGCTCGACCGTGAATATATTTACATGAAATCAATGAATATATTTACAAGTAATCAATGACTGCTTTGCTTATATGGTGTCCACATCCCATACGGTCCTGGAAGACCAAACTACGGACCATCTGGCCCTTTATACAACTTTGCTGACCCGGACAAAGATGAACCAACATATCCAAAAAAAATGTTTAATGCAGAGTTAGAATCAGCGACTACATATGGGCTAATGTGTCTCTGCTTCTTTTTGATAACTAATTCCTCTCCCCAAAGAAAAATAAACGATGGTATCTCTGAAAAGGGATCGCTTCTTCAGAGGGGGTCTGAACTGGTCATTCTTCAAAAACCTGAACTTTGGCTAAGATTCCACCCGAACCATGGAGATCGTGCAGGGAAGCGTGCCCCTCCCACTTCTCAATCGGGGGCTGCCTCGGATGGCTCGCCGGCTCCTGGCCCATGATAAGCAACCCCCAATCTCCAGGTCGTGGCTCTCTCTGGTTCCATCCTCTGGAAGGGCCCGTGTAACCTCCAGAGCAGGGCAGCTCCCCCAACGCCAGGAAACCACCTGAGTCTGCAAACGTTAGGATCTGCAAACATCACTGATCTGCAAATATCCTTCAGTACCTACCGCCCACTGGTCTACCAACTGCAGAAAGACAGGAAGCAACTCTCATTGGCCCCGATACTCACCACCACCAAGCTGGGGTGGTGTGCACGGATTTAGCTACAAAGCAGCGGTCACTGAACAAATTAATCCAAGGACCAAGAGAGACACAGAACCAAACAGAAATGCCAGAGTGCTCCCACAACACGAGTGAAGGGAAACCCACCATCTCTGGACAAGGTCCAGGAATGCGACGCACGTCTAGAAAACAGAGAACGCTGTGAGAAAGAACCAGGAGCCACGTGCACTATTTTTATTTTTGTTATTATTTTCAAAGATTTTCTTTATCTACTTGACAGAGAGACGCAGCGAGACAGGGAACACAAGAGCGGGAGAAGGGGAAGCAGGCCTCCCGCTGAACAGAGAGCCGGATGTGGGACTCAACCTCAGGACTCTGGGATCATGACCTGAGCTAAAGGAAGACGCTTAACAGTCTGAGCCCCCCAGACGCTGCCACGTGCCCTCTCAAGAACCCAGATCTGTACAGTCCACACGCCACAGACCGGAGGGCAGCAGACCACGGCCCGTGGGGCAGATCCAGCCCATCACCCAATCCACACAGCCCACAGGCTAAGATGGCTTTTTGTTGTTCTGTTTTTTACAGTTTTTGAAATGGTTGGTGAGAAAACAAATCAAGAGGACTAACCTTTCAGGACACAAGAAAATTACAGGAAATTCAAATTCCAGGGGCCGGAAGTGGAATTTTCCTGGGATGGTGCCACACGCTCACATGTTGACAGAGCACCTAGGGCTGCCTTAGCACCAGGCAGGGCTCAAGGGAGGCCCCGAACACGGCCCCACCAGGACAGGCTACCGCAGCTCCCATCTGACCCTCCGCATGCGAGGGCTACCCACCGGTGTAGACGAGCCCGCCCCGGGCTCTGAACCCTGGAGCGCCGTCGTTGGCCGTGGCCGTGCTCTGCGGCCAACGACGACCCCCCACCCCCCACCCCGCTCCCTCCTGCCGTTTGCACATCAACGAAAGGCAAACACCAGACCCAACCGTCCGCAGGATCTACCCCAGCTGCACTCTGATCCCTTCGGAGGTCGGCCTCCGGCGTGGGCGGGTTCAAAACCACGAGGGAAAATGCAGGTTTCATCTCCGCCAGAAGAAATGCCACCGACTCTGCTGTTTGTTTGCTTGTTTCCATCTCCTGTCCGCCTCCTGCCCCAAAATGAGTGGAGGGACGTTCACTCCAGCGCACGGAACCAGACTTCTGGCCGGGGGGGCACCAGGTCTGATAAAGAGACTGTGTTCGCCAGCATGCACGCGCGCGCTCTCTCTCACCACCATTGTGAACTGCGGCCCGGGGCCGCACCCGTTGGTCCTGTCCTGACACCAGGAACACGACCAGGAGGAAAAGACAGGCAGGAGCGTCTCCGCGCACATCACCAAATGCTGAAGCGTTCGATCCTCTCAGCCGAACGAGGAAAAATAAATCTACGACACCGTGTCCTTCATTCGGTGTTAGCCTTGTTTAAACCCAAAACCTTTCTAGGAAAACTTGTTTTCTCCGCACAAAAGCAAGTAAAGACAGAAAAGAGCATCATGGCCCGTCCAAGCACTTGACTTGGGGCGCGCGGGGGCTTCCGTCCGTGGAGCCTCTCGAATCTGGCCGCGGTCACGAGCCCGGGGCGGTGGGACGCGAAGCTGGGGACGTGGGCCGTGCGGAGGTTGACAACACGGACAACGGACTTGCTGCTGCTGAACCAGACCCTGGAAAACGGTGAAGACGCTCATTTTACCTGCTTTACAATTTACCACAATGAGAAACGGAACGGGGGGGTGGGGGCACATACTCCTATTAAACGAACAAATTTTGGTTTTAATATTGTGAAGATTGTGCTTTTAATTACTTCCTCTGCAAGCCGAGTTTTTGAAATGCATTTGAAAATGGGATTCTGGGGCACCTCGGGGGCTCTGTGGGTTAAGCCTCTGCCTTTGGCTTGGGTCATGATCTCAGGGTCCTGGGATCGAACCCCGCATCGGGCTCTCTGCTCAGCGGGGAGCCTGCTTCCCTCTCTCTCTCTGCCTGCCTCTCTGCCTACTTGTGATCTCTGACTGTCAAATAAATAAATAAAATCTTTTTTTAAAAAAGTGTGATTCTGACTAGGCTCCACAGCACGAATGCACAGGTCAGGCGGGTCCAAGCATGAAAATGAAGGTTCAGGATCCTGGTCTACGCGAACAGGGCAAATACGGAAGCCAGACCGTTCCAAGCGTGGGGCACGAGGAGTCCGAACACGGCGTTTCCTCGTGCGAACTGTTCAGTGTCTGTCCGCACGCCGGGTGCTCAGCCGCTGGCACGTAGTAGGTGTGGGGAGGTCCCCGCAGCAGCCAGAGGGAGAGGCAGGGGAGTGGGGGAGGCAGGGCGGGGCCGGGTGGGGCACAGGTGCCGTCGCAGGATCCCACGGCCACAGGCATCTGGAAGGACGGTGTCTTCCAAGAGGGGCCAGGCTAGACTGCAAGGGGTCCAGCGTGCAGGGGTGAGAGCGTCAAGGCAGTGAGCACGCGACTCTCGTCGGAGACCAGTGATGCGCAGGGAAAGGAAACAGGGCAGGAGACCGAGCAAAGGGCTTTGTTGATTCCCTCCGTCGAGCTGTTTGTTTCAAGGCAAGTGACGCGTGTATGGCCCTCGGCGGGGAGACGACTCTTTCCTCGCGGAAGCGGCGGTCTTTAATCCCTCCCACGCGGTGGGAACCCTGCTGAGCTCCCACAATGACAGCCACATTTCCGGAGCGCTCGGGCACGCTCACTCCCAGCAGAAACTCCGAGATCATCTCTTCCCTCCTTGAGGCTGAACATCACCAGACACGACACTGGTTGTGATGAGAGTCGCCGGTCGGGAGACGGGGCCGAGCCGTGGGGACGTGGGGGAGGCCGTGTCCCCACGTGGAGCCCCCCACTGCTCCCGGAACCCGAGGAGGCCGCCCTGGCCCGCACGCTGCTGTCCGGCAGACGCAGCCTCCGCACAAGTCCCCACGGACGCCCAAGGTGCAGACCGGGTGCCCGCCTCAGCGTCAGGAGAAACCCCTGTCCCGGACCGCCCGGGCTTCACAGCAGAACCAGCCAGCAGCAGGAAGCGGGGCGGCTGCAACACGGGGAGCCCCGCTCTGGTTCGCAGGGCCACGGGCACTGGCTCGTCTCTGCTCCACGCCGGTTCTCTGTCCCCACGTGGTCGTGGTCCCTTCAGCCTCCCCACCTGGACCCGGAGTCTGCGGACAGACTGTCCTCACACGCTGGATAAGCCACGAGAATCCCACGGGAGACCGGCCGGCAAGTGCGCAGGCCGTCCAGGAGGTGCAGAGATGCGACATTTCCGTCGGGGACGACAGCTAGACTGGACAGCGGCGAGGGTCACCCAGCCTCACGCGGTCCTGCTCTGCCTCCGCGTCCGCCTGGTCCCCTGGTGTTTAAGCAGCAGCCCAGGTACAGAGCCAACAACCTCCTCCAGACACCAACTCATCCAAAGGGGTTAAACGCAGGCCACTCAGATCGGAAGCTGCGGCGGAGATCAGGGTCGGCGTGAGGCAAGAGGAGAACTGGCCACGGCCACCACCTGCCCCGGCACAGCCCGTCTGTTCCCAAGTGCAGTCGGAAAGCCGAGCTGGTGTTGGGCATCCGCTTTGAGTCAGGAACCCCCCCATCCCCCACCCCCCGCTTTGCAGAGGAATCAGTCTCTCGGCTCTCTCCTCTCTCGGGAGGACGCGCCCCCTCCCGGCCACCGGCACCAGGCCCCCTCCTCCGAGCTCAGCCACCACTCCGGAAGGGCCGGGCACGGGGCACGCTGCGCTGCAAACGACCTTGCGGTCCGCAGGTGTGCTGTCCATCTACACCGCAGACCCTCCGGGGATCGGAGCGTGTGCTCCCTACTCTGTAGCAGGAGGCCCCGCAGGAATGGCTCCAGTCGAGCAGGGCAGCCTGCGGCCTCAGAGCGCCCCACGGTCCTGCCGGGACCGTCCGTGCACACATCCCGGCCTGGGCGTGCGGGAAGGAGGGTGCGGGGAGACAGCGCTGGGAGAAGCTGAAGCAGTGGAAACCGGGGACAGACGAGGCGGTCTGCTGGCGAGGGACGGCTCTAGTCACCGGCCCCATCCGCCAAGTCCAGCCGCCCGGAGGCCCGCGGAAGAACACCCAGTGCCTTCCCGCCTCTGCTCGGCCAGACGTCTCCCAGGCCCAGGAGATCAAACGGCCCATCTCCCACTGACTTATTTTCAGACCTCGCCAGAGAAGGGCAGGACAGACCAGAGATTTTCCATTCTGCCGCGGTCTGGCATCACGTGAAGTAGGTTAGTATGAAAAATTACCTGGGCTGTCCCGCTGGTGTTCGGTTCGAGCTAACGTTTCATCCCTTCCCCCGCCACCCCTGCCGGCCGGCCGCTCCCCAGCCAGGGCAGCCGGACGCCAGGAGCACAGGCCGACCGGGCTCTGAGAGGCCAAGCAAGAGCCTCCAAGATCACGCCCGGCAGGACAGCCCCTCGCGGAAGGTACCGGAGCTGTCACAGCCTCTGCCTCCCTGCGACGGGCATCACAAGCAAGTCCAACGACGAAAGCTGGAAATGCAAGCAGCCTCCCAATCACGAACGGGACGGAGTCCAAACCTTCGAGAGTTCCTCACTCAGAAATGCTTTTCTCCCAGGAACAAAGCTGGTCAACAATGGTCTCGTCAAGCCCGCGAACGTGACTGAGACGCCAATCGGCCACAAAAAACAGGTGAGTGGAACGGCTCACTGGGACCAGTGCAGAGCGCGGGGCTGTGCGTCTCCAGTGTCTGTGGGGGCGTCTGCGGGGCGCCCGAGGGCGGAGACCAGCTACGTTGGGCGTGACACAGCGAGTGCCACGTCCCTCGCGAGCTGTCACCCGCGCCGAAGCCTTAAGAGAAGCAACCGTGCAGAACCACGGAGGGTCAGGCAAGGAGCAGTTGTCACCCTTGTACGGAAGCCGGCACCAGAGAATGTACCGGAACGCGGTCACGCACCCGGGGGCTGGAAGACTGTCCCCGCCAAACTCGGACTCGGCCCCTTCCCAGCCGCGGACCTGCCTAACAACGGCACTGGGCCCGGCGCAGCACCGACCCATCACCCTGCTCCCAGAGCAGCGAGGGAAGAAGCAAACACACCTCCAGGTGAGGTGGGTCCTGGAAGCTGGCCGTCCCGCAGAGCGGCTGGCGGAGGACTTGGCCCACCAACGCTCCCTACTTCTGGGGCGCAGAGTGAAAACGCAGGCAGCAGACGAGGTCAGTTCTGATCCGACTCCCCTCTGCCGCCACACACAGGGGCACCCCCTGCGCCGTGTCTCCTCCATCACCCCTGCTCGTTCTGACAGAGCCGGCGCCAGCCCTTTCCAGCGCCGAAGCATCAGTCGGTGGCGTGAGGTAGGGATGCCGTCTCCCAGGACTAGGACCACTAACTGGGATTAGGTTCACACCCAACAAGCGAGTCTCTAACTGTGGAGAACCGGGCTCCGGGAAGCAGGTGACATGGAAACAGGCGCACACGAGGAAGGGGTCTGGAGAGAGGGGACAACGCAGGGCACGGCACGGAGGTGGGACAAGCAGGGCTCCACGCACTCCGCCAAGGGCCAGACAGCCCAGGCTCCAGGCCTGCCGGGGCCAGAGGCCGTCTGTAGGCACGGAGGGAACCATCCATGAACGCGCGTGGCTGTGTTCCAAGAAAGTCTGGGGACCGATATCCGCATTTTACATCCCACTCGTGTCACTAAATATTATTTTTTGTGGCCATTTAAAAATGTAAAAACATTGGGGTGCCTGGGTGGCTCAGTGGGTTGAGCCGCTGCCTTCGGCTCAGGTCATGATCTCAGGGTCCTGGGATCGAGCCCCACATGGGGCTCTCTGCTCAGCGGGGACCCTGCTTCTCTCTCTGCCCGCTTCTCTGCCTGTGATCTGTCTGTCAAATAAATAAATAAAATCTTTAAAAATAATTTAAAAATAGAAAGTGAAACCATTCTTAGCTCACAGGCTGTCCAAAAGGAGGTGGTCAGCCAAATGCAGTCCGGGCCTGAGCAAACTTGTCCCAAGCTTGGGCTCAGAGAAGCTTCTGGAATCCGACACGCTCATCTTCCGCGTTCCGGGGCACTCAGCCCCAGTCTCGGGGCAGGGGCGGGGGGGGGGGTCTTGCGGATCCTAAGACCAGGAATCAGGGGAAACCCTCCAGGGTGTGGAAATGCAGGGGCGTCCCGCAGAGAATACCAGCTCTGAAACCACCGCACCCTGGCCTGCCACTGCCCGCCGCTGCGCTCCACCGTTCAGAGCTACAGACCAGGACCGCAGCGCCCTGGGCTCAGCTTCCCCGAATGGACCAGAGAGTCCCTCCAACCCTCTGCATCCCTCCTGCAGGAAGTGCGTACAGTGTCGAGGTCACGGCCCCGTAGAGGGCAGACCCCGAAACACGGACGGGCCAGGGGCTCCCCTGGGCTCCCGGACATTCCTCCTCCCACCCCAAAGTTCAGGCCCAGGTGTCCACCGGGGACGGCCCCCAGCGCTAGGAACGCAGCGGGACACGTGGACCAAGCCACGGCTGAGACCGCCGGCGTCAGAGGCAGGACAGGGCACGCGGGTTTCGGCGCAGGACGTCACCAAGAAATCCCCCCCCGCAGACTGGACTCGGACACCGCCAAGGGCAGCGGGCCCCCTTCCCCACGCTCCGCAGCCGGCATCTCCATCCCCGGCCCCTCTGCTTCCGCCCGCCCTTGCCACGGTCCGCAGTGTTTCCGGCTCGCGGCCGAACTGTTCCCTCGCAGGTCACGCAACACCGAAGACAGCTGTGATGCCACACCTTTCTGCAGGAGACTCAACCCCTGAAAGCAGTCGTTGAACCAGATCGGCAACGGCCGTCACGGCCTTCAGCAGCGGCAGAGCCCACGCGACAGAGCTCTCGGCACCGGCACGGACCGGGAGGAAACTGACGTGACCACTGGGGTATGGAAGCTTGTTGGAGGAACAGATTTCCCACCCGAAGCTGCTTGTTTAGCTCCAGGTATGGACGGGGAAACGGTCTGCCGCGCTCGTGACCGGGGGCCTGTGGTCGTTTCCAATCAGATTCACGGACGGCAAAACAGAGGTTACTGCCCAGGAAGCGCGTCTGCGGCGGATGTCCTCAGCCTTCTTCCTAAACCATCTGCGTCTCTGTCACCAAAGATCCTCAAGGTGATCCGAGGTACCAGATTTTCCAAATTTTTTCCGCACTCTGGCCCGTCCCATGGAGGCCTCACGGGGTGTGCCTGCGGCCGGGTCCACCCGAACGCTCGGTGTCAGGAAAGGGTGGGGGCTGAGCGCGGGTCCACCTTCCCTCCCGGAGACGCTCCGCTGCTCTCAGAAGCCGGGACAGCCTCGGCTGTGCTCCATGGGTGTCCTGCGTTCTGTTTCTTAACAGCTCGTTGATTAGTGGGAGGCGGCTGGGCGGAGGAGAGCAGGAAAGCCGATCAGACCAACACAGGGAGGACGGCCCCGCTTTCTCTGCGACCGGCCACGTCTTCACCGCTCCCCGTGGACGGCTGGCTCTGGAGTGTGCCGGTGCGGACACAAGACACGGGGACACACCGCTGGGAACCGGTCATGAACACCGCGTTCTCTCCACGCGGAAAGCTACACCGTGTCCGTGCACGAGAATGAGCTCCGGCCACAGGAGACCACAACGGGTGTTTGAAGGGCACGGTCACAAGTTCAAAACCAGAGGACAAAAACCTTCTCCCCAGTTTTGCTGAGACAGGACTCACACTCCTTGCGATCCCCTTACGGGAAGCGCACGACTCAGTCCTGACTTATTTGAGACAGCGCAGGGAGCAGAGGCCGAGACACGGGGACTCCCACGGCACTGGTGTGAGCCGGTAAACCAGCCCGGCTCAGGGGTGCGCCCACCACAAAGGCTCTTCCGCAAGCCCTCCCGCAGGCCGCACTCAGGAGAGCCGCTCCAGCCTCACACCGAAGGCCACTGGACTGAATTCTTTTTTTTTTTTTTTAATTTATTTATTTGTCAGAGAGAGAGAGAGCGAGCACATGCAGACAGAGTTCCAGGAAGAGACAGAGAAGCAAGCTCCCTGTTGAGCAAGGAGCCCGATATGGGACTCGATCCCAGGACGCTGGGATCATGACCTGAGCTGAAGGCAGCTGCTTAACCAACTGAGCCACCCAGGCGTCCCCACTGGGCTGAATTCTTGAGCAGCTTGCGTCCAAACCCTGGAAGGGGGACTTGCCGTCATGGGGCTCTTGCAGATAAAGTGCACTTGCCCCCACTTCGTGGAGAGTTGCTCAACTCAGGGACTCTCGGCCACTGTCAGCAACCACCTCCAGTCGTGCTCCCTTCACAGCACGAGGGGCAGGACGGGAAACCAGCCCGCCACGTTCCACGTCACAGAGGCTGCGGGCCACGGGGCGGTCAGGGTGCGGCTCCCCGCTCCCAGCCAGACCAGCGGCAACCGGCGCAGGCAGAGGGAACAGGCACTGCGAACTGAGGTCCCAATGCAGCAGAGAATCCCAAGCACCGCACTGCTATCCAGGAAGCGGGGACGCGACGCCACGCCATCCCTTCATGAAGTAAGGACTGTGAACTCAGCAGTGAATCCAGGGCCAAGGAGTCCACGCTGCGACACGTGGCACACGCTGCGTTGTCTCCTTCCCCAAAAGAACAACCTCCTGCTGGAGCTAGTGAGAAAGAGGGTCTTCTACGGCATTAAAATCTAATATTCCACATCCGTCTGCCTGGAGCGTAAAGGGGAAATGGCTGGTCTAATTACAGCCCCAAAACCAAAAGGGAGGGTGCCCCATGCCCCACGCGGGCAGCCCACCACCTGGCTTTTCACCACCAGAAGCCTCTCCTTCTTTCCCAGGGCGCTGCCACCAGTCCCATCCACACGGGCCATCATCAGAGTCAACGCGACCTTTAGTGGGTACTTAGAGCCCCGAGTCATGATTCCATTCCCGTCCGCCATCACTTATCTTTAAAAGGTTAACTCTGGTGCCTCCACGCAAACACCAGGACTGAGGACGAGGGTAGTGGGCTGTGCCAGGTCGATATCCTGCTTCTGACAGTGTCCTACGGTCACAGAAGATGCCACTGTTGGAGGAAGCAGGGTGATGACACACACAACGTCTCCTGGTTTTTCCAACATCTTATCAGTCTATGATTAACTGAAATAAACCACTTAATATTAAAAAAACTGATTGTTGAAAGCCTCACATCGTCTCTGCTGCCGAGGCACCCTCTTGGTGCTCAGAGAAGTCAAAATAACCACCCAGGGGACATAAAGGAGCCCCATAAAGGTCCTCCTAGTCGATAAAAACTAATTGCAACAAACAAAGGCAGTGAACCAGAAAAACGTCTTCCTGTAACTCTGAAGAAAAAGGGTCTTGCACTGCGTTCAAATGTAATATTCTGCAAATACGAGAAACGGACAATGTGGGAATGAAATTAGGAAAGCAGCACTCCCGAGACCACCCAAAAAGAAGACATCGCACGCTCTGAAAACTGGACCGCAGAGCAGGGCCGTCGCGCCCCACGCCATCCACGAGGTTCCGATGATCCGGAATCCCGCTCCAGCTCGCGGGCCAGCAGGGTCCTGTAGGAAGCCAAGCGGTCGTCCCACAGCCCAGGGACGTACAGAAGACGGGGCCACACCCAGCGTCCCCAAGCACGGTTTCACAAATGAGTGATCATTAACAAGTCCTTTCAGGATAGGTCTCGCGCGTCTCGCGGTTGCGCACACCCCCATTCCATCCCCCAGCCTTGCCGTCGATCCCGTATGGATGAACTCCACGAGAAGAGCGGCTAGGTTGTGGCATCCTCCCTCGGGAACATGACCCATTTCAGAGACGACCAACATCAGACGAGGGTCTGATTCCGGAAACCGCGCCCAGAATCACTGCACCCAAGACCAGATCTTTTAAGTTCTTTCTAACACGCTCTTACCAAGATGCCCCACGGCCCCCTCGGTGCGGGTGGTCAGCAACCCGCACCGTGTCCAACCACAGGCGTGTGCGTTCCTGCTGGTCGCCGCCAGAAGGCCTGGACCAAATGCCTTTCCAGGAATGAGCCTCGCAATGTGTCACCTGAAACAGAAAACGATCCCAGTGCTTCCAGACCTTCTCTCTACGAACAGCAGATAACAAAGCCCTTCCCTTCCAATTTTTTAAAATAGACTTCATCACCATTGGAAACCACTCATCCTTGATCAGTTGGGTATTTTTGATGAGACGAACCATATATACGTGGTTTTAAGACCAACTTGAGAAGCTTTTTACTTCATACCCTGCTAAGTGACATGTTCGACCAAATGGTATCTAATATTCCCATCACTTCGGAAGGGGCTGTCGTAAGCGCTCGTTGTCCGTCCTTAGAACATCTGTTCAGTAACGACATTTTAATATGGGACATCAGAGTTCAACACCCACAAAACCTGAAGGAAGAGGAGGGGGCTGCCCAGAAAGGACCTCATGTTCTCAGACTACGTCCACCTTAAATACACACCAACAGCACTTCTCACAGACCCCATAGGTTTTGTAATACCTCAGTTCTCTTTCCACCATAAGGTGGAGGAAGGGGTCATCCCACTGAACAAGAGTCATCAGGAGGCCCCAAAGCGACTGACTGGGGTCCTCTGGGGACCGAATCATGGTTCAGACGAGGCACGCCGGCATCTCCCACTCCTATACGACGACCGTGTCCCCTTCTTTCGAACAGCGTCGTCACACCTTACAAAGACTCTACTGAGCTATCCCATTAGCCGTGCCAATCCTGGACAACATTTGCTCAAAAACAGCAATAGGGTTCGGTTCCACCTCACGTGGGCGCAAAACAATTGCTTACACACAAAACTGCCGTCAAAGGTTTGGTTTCAGAGTCCTTGTGGGAAGAACCGTGCAAATGGGATTGTTGAAACTACATAAATGCAAATCTCGTATCTCCTTTCACGAAAGACTCCGCCATGCAAACCTCGCATCTCCGTCGCCAGTCCACGGGGGCTGTGCAGTCCACCGGGGCTTTGCTCTTCTCGGGCGCTGCCCTCTCCCACCCCACCCACGACAGAGCGAGGCCCCGGTTCTCTCCAACTAAGGGGCGTCTGTGTTCTGGAGCCGCCGGGCTGGTCCAAACTGCATCACACAGGCTTTCTACTCCACCCTGCCACCCGCTCCCCCCCCCCGCCATACGCCCTTCCCATGCCTTCTGGAACGTCTGTTATGACACCGGCAGCTCCAAGTCCCTCTCCAGAGGGCCGAAGAGACACGGTGTGAGATGCTGATGGCTTCTGGGCTGTGAAAATCTCACTCCGAGTATGAATACGTTTCTGCAAGGCACAGGGGATACATATGATGTGTCTCTTCGCCTCTGCTGATCTGCTACACTTTATCCGTAGCCCCAAAATCAATACCCACGGTGCTTCACGGTCGCACAACGGCACTCACGAGCAGGGGAGAAGGTCCCCCTAGGGACACGTGTGTCCATGGGAGGGTGAACAAGGCAAAGTTCGACCTTCTCGTCTCAACCCCGACGGTCAACAAGGGCGTAGTTAGTGCCCAAGTTTTTCACCTTTCTGCGCACAGTTCCCCCGCTTCTCTGCCTGTGTTCCGTCTCTCACTGTCTCTGTCAAATAAATAAAATGCTTAAGGGAAAAAAAAAAAAAAAAGCTTCTAGAGAGTTCCAGAAGCGTCAGAGAATGGAACTACCGTGACTAAGGAGCATCTCCCAGATCCACGCGTGGCGTCAAGATAGAGCCGTCGGCGTCCTGTCCGTTCCACCTAAAACCAACCTCACGCATCTTGACCGTACTTTCCCACTGCACAGACCTCACTCTGCGAAACCCGGGGTGTCCCCTGCTCACCTGATCCCCTGGTCCCCATTCCTCCCTCCTCTGGCCTCTCCACACACGAGAGCTGGCGAAGCGAACCCAGCCGTAGCCCCCCATGGAGCTGAGACACGGTTCACAAGAACACCGAGGGCAGCTATGGAAGGAAAAAGCCAGAGCCAAAGAGAACAAAATGACAGAGCACGGGCACAGCGATGTCCCTCTGCGGGCTGATGTCACTCGAGTCC
Source organism: Mustela nivalis (assembly GCF_964662115.1). Classification (NCBI taxonomy): domain Eukaryota; kingdom Metazoa; phylum Chordata; class Mammalia; order Carnivora; family Mustelidae; genus Mustela; species Mustela nivalis. The sequence goes on from NC_139041.1 coordinate 31,081,608, forward strand.
ATCTCTCACAGCAGGTGCCCACCCCTGAACACCCCCCCTTGCCCAGAGAACCATCGTGACCTCAAATCTGAAAGGACCAAGCACATCAAGCAGGAAAGAATCCTCCTAAAATGTATCAAAGCCCACGTACATTGGCAAAAGATTACCAAGATTCAATAAAGACTCTCGAGCTAAATGGTTAAATACAAAAAAATTCACTATTTTTTGTTTGTTTTGCACTTCTTCCTTCTCTTAAAGTTGAAGACTCCCTGAGTGGACTCTCCAAGGACTTTTCAGGAGCCGGCGTCCATCAGCTGCCGACGTCGTCAGTGATCTACGGCGCTCGTTCCCAGAAGAACCAAGTCGTTGACAAAAGGAAGAAAGTCCCTCCTGTGTCATGTCTGCCACCATGGGACAAGCTTCTGTGTGTTCCAAACAGCAGGTGATGGGAAAAGGTAACCGTCTTCCTTACTTGTACAACATGCCTGATTTTTTATTTTCTCGGAGAGTCCAAAGCAAGTCTTCAATTCTGTCACATCTGCTCAGCCAGATCATCAAGAAGTGCTGTCAGACCTCGGTGTTAGCCCTACCAAGACGCAACTTGCTGGAACGCAGGCCCTTCTCGGCTCCTGCTCAAGGCAGTCCTGTCTGCACAAGTTCCAGTAAAGGTCATATTTACGGCGCACTCCTGATCGGGTGACCAGAAGATCCTGAAGACGGCTTTCCAGCCACTGGGTTCCTCCATATGCAATGTTGACCATGAGCGGCAGAGCAATGACCTACAACGTCACGAATGCCAACGATGGGCCGTGACACTCTTGAGATCAATCATGTTGTGGCACCAGATGACCTCAGGGGCACGTGGCCCGAGCCCTCTGTTGGCAGGGATAATGTGACGATTCCTTTATCTTCTTGGGAATAATAGTGTCATACTGGTGCTGAGCGACCACAGTAGGCCTAAAATGCAGTAATTCTGTTCCCACGTGGGGGCTCTTCCCAGGGAAACATTACACACTGGACAAGAAAACTTCTAGAATCCACAAGTATGTGGTTCTTCTTGGACTCAATGCAGTAAACCATGGACAAAGTCCGGGACTGACTCTCACGGCTCCCCTCACCCCCGTCTCCACACAGGAGAGTCAACCTGGCTGCAGAAGCCACCTCCCAGCGTCCACGCTGCGCAGCGGGCTGCAAGGACGGAGCGCTGCGAGAACTCACAGCCGGCACGCGACCCGCGCGCATCTCACCAGGGGGAAAGGACAGGGCCATCAAAGGGACCTGGAGGTAGCTTATTGAATCCTATCGGTTCCTGATTCCTTCAAAACACAGGAAGCAAGGGGAAAATCCCATCTCCATAGAGCCCTGTGGAAGGAGAAACCCAGGCACTGCCCCGTGGCCCCAATAAGCAGCAGGAAGGGGGTCAATGACCAGGGGAACCTGCGTCGATCACACACGGTCTGAATCACGGGTCAGGAACCCAGACTACTGCCAGAATTTCACTGTTTGTCCTCGAAAGTGGATCTTCTAATGTATTCCCTGCACACCCAACCGCTTTGTCATTGCGTTCCTTTCTTCCCGTCATATCCACGTGCGCGCGCACACACACACACACACACACACACCCGGACTCCCCAACCTCAGCGACACTGCACTCTCCCTGTCCCACAATGGGAAGCCTCTTCTGCTGGGCATGCGACAGGAAGCAACACCGAAGACGTCTTGATGCAGGCATGAAAACTGGAAAGATCAGGTCCGTTTCCCCCCAACACGCCCGCCAACCACACTCTTTCAGCACAAGTGAGATTCCGGTGTCTCGAAGTGGGTCGGGCCTCTCGCAGTGCGGGTGCCTTTCCCCCAAACCGACACAGCTTTTCTAACAGCTAAACTTCAACTTTCAAGAGGTCGACTCGTTTTAATGGAAATTTTGTTTTGTTTTAAAGATTTTATTGATTTCCTGACAGACAGTGAGACAGAGATACAAGAGCAGGGGAAGGGGGGCAGCAGACTCTCCCCGAGCAGGGAGCCCGAGGCAGGACTCGATCCCAGGACCCCAGGATCATGACCCGTGCCGAAGGCAGACGCTTAACCCACTGAGCCTCCCAGGCGCCCCTGGAAATTTCAATTTAGGCAAAAGCACAGGTGGAAATGACCGGTATCAGATGCATAACAACCTGTGACTCAGAATGTAGCCATTAAGGGGCTTTCTCATTTTTTAACGAAGCCGAGCCCCCTCCCGAGGCCGTTCACGTACTTCTGTTTTCATCTCCTGTCCTACTGCACGTGCAGGTCTAGGTCATCTGCCTGTCAGACACCGCGACCTGGTGCCCCAGCGGTCCAGGAGATGAGGCCAGAGGCCAGGTGACGAGAAGAGGTCAAACACGGGAGCATGGGACACTCACGGGATGGGGGGGTGGGAGGGAAAGCAGGAAAATGGTGACGGGCGTCGGAAGGTGCAAACTCCCGGCCGTATGACGCGCAGGCCGGGGACAGGACGCAAGCACGGCCACAACAGGCAGCAGCGTCACGTGCTGTATCCAGACGCTGCTGATAGGATTCACCCCAGACACTCTCAACACCAGAAAAAAGAAACTTGTAACTGTGGGGTGATGCATGACCATCCTGCATCACGGTGAGCATTCCCCAGTACGGACATAAATCATGACGCCGTGCGCCTGAAACACACACAACGCCATCAATTCTATTTCAGTCTGTAAAAGGAAGGGGCGCTGGGCGGCTCAGTGGGTTGAGATTCCAACTGCTGGTTTCAACTCAGGTCCTGATCGCGGCGGTGTGAGGTCGAGCCCCGCGTCGAGCTCTAGACTCAGCTGCGAGTCTGCTGGATATCTGTCTCCCTCTCCCTCTGGCCCTCCTGCACTCTCTCAAAGAAGTTTTTAAAAAATAAATTTTAAAAATAAAAATAAAAAACATCAACTACAGGATCGACCAACCATAACGGGCCCTGACCCTCTCTGTGGCACCCCCCACGAGCCAGGAAAGGCCTCTTCCCACGCAGGAAATCAGTTAGAACAAAAGACCCACCTTCCCGACCACCACACCGCTGATACACACCAACAGAACCACTCTGATCACGCCCGTAATGTGCTGGTACCCCAAGGGGCCATACCTAGTTGATCAGGTCACAGCAAATTCTACGTGTTCCCAGCAGCCCGCACAACAAATCCTTCCCCAACTGGCTTTTCCAAAGAAAATACGTATTTGCGCTCGCTGTGCACAATGGAGGTGAGAAGCTGAGAAGCTTCAACTCGCGGCCTTACACTTTGGTTACCCTGCCAGCCACTCCCGATTTGTTTTCACACCTCCAACAGTTCAGGCACCAAAACAAAAGCAACGTGAGTGCAGGAGAAAGAATGAGGCGGTCAGCTTCTCAATGCCACGCCGCCTCCCGTTAATGAGGTCCGAGTTTTCTTCCTGCCACACAGCAAGCAAAGACGCACGTGCCAACCGTCGGCTCCTGCGGGCTGGAGACGGGATTTATAGCAAGGTATAAAAGGCCAGTCTGTGGAAACTTCATAAATGGCCCAGAACCGCAGAGTGTAACTTGCACCGCAATGTACCACTGGCAACTGACCAGTAATTATCATACGTCACTACTGTGCAGAACAAAAAAGACACTGAAGGCACCATATTTGCTGTCAAGAACTTGGCAGTCTTGCTGGTGAGGAAAATGAAAATACGCAATAGAAAGAGTTGACAAAGGGCCACCAGGACAAAAAACAAACAAAAAAAATACTAAGCTCACGATGGAAATCTCCTAATAAAAAACAGATTTTTCAACACCAAATAAACGGTGCGATTATCAGCTGCGCAACAGTAAGGAATTAATACAACTTAAAGCATTCATACAGTACGAAGCAAATGGTCTGACGTCACGGATATCACAGAGACCCAGAGGAGACGCGGGAGCCTTCATCTGCTTCTGCATGGCCATCAGTCAGAGCTCAAACACGGCACTTCTGCTCCTGGGGAGGTCTTTCTGTGGGAAGGATCCCCAGTTTCCCCTTCCTGGTGGGGACAGTCCTGCAAGACAAGATCCGCAACCTCCCCAGCACACAAGAATCACCTAGAAGGCACCCGTCTGTGCCCTGAACGTGGACCATCTGGGCCAAGGACACACGATGCCTGGCAGTGAGCGGCCTTGTTCATTACCACGTGGTGTGGCCCCATCGCTGGCCTCCACCCACCGGGTGCCAGGAGCACCCTCTCCCCTAGTCACTCTCCACAGCCCAGCATGCCTACAGACACTGCCGGATGTTCCCTGGGGACCCAAGGGTGCCCCCTCCCACCCCCGTCCAGGTAGCTCTAAGACAGACCCAAAGAATCATGACAACAATATGTCCTAGGGATTCAACGGCCAAAGTACAAGCTTTTCCGCAAGCTGCTCCCACAATCTGGTTCTTTTCCAAGATGAAAAACCACCCTTCCTCGTGCTCTAAGGGAAACCAAGGCTGCGCGAGTGGGCTGCAGGCAAGCAAACGGTTTCGTGCCACCCTGTGTGTCGAGAGACAAACAGGAAGTACGGAACAAACACGTGACCCTTGCAGGTTTCAGAGAAAAAAAACGGAGACAGAAACCAAGGGCATCGGCGAAGTGGGGAGAAGGAAGACCACACCCTAATCCGTGACACGTCTGGCACGGAAAAAGAGCCTTGTAGATGTGGTTAAATGGAGGACCGTGGGACACATGGGGAGGCGAGCCTTGATGATCCAGGTGGCCCAGGTCATTGACGAGAACCTGTCCACGCCTCGGCGAGAGAGGGGGATGTAACTGGAAAAACACAGAGACGCTGCTCTGCTCCGTGGCTCGGACGATGAAGACGCCACAGCCAGGGAACACAGGTGGCCTCCAGAAGCCGGCGGGCCAAGGAAATGGACCTTCTCAAGGGCTTCTGGAAAAGCACGCGGGCCTGTCCACATCTTCATCCTCACACAGTGAGAGTCCTATCAGGCTACTCACTACTACTCTCCAACTGTTAAGAGGGTACGTTTGTATCCTTCGAGCCACCAAGCCGGTGTTTGTGTCGCCACGGCAGCAAGAAACGACAACAGTCGGTTAAAAGCAGATCCACCAGACAACACGCATGACCTTCCCCGGAGGCTCTCTGCTGGAGGGACGCGTTAACCCGGAACGCCGTGGCCCGTGGATGGCTTGAGAAAAACCAGCCTCCACAGTCTCCCGCTCGACGCCGGCATGGTAATGATCGTCTGGCACAGAAAGTCTGCAAACTCAAGAAAGTCAACAGTCGACAATTCCATGAGGGTCTAAGTCAGGGTTGTGGCTTCGGGAGGCCCTAGAAGGAAGCCCAAGTCCGGCTGGATGGAATCCCATGAGCTCAGAGCTGGAAGGAACCGCACGGCACACCCTTGGAGAATCTAAGCTTCCTATGCTTCATCCCAAGAAAGGACTTGTGAAACCCCACCCAGCAAGGCGGCCCAACGGAGAGGTCAGCAGGAGCCACGTTCGCCAACCACAACTGTCTGCTACGCTCGTCTTTACGGGACAAGAGGGAAGAACGCAAGACAAAGAGAAGGAAGAGGATTGAGGTTTACGCCCGGCTGGAAGCTGGCGCGGGAAGCGACGGTGAACCCTTCTCCACTTGGCGTGCAGTCAGAGATGGGGGCATCTCTGGTTCACTCAGCTCTCCCGTCCTCCCAGCGCGAGCCCATGCCCCCATCCCGCGCTACCCGGAGTGTCCACAAAACGTGCACGGAGAGCGTGCACGGGAGGTGCCGCAGCCTAGAGGGACCTCGAGAACCTGAAGGGAAAGGTGCCGGACATCAAAGACCGCGGATCGCAGGATTCCACTTAAAGGGAGTGTCGGGAACACGGAAGCGCAGAGACAGAGATGCGAGGCAGCCAGAGGCTGGGGCTGAGACGGTGGGGATCCGGGGAGTGACGGCGGGCCGGGCCGGTGGTTTCTTTTGGGGAGATGAAGATGCAGTGGAGTCCGGCAGCGGCGCAGGGTCCCAACCTTGTCTATGCCAGGAAAGCCCTGACATGCACCCCCGGCGGGAGTCAGCGCCACAGGATGCGAATTCCAGCTCCGTAAAGCTAGCATGTGAAGTGGAAGAAGAAAACGCGGAGGAGGAGGAAGAAAAAGAAGAAGAAGAAGAAAAAAGAAAAAGGAGAAGAAACTAAGACATGAGCTCAGGATGACGAGTCACAGAAAACTGTTTAAAAGCTGTGAGCATCGCAGTGAGATGAGCCTACTTAAGCAGTCTGGAATCCAATCCACGGCGGGTCCTGGGTCAAGATGCTCAGACGGTGAACTAAGGTCAGCCGCCAAAGGTGTGAAGCCAGGACCCGAGACGACACAGGATGGACGGATTCAGGAACATAGAAAGACCTGGGCTCTGGGAGCAAGGACAGAAAGCTGCTGCCACAGAAAAAGACTCTGCAGGCACCTGAAGCTGCTTTCCAAAACAAAGCAAGAATCTCCCCCGACCACCACCATAAAAATTGTTTTACTCTAACACGAGCATCGGCTGTGGTAGTGAACACCTACTGATAACATCCAGCTGCTCCAAATTAGTGACTTCTGATCAGACTCCGGAATGGGAAATTAAAAATACAATGCACACCAAAAATAAAATAGGGTTATTGGTTTGGGGCTGGGGCTTTCAGTGAGAAGGAGCGGGATGCAGAAGGACCGGATCTGGTTGCGCTGGGAGAGGAAACGGAGGTGAGGCTTGCTTCGCCCCAAGGTCCCAGGGGACAGCAGCACCGGGGGGCCTGGGCACAGTGCCTGGGTCCATGCCAGCCCCACGTGGCTGGAGCGGACCACAACACCGTACCGTGTCCTCAGAAGCTAAGAAGGCATCAGTCACGTCCCCAAAGAGTCAGTAATGGCAGACCCTGCAAACAGACAAGGCTCTCATGGCTGGCATTGAGGAGACAGGAGCACCCCGGCCCAGCAACCCTGAGTTTTTCTTCCTGTTAGTTACCTTGGACAGAAGGAGGTAAAAGCCAGGAGCCAAGAGGGAAACACGGATACCAACAACCACCCAGAAATGGAAAGCATGATGATTAAAACCGCAAGTGCTATTACAGGACAGGAACAGTCCAATATCTGGAACAAAGAACAATCCAGGAAGAACCAAAGTTTCTGAGGACGACCCCTGAGGCAGTGGCTGGCAGGGTGTGCGTGGTCTAACTCCGGCGGCTGGGAACTTGCTAGAAAGGCAGTGTCTCGGGCCCCATCCCCACCGACCGCGTCACAGGGTGTGCGGGTGGGACCCGGCAATCCGTGTTCTCACGAGCTCTCCACCGGGTTCCACCACCCGGCGAAGTCTGAGAACCCCTTGTAGGGCGATAAAAATATTTACAGCAGCTTCATTCTCACAGGCCAAAGAAACGTCAGCCCCCCAAATGCCCAGCAGCTGGCGAATGGATCAGCAGAACGGTGGTGCGTCCACACCCCCTGAAGACTCCCACCGGACTACCAGAAGGCATGAATTTGTGATACAGGCCTCAACACCAGAGAACCTCCAAGTCATTAGGCCGAGTGGAACACATCAGGCAAAGTCACGGGTTCATACCATGTGGTTTCGCGGACATGAAGTTCTAGAAAACGCAAACAACCAGATGTAGTCACAGAAAGCTGACCCACGCGCCACCTGGGAGGCAGAGATCCCAGAAGGACGCTAAGAAACGGGGAAAGCCACAGACTTACTTGTTCCGACACCTGTAAGGAGACACACAGGGAAGATGACCCAGCCGTGGGTCTGTGAAACCAGCACCACGAGCGAGATAACGAAGAAACCAGATTACAGGTGCCGCGTACACAGGCCTCGTGTACTGCACTGCGGCTGCCTTGAATCCACCCGTAAGATGAAAGGGGGCAGATGCGGCCAAGGACGACAGGTCACCACCTGCACAGAAACGCGAGACTACGCGTTTGAGCGTGGACGGCCACACGTGCTCGGGGCCTCTTCCCTGCCACGCTCACCAGTGCCTCCCGATCACTCTGGGAAAAGAGGAGGCAGAAGCTGGAGTCCGCGGTGCCTGAATTCCTGGCAATCAGCATAGCACCATGTTTGGGGGCACAGGGAGCCTGAGCTCAAAACAGGCAAACAAACAAAAAACCCAGAAAAGGGATGTCAGGAGGAGATCGTGCACCCTGCAAGGCGCCAAGGACTGCGGGCTGGGGACAGCGGGGAGGAAGAGGCTCTGCCAGGCACAGACCAGAGCGAAGGGGAAGCTGTGGCAGCCAGGTGCGAGACAGAAGACACCGGTGTGCAGGATGGACGCCCCGGCAGGGGACTCCAGGGCACATGGGCCGAAGCCAACGAGAAGGGGAGGGCGCGGGGCGGGGCGAGGGACGAGAGTCGCGTCCGTGCCAGGGGAGCGACGGAAAGTCCTCGAGAAACCAGCAGAAGCCACGAGGCCCACAGGCAGTCCAGAAATGCTTTCCATGACAGGGTGACTGCCGGAAGCAGCCTCTTCCCTTTGTGCACGGAGACTGTCAGAGCCCTTGGGCAGGGTCTCGATCTTGTCTCGGTTCTTAGGGAAACATAAAGGTGGAGTGTGGGTCCCAGATCCAAGCCAGAGGATGGCTCCAGCTTCCTCCGTCCACACGGCGATGTCCGTCTTTGTGAACACTTCTGAAGGGACTGAACGTCATTTCCCTCGAAACTTAAGTCCCAGACTCTCGTTCATCCTTTCCCTTAAAAAAATCCCCATTTCCCCCGAGTGCACGGAGACTGAAAGACGCCTCTGCCCCTTCCATAAGCCTCGGGTACCTTTACTCCTTCAAAGTCCCCAAGACTTTAGTGAGGACACGTCTGAAATCCCCCCAGAGTCAAAGCCACGGAGGCAGGCTTTCTAGGCCTCCACATTCTCAGCTCTTGGGCTGGGGAACTCTTACCGGTTCAGGGGGACAACCTCCGGCTTGTAGGACATATGAGAGCACATCTGGCCTCTCCCCACCGGGGCACCTCGTCCCCACTGGTAACCACCAGAAGGGTCTCCAGACACTGCCCAGCGTCCCCGAGTAGCCAAACTGTCCCTGGTGGAGGAAGACGGAGCTAAGGGACGTCCCGGGCCAAGCTCGCACTTCCCCCAGAGCCTCACAGTCAATGCCATGAAACCAACAAGAGGGTCCTGCGGGAAGGAAGATGATGGGGTTCCGCCCTGTGGTCGTGGGCTGGGTTCACCGGGGACCCAGCCCATCCCCGGAGAGGTCCCCCGTCCCACGGGCCCTTTCTGAGCCAATTACGTCCCACACGGCAGTACCTGAGAAGCTGCCAAAATTCCATGAGCACCCTGACCGTGCGGAAGAGGGAACGGAGGCAGAACGCCTATGATCGCGCTCGCTTCCGCTTCTCCCTCCTCCGGGGAAGGGCAGGGAAGCCCACTAAATCCGGCCTCAGCACCCACCACCCGGTGATCTCCACCTCGCACAGAAGTACTTATTGTGAGAAAAGGGAAATCTGCAGAGACAGAAAGGAGATTCACTGGCTGCCGGGGGCTGGGAGGCAGGAGCCAGGATTGACGGCAAATGGACACGAATGACCGTATTGAGGAATGAAAATCGATTATGACGATAGCTGCACGACTCCGTAAATTTACTAAAAATCATTGAGTCGTATGCTTAAAATGGGTGCTTTTTATGGTATGTAATTTATACCGCAATAAAGTGGTTTCAGAAAATCAACTTGATAAGTCAGATTTAGAGTTCCGTATTAAATTAAACCCCACCGCAAGCGGGCATCTGCGACAAATTCAAAGGCAAAGCAAACACCGGAGGCCGACCCAAGCCAAACAGAGTAACTATAGCTCACGGCAACCCACCTGAGTCTACAATGTGTCCAACTCAATCCCACGAACTAAATAAGGCCTAAATAAGGCGGAACCCTGCCAACTGCCCAACCCAGTGGTGTGAACGGAGAAATCCCACGCCACCAGACGTCAGGGCCATCGGAAACCCACACCAAAAAACACACTTGTCCAAAGACAGAACATTCACCGGAAAAGCAAGCATGACAGGAAACAGGCGAGGCTGAACATGGGCTCTGAGATAGCCAGTCTCCCCCAAACTTCCCCAAAGGCACATGCCAGGCCAAAAAAATGGGACCCCTCGCCTGTCCCTGCATTGCGCCAGGCACGGAACACAGAGGCCACGAAGAAAATCAAAATTCACAAAGGACAGCTTATTCTGTGTGCCATTTTATAGTCAAACAAGAACTGGGAAATAAAAACACACAGCCTCATTTCAAGTAACTTTCCGGAAAACATGTCCAGGATAATTTAAAAAAAAAAAAAAAAAAAATTACAAAACGAAACTAGGAACTATTACACGAATGTTCACTGTACTGCCGGAGATAAAAATGAAATATTTCTATGAGCTAATCTTATTCTATATTTAGTTTGAGTATACGAATGTAATTAACCAAGGTTATAGAATTTTGCTAACATCAAATTTCTAATTACAAAGCTTCACATACAATTATTTGAACCACAATTGATTTTTTTTTTATTTCTGTGGAAAAATGAAGATAGCTAATTTTAAGAGCCCAATCTTCCTAAGGAAAAGGAACTGCCTCCTCTGATACAAATTATGTAAACGGTACTTCAACAAAGCTATAAAGTAATTTGTTTCTAGATTCTCTTTCAAAGATTAGCATACTCAAAAATTTCACGTTCAGATAGCTTCCAGCACTGGCCTTGTTTCACGGCACTCCTGCTTTAAACACCTACGTACGCCTCCCATTCTCAGAAATTATACACAGACATCGGCACGTTGACTACTCCCTAAGGGACGCATTTAGGGAATAGATTCGACTTTTGTGCGGGCTTCTAAGAAGTGTCTCCTTTTAGGGCTATTTTCCGAGACACATCGCTGGGTAATTTTGGCAGGCAAATAATCAAATGAATAATTATTAGTGTTTCACCCAAAAGCAAAAATAGAAGAGGATCCCGGTTCAGGACTGAAGTGATTCACAGGTGTCTGCCTGACCGAGTTGCAATATGAGGTCATGATCTGGACCCAGCCAGAGGCATTTGGCTGAAAGGACATGACCTGCTGTAACTTCTCTTCCTTCTTAAAGGGGCAGGGGAGGGGCAGATCAAGTGCATTCCCAGAGATGCAAATTCTAACTCATCCACTACTGAAACCCACACATATTGATCTCTGGAAAGGAGAGACAAAGGTTCATGACACGACAATTAAAAAAAATATATTCTTCCTGTTTCTCCTCTTTACAGTAGCTGTTTTGTATTGCCATAAAGGAAACCAATTTTTCTTTTCAAGTAGGAGATAAATATTTCCATTCACCAACAGACAAATGAATGTCTGTTCACCTCCTGACGCGTTAATGACGTTTGGCACTAGGTGTCCTGTGGGCACCAGAAGGGAACGAGGATTGTTCACCTACAGGCCTCTGAATTCACTTGCAAATCTCTGGGCTTTGTTTTACGTACAAAGTTACACTGCAAATTCAATACTCACAAAGGGAAAAATTGATGTCAACACTGAAAAAATGACAGAGAAAAACCGAAGCTAACCGATCAATCATTTCAAGTTAAACAAACAAACAGTCTGCCGTGGAAATCCTGGAAAGACCTCAGCGGACACCGAGTCTCACGAAAACCAAACCTTGAGCCATTCTCAGCAGATGAGCTCAGACAAAAGACCTCCCATTTGTGGAGGTCAGTACCCATCCACACCTCCGCAGACCACAGTGTGGTCTGAATCATGGATTTCATTTTTCTATTTATTTGCTCTCTGGAATACCAGTAACAAATAGAGCACAGACTGAGTTTTCTCTTTATTCTATTTATTTAGCTCTAAGTGGGTTCCCCATCCAGGGTGGAACCCAGCGAGGGCCTTTAAGCCCACCACACGGAGACTGAGACCAACCGTGGGGCTTAACTGACCGAGCCTCCCAGACGTCCTGAGTAATCCTCTCTTAAAACAAAACAGAAAAACTCTACTGTGAAATCGTTTTGTTTTGTTTTGTTTTTAATGTATTTAAAAGCATCCATGACCACTGAAACAGGTCTACGGAAAAAGACCCAACAAATGAACAGCCAGACTGAAGTAAGGCAAAGACGTCCACACCCGTCCCATTCGCGCACCCTCTCCCGCTGCTTGTCTTGTGAACTCTGAATCGCTTCCTTCAATCTGTTCCTCAGGAGCCCTGAGGGCAACCATCAATGCAAGCGGCTGATTTATGAACAGAATTAAGTGATTATGAAAACACTGCCGTGTCACGAAAGGCGTGACAAGCACAGCAGCGTTCCAAAACCTCATCACGCACCTGCAACACAGCGACTGGCCTCAGCTTCTGCACCACCAGTACTTTTTCCGCTTTTCAAACTCACAAAACCCAGTAGATCAGCGCGCACGGACACACGCAGGCGCTGGCAGCTGAAGCCAGGGGAAAGGGAAGCACATCCCTGTCCCACGTGCATTCACAGCTTTCAAAACTGCCCCCTCTTCCTGCTACCTCCGGGGACCCATTCGGTGACGTCTGAACGTCTTTTCGTTGCATACCCTCATCAGTGAAGAAGTTTCGAGCCCGTGCCCCCAACCCAGGTCATTTATTTACTAACTAAACAACCCTCGACAAACATTACAGGCATTTTTCACAAACCACAAAAACAGAATGAGACACAGAGTAGGCGGACAGTTTGCCTTTCTTCCCTCGCTCTAACAAACCTCGCTGTGCTCCTGCAAGAGGACACGGTATGGCCCTGGGGGACCAGTCTGGGAATTAAAACCTGACACCGGGCACCTCTGGTTCCCCCTGCCCAAGCCCAAAATGCGGAGTCTATCGGTTTAAAGGAAATGTACTGAGAAGGCCATGAAATTTATCCGAGAGTCCCATGAAATTTATAAGGCAACTCTAATTTCCAAGGGCCTCCTGCCTTGTTCTCATCTGGTCTACAATAATTTCTGCCATGCCCTGGACACGTTGAGATCATTAATTCTTATTTTCACCCACTTCTGAGCTGGGTATACCTAGTACATTGCTTCTTCTGATGAGGCTTTTTAAAGCATTTCAGCATTCCTGGAAACGGTTGAAACCGGCAAAGGGTCACCCATGCATTCTTAGAAATACAAATCTAATGCGGTATCTTTTTCATAACCGAGTTAAAAGTTAAACCAAACCATGTCTCCCAGACTGATCTGCCAGGGCCAGGAAGTGGCAATCACTGCTCGCAAGTCGGTAATTGTGAATACTTGAATTTTACCAACCCAGGGCTGGGACTGAAGCGGGGTGGGACGCTACGTGACTGACAAGGGCTGTGCTGGAAAGAGAACCTCCGGCAGGGACCCACGTTTAATGCGTTCCCCAAATGAACCAAATGGTAGAGACCTCAAATTTCAGCTCAGCTGTTTTTATCAAACACAACCTACAACTCCACAACCACCTGGAACTTTTATTAGTATTATCATCATCATCATTATTTTGCAGCCACACAGAACTTTACAGATGGCAGGCATTAGGTGTGTCTGCTGGTGCAACCGACTGACACGCGGCCGGTGACAGACCGCTGCTCTGCTCTCCCATTTCTCATCTTCAAACAGATGTCAGAACCACAAGGATAACTAGAACACAGAAGCTGACCTTGTCTGAATCGTTCTCCCAGTCAGGATGACTTACACGGTCTCACTGTATTAAAGCATTCGTTATTTCTGACCTAAGAACAAAAACGGCACCACGGACAGGAAGCTTCCTCGGGTCGTCCCCTCCACCTGTTGGGATCTCCAAACTCAACATCGGCTCCCGTGCCAGGGCCCTGAGGCCCGAGGAGGACGGGCAAGCAGGCTGATCCCAGGAAGGAACCACGCTCTGAGAAGGGAACAGCGCCCTCCCCAGCGCACTCCAACATGGGTGACGGCGGGGACCTCGTTCTCAGTGGACTTCATCAAAGTTTTCGGTTTCTTAGAAAGTGGGAAGGTCTGCATTCTGCTGGGGGCTGGTGACAAGCATTCCAGAAAGTGCACGGGCTCTGTGCTGGCTAGTTAGGGTCACAGGTTCTAGGTTCTGGGGAAGCAAGTGAAGAAAACTCTCCTTTTCTTTTAAGCCTCCAGGCAACATCCACCCAGGTAGGGGAAGTAAAAAAACAAAAACCAGAACGTCCGAGGAATTCAGAAAATGCTGTCCCAAGAGTAAACACTGGGACGTGTTCGCCTACCACGCAGGCTCTCTTGAGCCCGGGAAACTCCGGTACTCATAGAAATGATCACGAGGCCCTGAACACCCGGAAATACCTTCGGAATTGCTCGACTGTGTGTGTTTTGTGTTTGCGTTTAAGCACAACATGCAACGAATCAACGGATCAAATCACATATCGCATTATTGCCCTATTTAACAGTGGGTCAAGTGGCGGTCCACGCATGCGGTAAAAATAACCACCAGTCTCCCTAAATTTTTCACTGGCCAAAAAAGCCGACCCCACAATGAAGCAGCATCCCCTTTGGAAATGAAAATCCTCAAGTAAGAGAGCGGAAAAGCCTCGCGATTCGCTCACCTACCCTCTGACTCGGGCAGACGCACCCAGATTTTCAAGGACCGCACACAAGCTGGGGGCCACCCAGGGCGGCACCATGGTAGCAAAAAGCCAAAACACCAAGTCAATTCCTTAGAAAAGATGCCATTTCCTAGGAGATCACAAAAAGTGAAATGATGGTCCCAAGTAAAATGCAGGCCAACAATTAGATGGAAACACAGACCCAGCAATTCACTTTTCCCTCCAACAAAGTAACGCAAACACAAGTTCATACCTTTTGTTGGTGGTATCGCCCCACTGGCAAGACTGTGATACCCGTACGTGTGGGTCCTGTTTTTGAAACCAAAGACAGGACTTCACAACCTGATACATCTCACGTTGTAAATGTCTCTCAGGGAGTACCGCGGTAAGATTCGGGAAACATTTCTCTGCAAGTGCATCAGAAAACATCCCATTTCGACTCATTCGGCAGCGTGAATTACCTGGCATAAAAAAGACCTCTTTCGCAGCCCCAACAGGACACCTGACCTCCTTTCTCCACGGCTCCTTACAAAGTCTATTAAGAAGAGCAAGGTTTTCTTCTCCTTCCTTGCGACAACACCCACAGTGCAAACCCTGCTGTTCCGAGGCAAACACACAAGCTCAAGTGTGCAAGGGTCAAGTTCACGTGTCATCAGAGAGAAACACAGAGGAGGGTTCTGGGAGGGTGGAGGGGTTCCCCTAAAGGCGTGTGAGGCTGAGCTGAAATGCAATTATGAGAACCTGGAGGGCAGAGCTGCCGGGGGGGGGGGGGGGGGGGGACGGACAGAGGGGGTGCCCATGGAGGAGGCCTTGGGGGTGATGGACTTGTTCTGTATCCCCATTTTGGTGCTGGTTACGCAAATCTATGCGTGCGCACACTCATAAAACCGTACACTGGAAGAGACGACAGTGCATCTTCTCATACACTAATTCGGAAAATTATACCCATGCATGCATGTCTACAAACCGGCCCTGAAACTGAACTTGAGGGCGGTGGGGGGTGGGGAGATAAGGAAGGGAAGGCAGCAAGTTCGGGAGACCGTCCTGACCGTCATCACCGCACTTGCACACCGAAATCCCCAACCTCAGCGTGGAGGAAGGCACCAGCATGCGGGGCTCCCAGCATAACAGCCCTCCCTCCTTCCGAGGCCGAGAAAGGAATTCTGTTTTCTCTCTTTCAATGAGAAAATGAATGACAGAGAAAGACACTGATCTGCCCAAAGATGCATCAGGGCACAGCAAGCTGCCCACAAAACCACCTTCCCCCACAGCCGCGTCATCTGCCCCAGGGCCACCAGGAGCCCAAGAAGGACCCCCTCACATGACCAAAAGTAAGACCGAGCCGGCATGTGACACATCCATACAACAAAGAGGGGCAAGTCGGAGAACAGCTTTCCAGGTGCACTGGCATCTGCGGACTCTGAACTACTTGGGTTGAGGGGGAGGTCAGGCAACTAATAGCCGACCCCCCCAACACCTGTTGTCCTTGTTCTATTCCTTCCCCCAAGCCCCTTCACGCCTGCTCTCTTTCCCGCTCTTCCTGTGAGATCAGAAACGTCCTTTCTCCACCAGCGATGTGATGGGACTTACGTCCTAACAGATTCCCGAAAAGCACGGGTGTCCCAGGAGAACACAGAACTCGACACAGAGCTTTGGCTTGGCACCCACCTCCCCCCGGCCTCTGTCCCACACCCGGTCGTATATACAGTGTTGAATTCAGGGTTGGTTCCCTCCCCCCCCACCCCCGCCCCGGGCAGCCCTGGCATTTGGCTCCAGATCATTCTTTGCAGTGGGGACTGTCCTTTGCAATGCAGGCTATCTGGCAGCATCCACAGACCCCCAGGATGCCAGGAGCACCACCGTTCCCCTCCCCCATGCTGGGACCCTGGACAATGTTTCTAGATATTTCCTTGAAGGTAGTGGGCAAAAACGCTCCCACTGAGAACATTTAGCCGACCGCCAGATTCTGGAGTTTACTACTCCAAGCGCAACGGCCATAAACCACCATCTCCCTTGTCCTCGACTCTGAAAACGTCGCCTTTCTTTGGAAGCCAGCGCCAGCCCCATCTCCAGCTCCAGTGCCCCCTGCCCCGGCACCCAGTTTCTCAGCAAGATTGAAACCTCTCCTCCAGCGTCTTCCCTTTCCATGGGCCCAATTTCTCTGGCTTTCAGCTCACGTCTACAGTCTTCGATCACGTGGCAGGTTGTCCACAAGGATTTCAGAGCCACACGGGAGCAAACATGCCCAGAGGGCACAGGACCATCTTTAGTCAAGTTCCCTGCACCCGGGTCCCGAAGCCACCCGGGGAGCGAATTCCTTAGTGACAGCGCTTTTTCCCTTGAGGTCTGCAATGCGTTTTCTCAGACCCTCTCGACCGAGTAAACATGTTGACTTGGCAAGGCCATTCCCACATCCAGCTCTTATTTTGGCTTTGCTGGGTCTCACTGTGCCAATCTGGCCAACGCAGTCGGTGTGGTCAGGCCCCGTGGAAAGGATGAGGAGGGGGGAGGGCCATGGAGGGCCAGACCCCGGGGGAAGCTCACGTCCCAGTCTCTGCTCAGGAGGCCCTTTACTGCCTTCATCCTCAAAACAGTGGCGGGGGAGCAGATTATCGTTCCAAGTTTAAAAACAAGAAGTGTTTACAAAATGACTTTAGTCTTGCTTCCTGATGGAAACTATTTTTTCAATGTTTTTAAGAGTGAAAAATTATCTTATTGGATGTAGCACATTATTGCGGGGGGCACAAATGCAAGGTATCAGGAAACCACAGCTGAGACAGCATCATGTTGGACACAGAGACTCTGTGACTGTCACCTAGGCCGGGAGCTAGACCTAGCAGAGCCACGGGCGCAGGGCCGGGAAATCGGGGCGGCTTTTCCGGGCCCGGCCTCCCTTGGCAGAGGCCCTTCTCCCTTCTCTGGAAAATAATGGGGGAGAACTTTGATATTTAATAAATACTTGCAGCCGAACGCTGACCGTCACAGCAGAGCCCTGAGGAAGCACCAGTGAGTGAGGGCAGAGGGCAGAAAGGTCATCTGAAGTCACCACTCGGATACCCACCAAATTGAGTCCCCCCCCCCCCCAAACTGGGTCCCAACCCTCATTTACAAATAAAATTTCTAACCCATTACT
Source organism: Mustela nivalis (assembly GCF_964662115.1). Taxonomy (NCBI): domain Eukaryota; kingdom Metazoa; phylum Chordata; class Mammalia; order Carnivora; family Mustelidae; genus Mustela; species Mustela nivalis. The sequence goes on from NC_139041.1 coordinate 31,099,219, forward strand.
GTAAAAAATACAAAGAACTGTGAAAAGGACACATCAACTAAGTAGTAAAAAGAACACCCTGTCTCAGGAACTGGAGTCCAGGAAACAGCTAGAGCACTCAGCCATTAAAAAAATATATATATATACTTTAAGAATTGTGGAAGCTCACTTTGTTGGAAAGATTTCCTATCAGCCTTTTTAATTTGGAAGATTCTGACCTCAAGACTCAAGACTCAAACTTCACCGCAGCATCCACGGTAAGCGAAGGTTACAATACATACGGCAGGGCCTCGCCTGCCATCACCCACACAGGGCCTCCCCAAGACTAACAGCGTGGGCTCCCCAAGCCCAGGAGATGCTTACCACACTCTCCTTAGGTTGGCATCTTGGGGACCAGCCAACAACTATGTCTTTTTTCCAAAGGGGAAACCAATACAGAGATTCCAACCCCACTCCCCCAGGGCTACTGGCTCAGGGAGGGACTCTGGCCCAGAGTCCTGGTTTTCTAATTCAAAACTGATCCAAAGCACCCCAATCCAAAACCACAGCTCTCAACTGCAAGTTAAGAATCATTCACTTGAGGCGGGCTGGCTCCGACAGTAGAGCCCGGGCCTTTTGATCTCAGAGTCGTGAGTTCAAGCCCCACATCCGGGCCTGAACATTGGAGCCTACATAAGAGGAAGGAAAAAAAAAAAAGGAACCCATTCGCTGAAATCACTTTCCTGGGTCAATCACCTGCGGAAATGGGTCCTTTTTGTTTTTGCTAAGTTTACCTGTGAATTAATTCAGACTTGTATAGCTTCTCCTCTCCCCCCACAAAAGTACAGTAATTATTAAGATTTTGTTGCAGTAACTACAGAGCTGCACCCTCTCACCTAACTTTCCATGTGGACTGCGCTAATTAATACTGTGGTCACTAAGTACGTAAATTACGGCTCCAGAAACTGAAAGTACCGTTAATTTTACAGAGTTTTAATTAACTTGAATCTCCATGTTCACATGTGGCCGGTGGTTACCCTACCGGACAACGAAGTTATGAAAGCCATTTCTCCACCGTGGTCAAAGCCTCTTGATTCCGTGCAGCTATGTCTGTAGCTGTTCACGGATCTCACCGCAGATCCCCGTTTGTGAATGTGTGTATGTCATCTGGAGAGCTTTAGCTGTCCAAACGTGAAAACTCATGCCAGGCAGGCATAAAAACAGGAACAGCCAGCGTAAGAGCTGGGCTTCGGGAATCAGACAATCCTCTCTCCGCCCTGCGTTCACAAGTCAGTGTTCTCTCCGCAGAATAAAAATAATAATCGCTACGCACGCAGCATTAAGTGCACGGCACTCAAAGAGCGTAAAGGCAATTATTCGATTTGTGGAACAGCAAAAATAACATGTACAGGCCGCTTTACCGTTTTAAGAAAACTTACACATTCTTTCTGTCTGCACCATACACAGTGAGGACCACGATTTCAATTCCCTTTTTTTCAGTTTTACATACACAGAAATGATGCTCAGAAAAGCTACAGGCCTTCAAGGTCAGCAGGGCAGGCCCTTCACCGTTTTAGGCCAAATGGGGACAAAGGTTGGGTTTCCAGCCAAGCAGTATGTGTCAAGACAAAGTTGGATTCAAGGGCTCTGTCCACCTCTTTGCAGAACCACTGGTCCCCCTCCCGACAGTGGGTTCCTGGAAACTCCTGATTCCTGGTCCGGGTGAGGCGTCCAGAGCTCCCAGGGTGAAGGTCAGATTAAGACCAACCAGGACCTAAGAGCCGCTCCATCCCTACTCAGTCCATTAAAACATTCAAACACTCAGGAAGGGGGAGGAAACCTGGGTGTGGGTAACTGGCGGACTGATGAAGCCCTGCACACAAGCAAAAGGAAAAGCCAGCCCCAGAGGATCCAGCGAATACTACTTTGTCCCCAAGTGCACGCCGCCCAGTAAAATGCCTAAAACTCTCGGGTTTTGTCCCCCAGGTGTGTGTTCACTTAAGGACTGGAATCCCCTTAAGAACCGTTTTAATAAGTGGGTCAAATAATGAACTTCAACTTTTATCCCCGGATTAGTCATCCGGCTGGGTACTTTTCTGCAGAATCTGCAGCCCATCTGAACCACTAGGATCCTCTAAAATAAAAGTGTCATCTTAATGTCTTCCTGTGCCATACTCAGCATTCCGGCCCCGCGCTCATCGCCTCTTCTCTAGGAATGACAAGTTGGAAACTTTTTATAAAATCGGGGAGAGCCGACTGCCACCCGGAAGCCGCCGGCGGGGACCTTCGCAGGGCTCTCCCCTCGCCCCGACCCCTCCCCCTCCCATCCGGAGTCCCGCCCCTCCCCTTCCAGGTTACACCGGGGACTGGGGCGGCGCGTCGGGAGAGAAAAAGAGCCAGAAGTCGGGTCGAGCCCCCTGGGACCGTGCCAACCAGAAGCGGCTGCCGGAGCAGCAGGCGGTGGGATTCTGGGTCTTTAGGGGGTTCTGCCCCACGACATCCCCGACTAGGGGGAGTACGAGAAACCCGCCTCCGCCTCTAACTCTGTGGAATTTCCAGCGCACTTGGCTCGGGGAAGGCCAGGCCGAGCAGCGAGCCGGGGCCGAGGCCTGACCGCGCGCTCGCTCGGGCGGCGCACGTGAAGCCCAGGCCCTACCCCCGCGCGGGCGGTCTCTAGCGACCCCAAACTGTCATACAGCAGGCGGGCCCCCACACCCAAAGGCGCACCCCACGGCGCTCCCGGCATCGCCCCCCCCCCCCACGCAGGGACGGTGCCCCCTGGGGAGCACTGCCCACGACACCGACCTGGGGGTACTCCTCCCCCGAGCCCTAGGAGCAACAGGTCTGCACCCTGTCCAGGCCAAGCTCGGCAGACCCCGCCTCGCCAGGGGCGCCCCCCACCCCCGCCCCACGCGCGCGCGCGCGCACACACACACACACGCGCGCGCGCGGATGTCGCCCTCAGCCGGGTGCCCTCGCTCCGGCCGGGAGCCCCGGACTTCCTTGACAGTTTCCGCGTCTCGGAAACGGAGCAGCCGCCGGGCCGCGCCGCGCCGCGCCGCCTCGCCCGCCCCTCACTCCGCCGCGCGCGGCCGCGCTGCCACCCGGTCCCGGGCGCCCGGGGATGAATGGGCGCCCCTCCCCCACGGGGGGATCCCGCGGCGGCGCAGGTCCGCCCCGCCGGCCCCAGAACCGGCAGACAAAGGGACCCCGGGGGCCGGGCCGGGCGCTCCCCCAAACTTACCGGCCGCCGCCCCCTCCCCACGCCGCCCCCCAGCCCCCGCCCCCGGCGCGCCGGCACTTCGGGGAGCGGCCGCAGCGGGGTATTGTTCAGCCTGCAGGGAGCGCGCCGCACCCCGGCCCGAAGCCCGGGCGCACTTGGGGACCCGTCCCTCCAGAGCCGCGGCGGCCGCCCCGCGCCGCCCCCCACCCCCGCCGGAGAAGTTTGCGCCCCCCGCCCCGCGCCCGGCCGCCGGAGCCCCGCGCACTCACCTCGCCGCCCGCAGCGCAACTTGTGGCGGCGCCGCCGCGCTCCGAGCCTCCCCGCCGCCGGCCGTCGCCGAGCCCGGGCCGTGCCGCGGCCGAGGAGGGCCCGGCGCCCCGGAGCAGCCGCGCGCCGCCCCCGGGCCGCCCCCGCCCCGCCGCCGCCGCGAGTCCCCGAGAGGCGCGGGCGCTGGAAAGTTTCGGGTGCCGAATGGCGGCCGAGGGCGCTGCGGCGGCGGCGGCGGGGCGGGGGCGCTGGCGGCTCCTCGCTCCCGAGAGCGGAGAGTGGGGGGGGCTGGGGCGGGAGCGGCGGCGGCGGCGGCGGCGGGAGAGGGCGGGACGGCGGGAGGGACCGGCACGGGCAGTGACCTCCGGGTGGGGGGTGGGGGGGGAGCGGCCGCCAGCGCGCCGACCCCGGCCGGGAGGACTTCCAGGGGGGCCGCCGCCGCCGCCGCCGCCCGGGCCAGCCCCTCCCCAACGGCCGGGGTGAGGGGGGGGGAGCGCTCCCCAACCCCCAACCCGTCCCCTCCCCCACGGCCGGGGGAGGGGAACCCGAGTCCACTTGGCCCCGCCCCTGCGTCCTGGGGGGGGGGCGCGTCCTAATCCTGCCCCTCCCCCACGGCCGGGGGAGGGGACGCTAGGCCTGCCCCTCCCCCCACGGCGAAGGAAGGGGTGAGAATCCGCACCCCCCACGGCTTCTGGGGAGGCCCGGAGTCCCAATCCAGCCCCTACCCTACCCCACGGTGGGGGAATCTGCGACCCTACTCAGCCCTTCACCCCGCGCTCTCCCCTGGCCCCCACCCTAGCGTGGGTGGGGGGAACTCGGACCTCTCCCTTTCCCCGTGGCCTCCAAGGGGGATGAAGTAAACGCGGGCCTACCCCCACGCAGTCCCATTCCCAAACTCTGCCTTTCCCCCCACTGCCAAGAGGGGACAGGAACCCGGGCCACCACCCCCGCGGTTTCCAGTGGGGGGAGGGGAACCCGAACCACAGCTAGAGTGTTACCCTCCTCCACCTCAAAAAAGAAGCTCCTCGGCGGCCCTAACAACCCCCTGCAAGCTGCCCGAGGGTGCATCTGTCTCAAAATGGGCTGCTCAGAGGACACCCCAAAGGCCTCTTCTCCCCTCCCAAAAAAGTGGGGACTCAGGCGGAGCCTCGACCTTTGCAAAACACCTCCCGGAAAGAACCAGAAACGCTTGGGGAGAAAAACTCGGGCACACATAAGTAGAGGCCAGGAGCTCCTTAGAGAAGGGGTCTGGGCCTCTGGAGTTGGGGGTACCTGGGCCCTCGGGCCTCTCCACGCCCGACCCCCCACTCCACCCACAGGCTTTGCAAAGGGTTTTATGTTGCAATGGCTTATTTGGCTTGGCCCTGGCGCACCAAAGTCCCCGGAGCTCAGTCCTCCTCCCCAGTTTGGAGACCCCGGCCCACCACTCGCCGTCTTAATTCAATTAAACAGACACCGCGCCCACCACCCTGCACTTCAGCGTCTGCTTTGTTGAATATTTTAAGATAACTTTGCCCCTCCCTTTGGTGTATAATGAGCTTTGCGCGCAGAGCCCAGTACACTCAGCATTTTAAACTGTAACCTCACTTGCTCCTTCCTGGGACACTAGACCATTTGTTGTTCAGGTTGTTGGGGGGGGGGGGCGAGGTGAGTTTTTAAGGGGCTGGTCCTCCCTCAAAAAGGCGGACCTAAAAATATTGCAGTAAAACGTCACTGATGTAAAAACGACTGTTGCTACACCATTATTAGAGCACATCAATAAAAAATACACACTTACACTGTCTCCATAATTGTGAATCAGCAGAATAGATTGTGTCTTAATATGTATCAGTTGCCATTCAAGGGTCCCCAAAAGGACGTGGGGGGGCCTTCCCTTGAGCCTGCCCTTCGTTGCTCCCCGGCTCCCTGGGCTTGTGCGGACTGATGCTGAGGTATTACATGCAATCGAAAAACCGAGGGTGCAATCGAGAGCCCGAGCGAGCTCATGATGCAACCCTGCCCCGGTTACACGTGCTTCCCCTCCCCCACCGCCTGCTGGTGGGAGCGCTGCGTTTTTTCCGCCTGTAGGGTCACATTGTGGTTGATTGATTCTCCTTTCGCCTTGCTCAGTCATTCAGATTTGGAAAGTAAATAACAAGTTGACATCATTACAGCTCTCGGCTTTACGGGGACGCGGCCCTCGGCTACCGCACACTCTCGAGTAGCCGCGCAGCAGAACTGGCCCTCTGCCTCGCCGGCCCTGCCTGTCGTTAGCTGCTTGGAAATGCCTAGCTGAACTTGCGGGAAAGTCCTCTTTGTATGTTTTGATTACTTGGCAGGTGCCAATCATTAAAGTATAGGAAACTGGTGGAAATCCTCACTCCAAACTAGGACGGCTGTGACCAATTTTTACAGCTGGCCTTCGGTAACGAACATTGCAAGGGAGCTCAGAATCCATCCTGTCTCTTTGGTAACGTCTTCTTGCAAGTCAGGAACAGAGCTTATCCTAGGAACCCTAAGGGACTTCGTAAGACCCCAGACAGGAAAATAGACCGCCTACGTTTATCGTGATGTCGCTGAAATTCCTCTTTCTCGGAAAAGCTAGGTGGCTGGTAGAGAGGGGGTAAATGAGACGGTTTCATGGCACGTGTTTTGCAGATTTCTCAAACGTGTGTCCCATAAGGTGGGAGAAAACAGGAAATAAAGCAGAGCAGGAAAGGAGCACTGTGAAAGGAGTAAAGGTTAATATGGAGAGTGAGCAGCAATGCTTTCCGCCCCTATCCAAGGCACCAGCTCTATATGCCAAACAATTATTTTTTGGTTGCTGACTGGAGGGACTTGACAAGAGTCTGCTTGCAGTGAGTGCTATCAGTATTTCCCCCTAAATAGTAGCCAAATTTTTAATTAAAAGGCAGAAGGAACCCACGCAAATATACTCAACTAATTTGAGGAAAGGAGCAAAGGCATTTTAATGCCTTTTAACAAATGGTTCTCGAAAAACTGGACCTCCATATGCAAAAAATAAGAATCTAGCTATACACCTTATGCTTTTCATAAAAACTGACTCAAAATGAATCATAGGTCTAAAGGTAAAAGGCAAAACTATAAAACTTCTAGAAGGTAACACAGGAGAAAATCTAAATGACCTCAGGTTTAGCAGTGAGTTTTTAGATAGAACACCCAAAGCATGATCCATTAAAGAAAAAAAAAATGTTAAGTTGAACTTCATCAAAATTAAAAACACCTGATCCGCAAAAGCCACCATTAGGAGAATGAAAAGAAGCCACAGACTGGGAGAAAATATTTGCAAAATCCATATCTGATAAAGGATTGTGTCCAAAATATACAAAGAACTTTTAAAACTCAATAAGAAAACAACCATATTTTAAAATGGGCAAAAGATCTAGAAATAGCTCACCAAAGAGATATACAAGCGGCAAAGAAGCATATGAAAATATGCTGAACATCGTCTATCACTAGGAAATTGCACATAAGAACAAAATACACAGGGCACCTGGCTGGCTCCCTGGGAGGAGTGTGTGACTCTTGATCTCAGGGTTATGAGTTTGAGCCCCCACATTGGGCATGGAGATTACTTAAATAAATAACCTTTAAAAAATAAATAAAACAAAACACCATCTCACACCTATTAAAATGGCCCCTCTCCCCCCCACCTCAGCCCCCCACCAAATGCTACCAGGATACCCAGCAACAGGAACTTTCATACCTAGCCCATGGAATACAAAATCGTATGGCCACTTAGGAAGACAGCATTTTCCAAATGCTAGACCTACTCTTACCATATAACCCAGCAATTGTGCTCCTAGGTATTTACCCAACTAAGCTGAAAACATGTCTACACAAAACCCACACAGTCATGTTTCTCGTAGCTTTACTCAAAATGGCCAAACACAGAAAGCCGCCAAGTTGTGCCCTTCAGTAGGTGAATGGAGAAAATGTGGCCCTTCCATACGACAGAATATCATTGAGCCATGAAAAGAAATGAGCTAGCAAGCCCTGAAAAGACAGGGAGGAACTTTAAATGCATATCACTAAGGGAAAAAAGCTAATCTGAAAAGCCTATCTGCTACATGCTTCCAACCCTGTTATACTCTAGAAAGGGCCAAAATAAAAAGTTCGGTGGAAGCCACGAGTTGTGGACAGGAGAGACAAGTGATGGACAGAGGAAGCACAGGGCATTTTCAGGGCAATGACATTATTCCAAATGGTCCTGTAACAGCGGATGCAGACTTTTTTCATTGTCCAAACACTTGGAACTGCACGCACAGCAGTGAACTCTAACCTAAACTCTGGATTTTATCGGTATTGATTCATTAATTGTAACACATGCACCACACTTAGGAAAGATGTTAGCACTGGAAACTGGAAATTATCTGTGAAAGGCAGATAATTCTGTACTATATGCTAAATTGTTTTCTAGATTTAAAACTGTTCTTTTAAAAAAAAAAAAAAAAGCCCATTCTTTTGGGGAAAAAAAAAAGGAGTAGGAAGAGATATCAAACTTCTCATGAGATTTACTGTCCGGTTTTCATGGACTCCACTATCTAATTTCCCCTGGGCTCGTCTGACCTTCAGAGATTCCAAACACGAAGGCCGGTATTTGTTTCCATGAGTGGCCCACTCAGGGACCCCTGTGATTCCCCAGGCTGAGCGGCTGGTGTGGGCAAGGATCCTTCTTTGACGTTCCCAGAGCACGTCTCAGCTTTCGGTGAGTGCCCACTGGGATCTTTCCTTATGAACCGAGCAGGGGGCCTGTGTGTCTTCCCACTTCACTCTGTGGACATGAAGCCTTTCTTTGCTCCGGGGCTTTGCCTCCAATCTTCTTTAGAGAGACTGGAAACAGACTGTGCAAGGAGCTGGAGGTAGCTGGCGGTTGCCCATGAGATGTTACTTGGAGAATTAAACACGACAGGACGAAGAGGTCCTCACGTGCCGTGGTTGTGAGGACAGCCCCCTTGGTTCTCCTCGACCTGGATCGGCACCAGTGCTTTCGTTAATGCGATGATAAGTGACTGATCATATGATAATATGACGATGATAGGATATTGTGGTCTCTACCCTCCCCCCAAAATCATAAAAGGAAGCCGTAGGCCCCAGTCCCTTGGAATGCGACTATATTTGGAGACACAGCCTTCAAAGTGGTAAATTCATTAAATGTAGTCATTAGGGTAGGCTGTTATCCGCCATGACTGGTGTCCTTATAAGAAAAGTCGTTATGACATAGACACGCACAGAAGATGGACAATGTGAGGTCATCGAGGAGAGAGACCCCAGGAGAAATCACCCCAGCCGACACCTTGGTATTGAACTTCCAGCATCCCAGGATTGTGAGAAAATAAAATTCTATTTAAACTACCCAGGCCGTGGTGCTTTCTTATGCCGGCTAGAGCAGACGAATGCATGTGAGTCGTTGCTTTCTTGCTCGCTTTCTTTCTTTCCATTTGGAATGTCACATTCAGTTCACATCATTTGAGTTCTGAGAACAATTGCATTTGGTATGGAGTACTTCTGCAGGGTACCAGATCTGACCCTCCCAGCAATATTGGAGGGCAGGGATTTTTACCTCCAATATTAAGAGGAGAGGACTGACCCTGAAGAATCAGGGCGGGGGACGGTTGGAACCATTTCTATGCCTTAGACCTTAATTCAGTGACTCTTCTTTCTAAACGCAAAAAACACATAAAAGAATACACAGGATTCCAAAGAAACCCAATTATGTCAGAATATAGTTATCAAATATATTTTAGAACTCTCATATCGTAATACAAGTGCCTCCTTCTCAATCCTTCCAACAGCGAGCTCTAGAAGTAGCTCTAATAACTTCTGTCATTTCAACATAGTGATACGTATCAACCAAATGTGCTTCAACTGTAACCTGCTCTAAAAATAGACCAGACTTCTCTCGTTGACAAATTGGCAACAAATTAAAAATACTGTTAATGCTCCCGTCATTCACCCGAGAGGAATATAGATATTCCAAGTTGTCTGAAACGCTGAATTTCAGTCAGTGATTAGGGATCCTGAAGCGGCAGAGTTTCTACCCGTGTATGTACATAGACCTCCTGAAAGCTCTCCGGGCAGTTTTCCTGCCCGGGGAGGAAGGGGAAGCCGGATTCTTTGCTCCTCTCTGACCCTGCCACCCGAGGACTCATTCATGCCGCCGTCCCCACCACGGACCCCGCCCATGGGACCTGGACTGTGACATTAAGGTGAGCTGAGTTTAAGGGAACACCAAAACCATACTCAGGTTGATTACTATTATAACGCCAATTCTAAAACTCACGATTAATGCAAAACAAACAAAACCAAAAAACCACAGCACCCTCCCTGATGAACAAAAATATCAAAAGATAAGACAGAGAGGGGATCTGAACCTGGCAGGCCTACGGTGCCGAGCCCTGGGAACGAGGGATCACAGATTAAACTCCCTACCTTAATGGAGCATCTCTTCTAGGACAGGAACGCGCCGACAACGGCTCCTCTACCTGTGTCCGTACAACCCACAAGCTAAGGATGCATTTTTTTAAATCTTTTTTTGTATGATTTTATTCATTTATTTGACAAATAAAAATGCAACACAAGTAGGGAGGAGAGCAGGCAGAGGGAGAGGGAGAGGGAGAAGCCAGCTCCCCGCTGAGCAGAAAGCCGGGGGCATGCTGGGCTCGATTCTACGATGCTGGAATCATGACCTGAGCCAAAGGCAGTCACTTAACCCACTGAGCCACCCGGGTGCCCCTATAGATACATTTTTAAAAGACTGGGGGGGGGGGGGTGAGAATCAATAGAAGACTGATACTTGGTGACATGTGAAAATTATCTGAAATTTGAATTTCAGTGCCCATCAGTAAAGTTCCATTGCAACACGAAAATACCTTTACTGCTTCTGGTGCATGACTGCAGAATCCGTGGCTGATACGTATCATACCTTATGGCCCACAAAACATATATAACGTGTATTCTCTGGCAGGCTCCGGAAAGTTTGCCGACCCTTGTTTCTGAGAGACTGAGTGACTCAACGTTCTTCACATAACTTGTTAACTTTTCCTACAAAATTTTTTTATCTTCATTAGGGTGCTTTTTTTTCCCCAAAAAAAAGTCTTTCAGATTAAGTTAAATTAAGAAGCCCCTTCTTGGGGGGGGCATCTGGGTGGCTCAGTTGGTTAAACATTGACTCTTGATTTTGGCTCAGGTCTTGATCTCAGGGTCATGGGTTCAAGCCTTGTGCTGGGGTCCACAAAAAAAAAAAAAGGCACTTTTTCTCATATTTAAGAAAAAGGAGGAGGACAATGATAGTAGAAAAAAAGCACAGATTGTCTTTAGGAAGCAGACTCATCCTGTTGGCGGATGTTGATGGATTCTGGAAGAGCAAAAAGGCGTACAGCTAGGGCACAGCAACGTACTTGGGGAGAGGAAAGATCATCAGAAAGACTCAGCAAAATTAATCGCATCCTGATAGGCGCACACAATGGTGCGCAAAGGGAGCACCGAGACTATGGAAATCTACATTTTCCCCTACCTCACAGAGTTTTCTCAGTTTTCTAAACATTTTCAAGATGACCTCACCCATCATCATCACAACCTATGAAATGGTGGGGGGAGATACAATTATGAAGATACCCATTTTACAGAGGTAGCAGGTTGAGTCTCAGGTTAGTAGGTGTACGGGTTTCCTATCGCTGCTGCAGCAAATCCACACACGCCCAGTGGCTGCAAAGCAACATTATTATCTGACCTTTCTGGAGGTGGGAACCACAGGGCTAACTAGTATCAAGGTGCTGGCAGGGCTGGGGTTCTCCCACAGGCCCTGGGGACATTCAATGGCCAGAGCCCACATTCCCTGGCATGGGACACACTTCGCATAATTCCCACCTGCTGTTCTTTTGCCTTCCTGTTCCAATTCCAAAATTTCCAGGGATTAGATTGGGCCAACTTCCATCAGCCATCATGATCTCTCCTTGGCAAGGTCCTTTTTTATCACCCCCAAGATTTTATTTATTTATTTGACAGAGAGAGACGGCGAAAGAGGGAACACAAGCAGGAACACAGGGAGAAAGGGAAGCAGACTCTCCATTGAGCCGCGAGCCCAGCAGGGGGCTGGACCCCCAGGACCCTGGGATCATGACCAGAGCCAAAGGCAGTCGCTTCACCACCCGAGCCCCCCAGGCGCCCCACGCATGGTCTTTCTGACGCAAATTCTTGTTGCCTATCAGTCAGTGAATCATTTCCCAGCCCGCCCACCCAGCAACCCGCAGAACACACGAACAGAACACACAGCCCAGACTGCCTCCAAGTGCCCAGCACCTGCGAGAGTTCCAGTTCGGCCCAGATAACACCCAGCCCTCACGGCTACAAAACAGCAGGAGATGATAATTCTCCAAAGGCCACTCCTCCTCTTCTCATCCTTTGGTAAGCATATTTCGTTATAAGAAGTGACGTGCTTTTTCTTCCTCTCCCTTTGTTTCCACGTGTGCCTTGAGTGTTTAAAACTGGCTGGAGAGAACAAGCAGAAGAAGAGGCTGGTTTTATAAATAGTTGCCGCCCAAAGCTCGTCTCCCACAAAGCGAAGCACGAGGCCACACTGACAAAGAAAATCCAGCAGTTTCGAGAAAGGCACAGGTGAAGCCACACAGAGGAGGAACGTTTGCCTCCCCGCATCCCCCACCCCCGTACCCCCCTGCATTCCGCCCCCCCCCCGCCCCCGCCTTTGTCACAAAGCCTTTTTGATGTTGTTTTTACAAAATGATCAGCCACCTGATAAGATCAGACGTGTGTCAAACGCCTATAGGCCCCCGGAAAGCCCATCCTCATCATAAACCCAAGAGAAAGGAAAACTTGAGTTCAGACCAAAAATCGGTACGCAAATAGCTTTCTCAGAGTTGCCAGAACCTGGAAACAACCCAGCTGTCCTTTGACAGAGGAAGGGAGAAGAGAACTAGGTGTTTCCCTACGGCGAGGCGGTGATGAGCCCTATCGAGGACCCAGCTTCAGGCCCCTGCGTGGCCGATGCCAATCGCTAAGTGGAAGAACCAGTGTCTCAAAGCCCAGCGTTCTCCATGATTCCATTTACAGGATATGGCTTTCTAGAATGGCTTTCCGGAGAAAATGGTTTCCAGGGGTGGACATCAGGAGAGACATTGACTATAGAGGGCCAGGGGGGCAATCTGGGGAGAAGGGGCAGGAGCGGGTAACCAAGTTGTCCTAAGTCTTGATTTCGGTGCCGGTTACATCACAGTAAGTGTTGGTCCAAACTCATACAACTGTATTTGGAAGGGTAGACTTTATTGTATGTAAATTATGCCTCAATAAAACTAACCATAAAAACAAAAAAAAAAAAGAAAGGAAGGCAGGCAGACAGTCACCTTGGGTGGCTCAGTCAGTTAGGCGTCTGCCTTTGGCTCAGGTCATGATCTCAGGGTTGTGGGGTCAAGTCCCACATCTGGCTCTCCGCTCAGCATGGAGTCTGCTTCTCCCTCTGTTCCTCACCCTGCCCTGGAGCTCTCTTTCTCTCTCTGTTTCTCTATTTCAAGGGAATAAATAAAATATTAAAGAAAGGAAGGAAGGAAGGAAACCTAGAAGGTTGGAGGAAAACACTGTATAACTCGAAGAAATTACACCCCAGGGCTGTTTTCTGCCGTGCCTGCCTGCGTAAAGGATGTCTTTTTGTTTGGTGTTCTTTTGACCACATCACCGCCACTTGGTAAGACCAGAAATCTGTCAGGTAAAATTCTGAAAATGTCCCTAAGGGAGTGAGGAAGGGAGAGATCATTTTAATGTGCTTTTGAGATAACAATGAGAATGAGTCACGTTTCCATAATCCCACATACACCCACCCCAACTCACGGAAGGCCACCGCAGCACGTGGCCATCAGTCGCCCAGGTGGGGGCCTGACTTGACCAGACAGAGGTTTTCCCAGGAAGCCTGAGCAGTGGCTGAGAGCACAGAAGTAAGGAATGCTTTCTGGAATGGGGGAACAAAAAGTATGCTCCCCAAAGGGTAGTTTGACTTTGCACAGCTCCCCTTGGATGACTAAAATAGCTTTTTGAAATGAGTCGATAATCCCAAGGTGGTTTGAATTTTTAGATATTAAAGTTCTACCCAGAATGGGAAAAGTCTAAAATGGAAAGATTTCATATACGAGCTAAGAATATGAAATGATGGCCGCCCCTCCCCTAGCTTTCTGTAGTTTCATACAAGAAGGACAAAGATAAGCGTGTCAGCTATCACAAGAACATGTATGGTTCTAGTTTTAAGATATCCTAATGTTTATCGGAACATTGTGTGTATGCTGAAATGTAAATAAAAACTTAAGAATGTCCAAAAACCTGGGGCACCTGGGTGGCTCAGTGGGTTAAGCATCTACCTTCGGCTCAGGTCATGGTCCCAGGGTCCTGGGTCCGAGTCCCGCATGGGGCTCCCTGCTCAGCAGAGAGTCTGCTTCTCTCTCTCTCCTTCTTCCCCTACCCCTGCTCATGCTCTCGTACTGTCTCTGTCAAATAAATAAATAAAATCTTAAAAAAAAAAAAATAGCTGACCCACATTCCTCAAAACTGTCATCGGAAACAAGGAAGGGAGACAGCCTCTCACAGCCCAGAGGAGCCTAAGTCTCAGTGAGTAAATGCAATGTGGTATCCTGGGTGGGACCTAGGACAGATAAAGGACACTCGAGGACACAGTGGGGACATCCAGCTCGAGTCTGGAGTCTGATCGGTAGTGTTGGAGCACGGCTGACCAGTGAATTATGACACGTGTACCGTGGGGCTTTAAGGTGTTCTCAGTCGGGGAGACTGGATGGCGGGTAAACAGAACTCTCAGCCCTAACTGTCTGAAACTCTAAAAGTAGTCTAAAATCTAAATGTTTGCTTAAACAAGTTAGAAAGCGTTCAGTAGACTTGGGAGAATTCTCTCTCAAGGTAAAACGTTTCTGGATCAACACATACACACAATTCCACGTGTAAGAAACTGAAAACGGCGTCCCTCGAGAAGCGTTGCCAAGAGCGGAGAGTGGGTCTTGGGCAGGAACCAGGAAAGCGGGTCCCTGGGAGAGTGGGAGAGCCTCTCCTCACACAGGGGGCCTCAGCTCCCAGGCCCATGCTGTTCCAGCCCTGTCTCCTGTTTGCTCCTGGCTCCTTCGCCTATTGTGTTTCCTGAGGGTCCGTTTCTCTCCCTCCTTGCTCCTGACCACTCAGGGCTCTCAAGCTTCTGTTGGGATACAGGCCCCTCCCCTTCCCTCTCCATGTCTGCCTTTCCTGGGCCAACATGCTTGAGTTCTTTTGTTCATTTGTTCGCACGGTCTTTTCTACTAACTCAAGTATGAGTGGAGGAGAAGAGGGTTTGGATGGAGAGATGGGAAAGGAAGACACCCATCATAGTCTCTTGATGAGACCAGTAAATAACTCTAACACTGTCTGGTTTCTAGGGCTGCCGGAAAGTACAAAGTACCACCAACTAGGGGGGGGGGGTTGGATGGCACTTCAAACAACACAACTTCACTTTCTCACAGTTCTGGAGGCCACAAGTCTGAAATCGAGATGTCAGGAGGAAGACATTCCCATGGATGGTTCTGGGCAGAATCCTTCCTTACTTTTTTTTTTTTTAAATTAGGCTCCACACCCAGCATCAAGCCCAAGGTGGGGCTCAAACTCACAACCATGAGATCAAGACCAGAGCCGAGATCAAGAGTTGGAAACTCAAGCAACTGAGTCACCCAGGTGCCCCAAGAATCCTTCTTTACTTCTTATAGCTACTGGTGGTGACCAGCAAACCCTGGTTATAACAACCTTATATAATCCCTAAGATTATACCTCTATCTTCAAATGGACTTCTACTTCCTTGTGTGTGTGTGTGTGTGTGTGTGTGTGTGTCCAAATCTCTGTCTCTTTTTCCTAAAAGGACACCAGTCACTGGATTTAAGATTTGCCCTAGAGCCACCTTGCCTTAACTTGACTCCATCGGCAAAGACCCTCTTTCCAAATAGTCGCTTTCACAGGTACCAGGAGTTAGTTAGGATTTTTTAAAGGGGACACCATTCGGCCCATTAGAAGCACTAATCTAAACGTTGCTGTGGATGTGATTGAGGTCCCTAATCAGTTGACTTAAAGCAGGGGCAATCATCCTGGGGAATCTGGGTGGGCCTCATGCAATCAGGTAAGAGGCCTTCAGAGCAGGGCTGAGGTCTCCCTGAAAAAGAAGAAATTTCTCCTGGGACACAGCAATTTCAGTGAGTTTCTGAGCAAATTCCAGCCCACCCCTCCTAATTTCAGGCACGCCCAGCCCCCACCATGGCACAAGCCAGTTCCTTGGAATAAAGCTCTTAGCACATATCCTCTGTTAGTTTTTCTCAGGGTGAATCCTGACTGCTGTATCCAGATCCAAGAATTACCTCAAATTTGCCAGTTACAGACACACAGGATCGCAAGCCCTATAGCTGCTATGAACCAAGGAACGTGACTTCTTTACTTGCAACAGTAAATTGCATGAACGTGCTTATGATATGCCTTGAATATAATCCAAAACATTGTGGGTGAAAATACCATTTTATATATCATTTATAAGAAGAACTGGAAAGGAATAATCTTCACCGCTAACCCGTGAACGTGGTCAGTCAACGAGATCCCGAGGGCCATGACTTACATTCCTGAGACCCTGGGCTCGGATCAGATGTAACCTTACATCTCAGAAATCAACTTAGCATCTCGGTTCTGCCTCCACAGTAGTCGAGGTTTTCCCTACGGCTTTAACGTGAGTGACCGTTAGGACTGGATGGCAGCAGCGGCCAAGAGCTGGAGCTTTCCCCAAAGATGGGGAGTGCGGAGACCCCAAGAGCGAGAAGGATGGGGCGGGGGAGAAAGGTGATGGCGGACGGGTAGAGCTGGACAGAAAGGAGAGGGAAGGCGGACCCGAGAAGCCACAAGCTGCAGGATTCCATTTATAACCGCGGATTAGTCTGCGACGCTCTGGGAACAAAGCCCCACAGACCCCGCGACTCAACCAGAGAGGATTCTGGGGACGCTGGAATTCAAATTCACGGGGTCAGCAGGGCTGGTTCCTCTGGAGGCCTCCCTCCTTGGCGAGGAGACGCCCTCCTCCTCCTCCCCGTGCGCTCACGGGGTCGTCTGTCCGCGCTCGTCTCTGTCTCTGGCTTAATCCCCGCGTTCTCACGAGGACACCAGCCCTGTGGGATCGGAGCCCACCCTACGGACCCCATCGCACGTTAATCTCCACATTAAAGAGCCTGCGTTCACACTCGGTCCCATCCTGGGGTGCTGAGAAGGAGGCCTTCCATGGGTGACTCTCGGGGGGACACGATCCAGCCTGTCGAGACGGAACGCCCCAGAGATCCGGGCAGATCCGCAGAGACAGAAAGCAGATTAGTGCTGGCCGGGGGCCGGGGCAGGAGGGGACGTGGACTGACTGCCCCTGGAACCGGGTGTCCTTTGGAAATGAGAAAAACGTCCTGCGGCCGGGTGACGGGGGGCACAGCCCGACAAAGTATCAAAACCCGCCGGACGGCCGACTTTAAAAGGATGAATTTCACGGTATGTGAATTATACATCAGTAGGGCTGCTAAACACCAACCCCTAAAGCTGACAAACAAAGAAACGTGAGAGGCAGATGTTCGGCAAGGTGGGGAGTGACTGAGGCATCAGGCAGGAAGGATCGGAAGGGAACCTCAAAGTTTCTTTCTCGTGCTGCGGGTGGCCTTGTCATGTCTTGGGAGGAAGCCTTGCCCCCCACGCCAGGGCCCCCACAACAGGTGAGGGTGTGTGAGACCCTCCCTTCAGTATCTCAGAGCGTCACGTCCCGACCCCACGCACCCCTAGCCGTCGGGGAGACCTCGTCAAGCGGGGCCGCAGCTAGGGCTAGGCCCGAAGTCTCGTTTCTCTCCAGCTCCAAGACATCCTTGACGCTGCCGGCCACTGACCTCACTTGGAATAGTGGAGTTGTGGGGTCCCTCTGTGTCGGCATTGCTGTGGTTTGGAGGTCATTCTTTGTTGATGGGTGCCCCTGTGCCTCGTAGGGTGCTGAGCAGCTCCCCCAGCCCTTCGCCGCTACACACCAGTGCTGTCCCCTTCCCGCAGAATGTCTGTATTCATGGAGCGGTGTCCCCAGCGGCGGCAGACAAAATTGCCCTAATTGGGAGCCCCTCAGCCCGTCAGCTAGGGCAGGCTCGTGTTTTGGGGGTGGATCCACTCCGGGCATCGTAGGGGACCCGTAGCGTCCCTCCAGCCCTTGCGATGACCAGAGCTGTCTACAGCGGACGCTAGATGCCACCAGGGACACACCGCTGCCCTGTACCCCACCCGTGGTGGTTGTGGGACCTCCCGTGTTGCTTCCCGTCCCCACGGCGATGAAGCCGCGCATGCGTCCTCAGCGCCCACCCCCCGTGTGACTGGAAAAGAGAGCGCAGGTGGAACAGAGCGCACGCCTTGTTTCTGTGGTGCATTTTGGTCCAACCGTGTCTTGGCAGGAATGACCCACAGGTCTCTCCCGTGGAAACACCCCGCAAGCTGGCAGGGCCATCAACACCGCGGCTGGGGGCCTGACATCGCCCGCGCAGACCTGTGGCACATTTGCAAGGGTAGTTAAGCTCCGTGATCTGATCTCGCCTGTCATGTGTGGCTCCACTCTTGTTGGGAAATGAAACCAACCAAGAAATCTCGAGCTCGTGGGCTCCCAGCGTGCCCAAATTGTCCACAGGCCGTCTGCGGAGCAAACGCCGTGATAAGACTGGGCGCCGTGACGCGCTCTCCTGGAACGAAGTCTCCAACAGGCCGGCGTGGGACACCTTCCACAGGGTGGGGCCCACAGAGCAGACGACCTCTCGGAAACCTGGCGGAGGCTGTGATCCTCTCGGAGGGCACACGACACATCGTGGAGACTGGGACCCAGTTCCCACAGGGAGATGGACGGACAGCCCCGTGCCCTGGGCCTCCTCCTCTCTCCTCCCAAGGCCACCTGTGTGCAGCGTAGACGACCTCAGAAAGACTTCCAGTTTCCCTCA